>NC_059202.1:36923573-37283573 GCF_020615455.1 Coregonus clupeaformis
CTATGTTCAACCATGCTCACGTGCATCTCACTCTTTCATTTGATTAAATAGGGCACCTTGTCAGTACAGTTTTGCAAGGTGGTATGTGTTCTGTTATGCGTGCATGTGTGTGTAGGTGTGTGTGTATATATGCATGGTGTGTGTGTGTGTCTAGGTGTATGTGTGGGTTGCTTTGCCAGCATCACTGTAAGTAAAGCAAACAGAAAGAACAACATTGCCCTCCAGAAAAAGGTGACCTTTTCTTAATGTAAATAATGATTGCCGGTCGACCTCAAGTCGAGTCACAATAGAAAGGTGGTCCTCTGTAGCTCAAATTGGTAGAGCATGGCACTTGTAACGCCAGGGTAGTGGGTTCGATCCCTGGGACCACCCATATGTAAAAATGTATGCACACATGACTGTAAGTCGCTTTGGATAAAAGCGTCTGCTAAATGGCATATTATTATATTATTATCAACAACCTCATGGAATCCCTTTGTCTCTACTGTCCGGGTGAAATATCATTACATTTGAGGTCATATTCAGAGAGTCGAGCCGTCAGGAAAATCCCACTCACAGCGTCACTCACAGACCGCGCTTTAATCTTCCTCTATGGTGCAGTGGCAGTTAACCGCATACATAGTCTTTCTCTATCTCTTTGCTCTCTCAGTCGCCCACGCACAAGGCAATCCCCCTCTGCAGCGCAGCGGGCTGCGTCACTTTTGACATATACACCCCCCCTTCACAGTCCCACCCCCGCCCCTCCCTTTACGCACACAGACGCGGTGTGAGGATGACACACATAGACTATTATGTTGTTTTTTCAATGTTGAAATCCTGGTGTCATACTGCTTGTGTTCTCAGCCATCAGCTGAGAACATGCCACAGGCTTAGTATTTTACTCAGTATAGTGCAGAAATAAAGCAATGAACCATCTATGTTACTTTCTACTGGTTGCAGTATACTACTGCACATGTGATACCCGCACTAGAACTGAAAAGTAGTATTAATATTTGATTAGGTTATTAACAACAGCAGAGATCAACCTAAATATATTATGTTTTTCAGTGCAGTGCAGAGTGCAGGCTTTGTCCTTCTGATATGCACTTGTAACCCTGCACCCAAAGAGAGCACGCTAATCATTTATACCAATACATTACCAATCTTACAGATCAGTCAATACATTACCAATCTAACAGATCAGTCCACATCCCATTCATACCCAAAGATCAAACATGCTTATTAGCTTGACAGCTAAATCTTGTGCAGCATAGGCTACAAGTCAGCTTAGTTGTCTTCATCTCTCAATGGCTGACTGAATCAAGGGTCTGATCGGGCTCCTTCTTTGTCATAGCTCTTCCTGCTGTCACTCCTGCTCTCTGTCCCTGACTCTCCGGCGTAACCTGTGTCACGTTCCACCAGGCCAGAAGGTTTCAGGTAAACACAGCCCAGGCATAGGTTACTTCCTGTGCTTCGCTAATATGGGCCCTGACTGCGTCTGACTGGTGGAATGTATATGAATTAAGACCCATATAGACATACTGTGATAACTGTTTAAATAAAACAACATGGCCATATGAGCACGATAATAGATTAGACAAAATACTCAATTCTACACACATACAATAGTGTACCGCCAAAGTAATACAATATACATGACTATATACAACAGATCAGGAATTACTGTACAATAAAAGTGTACTGTACTGAGTTATTTTGTACTGTAAAAACTGCAAAAAGCAGTATAGAATAACCTAATATTTGACAGTTTAGGCATAGAGATAAATAATGACGTATCATGAAAATGCAACACTGCACAGCAATATTACTGCCATAAAAGAGGGAACATACGTGGATATTTTGGAGCCGGGCTTAATAGCAATAAAAAAAAATTACAACACAGTGACGACAAACACACACGGTCACAATTTATGAAGTCCATTTATTATAATAATAATAATAATAATAATAATAATAACAATAATTTAGGGAGTGCTTATATTTGTCCTTTTACACACTTGTACAAGTGTGTAATGCAAATGTATTTCTTGCATATCCCAACTCCGCCTGAGACACCCGCAGGGAGTGGGGTCACGGCCAGGGTCGCCATTGTCCAGTGCCCCGGGGCAATTGGGGTTAAGTGCCTTGCTCAAGAGCACAGCGACAGATTTTTCACCTTATCGGCTCCGGTATTCGAACCAAATCAAATCAAAGTTCATTGGTCACGTATACAGATTTGCAGATGTTATCGCAGGTGCAGCAAAATGCTTGTGTTTCTAGCGCCAACAGAGCAGTAACTGTCAGGTGTCAGTATACAGCGGTAGGACGGAGTCAGGCGCAGGACACAGAACTGAGTAACAGACAAACTTTACTCGGAAAGAAACAAATACTAATTCCACACAGGGAAATACACCAGCTCACAGCAGTCATGAACACCAAACAAAGAACAATCACGCACAACACCATGAGGGAACCAGAGGGTTAAATAGGGAAACAAATTAACGTGATGGGAACCAGGTGTGTACAATACAGACAAAACAAATAGAAAACAGAAACGTAGATCGGTGGCAGCTAGAAAGCCGGTGACAATGACCGCCGATAGCCGCCCGCACAAGGAGAGCCACCAACTTCGGCGGAAGTTGTGACAGTACCCCCCCCCTTGACGCGCGGCTCGAGCAGCGTGCCGACACCAACCTCGAGGACGAGGCGCAGGACGATCCGGGTGGAGACGGTGAAATTCCTGCAGTAAGGAAGGGTCCAGGATGTCCTCCACCGGCACCCAGCATCTCTCCTCCGGACCGTACCCCTCCCACTCCACGAGGTACTGAAGGCCCCTCGCCCGACGCCTTGAGTCCATGATGGCTCGCACAGCATACGCCGGGGCCCCCTCGATGTCCAGCGGGGGCGGAGGAACCTCCCGTACCTCAGACTGCTGGAGCGGACCAGCCACCACCGACCTGAGGACAGACACATGGAACGAGGGGTTAATACGGTAATCAGGGGGGAGCTGTAACCTATAACAAACCTCGTTCAGTCTCCTCAGGACTTTAAATGGCCCCACAAACCGTGGACCCAGCTTCCGGCAGGGCAGCCGAAGGGGCAGGTTTCGGGTCGAGAGCCAGACCCGGACCCCGGTGCATACACCAGGGCCTCACTGCGGTGGCGGTCGGCGCTCGCCTTCTGTCGCCTGATGGCCCGTTGCAGGCGCACATGGGCAGCATCCCAGGTCTCTTCCGAGCGCCGAAACCATTCATCCACCGCAGGTGCCTCGATCTGGCTCTGATTCCACGGTGCCAGGACCGGCTAATACCCTAGTACACACTGAAATTGAGACATGTTAGTGGAGGAGTGGCGGAGGGAGTTTTGGGCCATCTCTGCCCAGGGGATAAAACCCGACCACTCCCTCGGCCGGTCCTGGCAATAGGACCGCAGAAACCTACCCACATCCTGGTTAACTCTCTCCACCTGCCCATTACTCTCGGGGTGAAAACCTGAGGTCAGGCTGACCGATACCCCCAGACGTCCATGAACACCCTCCAGACCCTCGATGTGAACTGGGGACCTCGATCAGACACTATAACCTCAGGCACCCCGTAGTGCCGGAAGACGTGGGTAAACAGAGCCTCCGCAGTCTGTATGGCCGTAGGGAGACCGGGCAAAGGAAGGAGACGGCAGGACTTAGAAAACCGATCCACAACGACCAGGATCGTGGTGTTACCTTGTGACGGAAGAAGAACCGTCACGAAGTCCACCGATAGGTGTGACCACGGCCGTTGTGGAACGGGTAGGGGTTGTAATTTCCCTCTGGGCAGGTGTCAAGGTGCCTTGCACTGGGCGCACACCGAGCAGGAGGAAACATAAACCTTCATGTCCTTAGCTAAAGTGGGCCACCAGTACTTCCCACTAAGACAGCGCACTGTCCGACCAATGCCAGGATGACCAGAGGAGGATGACGTGTGGGCCCAACAGATCAATCGATCGCGGACATCAAACGGAACGTACAGACGCCCAACCGGACACTGGGTGGGAGTGGGCTCCATACGTAACGCCCGCTTCATGTCCGCGTCAACCTCCCATACCACCGGTGCCACCAGGCAAGAAGCCGGAAGTATGGGGGTGGGATCCGTGGACCGCTCCTCTGTGTCATACATCCGGGACAGAGCGTCTGCCTTAGCGTTCTGGGAACTTGGTCTGTAGGATAGGGTGCAAACAAAATGGGTGAAAAACATGGCCCACCTTGCCTGGCGAGGGTTCAGTCTCCTCGCCATCCAGATGTACTCCAGATTGCGGTGGTCAGTCCAATTGAGGAAAGGGTGTTTAGCCCCCTCAAGCCAATGTCTCCGCGCCTTCAGAGCCTTGACCACAGCTAACAGCTCCCGGTCCCCCACATCATAGTTTAGCTCCGCCGGGCTGAGCTTCTTCGAAAAGAAAGCACAGGGACGGAGCTTTGGTGGCGTACCCGAGCGCTATATCTATATACACCACTACACCCTGCCCGTGCAGGTCCCTGAAGATCTCGTCTACAAAGGATTGGAAGACTGATGGAGCATTCATCAACCCGTACGGCATGACGAGGTACTCATAGTGCCCAGAGGTGGTACTAAATGCCGTCTTCCACTCATCCCTCTCCCGGATACGCACCAGGTTGTACGCGCTCCTGAGATCCAATTTTGTGAAGAAGTGCGCCCCGTGCAATGACTCGGTCACACTGGCTATGAGAGGCAACGGGTAACTGTACTTCACCGTGATCTGATTTATACCTCGATAGTCAATACACGGGCGTAAACCTCCATCCTTCTTCTTCACAAAAAAGAAACTTGAGGAGGCAGGTGAAGTGGAAGGCCGAATGTATCCCTGTCCCAGAGATTCGGAGACATATGTTTCCATAGCCACCGTCTCCTCCTGTGACAGAGGATACACGTGACTCCTGGGAAGTGCTGCGTCTACCTGGAGATTTATTGCACAATCCCCCCGTCGATGGGGTGGTAATTGAGTCGCCTTCTTTTTCCCGAAGGCGAGAGCCAAATCGGCATATTCGGGGGGGATGTGCATGGCGGAGACCTGGTTTGGACTTTCCACCGAAGTTGCACCTATGGAAACACCTACATACCTCCCTGAGCACTGACGTGACCATCCCTTCAGAGCCCTCTGTTGCCACGAAATAGTGGGGACATGATGGGCCAACCATGGAAGCCCCAACACCACAGGAAATGCAGGAGAATCGATCAGGAAGAGACTAATACTCTCCTCATGTCCCTCCTGCGTTATCATACATAGTGGAGCTGTGACCTCCCTAATCAGGCCCGATCCTAAAGGACGACTATCTAAGGCATGTACAGGAAAGGGCACATCAACATGAACAATAGGAATCCCTAATCTATGTGCAAATGCACGGTCAATAAAGTTCCCAGCTGTATCCTGAATCTACTAGCGCCTTATGCTGGGAATGCGGGAAAAACTCAGGAAATGTTATACAGACATACATGTGGCAACAGGGAGCTCTGGGTGAGTCGGGTGCCTACTCACCTGGGAGTGCCCTGCCTGCTGCCTCGACTCCCTGGGGAACCTCCCCAGCACCGACCAGCAGTGTGCCCTTTGCGGCCACACTTGGTGCAGGAAACGGCCCCCCCTCCGGTCACCCTTAGAGCAGCACCTCCGAGCTCCATAGCGGTAGGGTCGGAGGTGCTGGGGGATGGAATGGATGGACCCTGATTCGGACGTCCGCGGGTGGCCAACAGGTTATCCAGCCGGATGGATAAATCCACCAGCTGGTCGAGTGTAAGGGTAGTGTCCCTGCAGGCCAGCTCCCGACGAACGTCCTCCCGTAGACTACACCAGTAATGGTCGATCAGGGCCCTCTCATTCCATCCCGCGCTGGCAGCCAGGGTCCTGAAGTCCAGTGCGAAGTCCTGTGCGCTCCTCTTCCCCTGTCTGAGATGGAACAAGCATTCCCCCGCCGCTCTCCCCTCAGGCGGATGATCGAAGACCGCCCGAAAACGGCGGGTGAAATCCTCATAGCGAACCAACGTTGTGTCTATCCCTCCCCATTCGGCCTTGGCGCACTCCAGCGCTTTCCCAGACAAACAGGAGATGAGGGCGGACACTCTCTCGTAGTCCGAGGGAGCCGGGTGAACGGTCGCCAGGTAGAGCTCCACCTGGAGCAGGAACCCCTGGCACCCGGCAGCCGTCCCTTCATAGGCCTTCTGGAGCGAGAGCCGAATCTCACTGGGTCCAGGTGACGGAGGGGTGGACAGTGGTGTGGGTTGAGGTGAAGTTGATGGGCATATGGGAGAACCCTCTCTCTCCCATCGCTCCATGGTGTGCAGCACGCAATCCATGGCTGTGCCCAGATTGTGGAGCATGCTGCTGGACGCGCTCCTCCACTGGTAACGGAGGACTGGGTGCACCTGCTGACTCCATATGTGGTGCGTGATTCTGTCAGGTGTCAGTATGCAGCGGTAGGACAGAGTCAGGCGCAGGACACAGAACTGAGTAACAGACGAACTTTACTCGGAAAGAAACAAATACTAATTCCACGCAGGGAAATACATCAGCTCACAGCAGTCATGAACACCAAACAAAGAACAATCACGCATAACACCATGAGGGAACCAGAGGGTTAAATAGGGAAACAAATTAACGTGATGGGAACCAGGTGTGTACAATACAGACAAAACAAATAGAAAACAGAAACGTAGATCGGTGGCAGCTAGAAAGCTGGTGACGACGACCGCCGATAGCCGCCCGCACAAGGAGAGGCACCAACTTCGGCGGAAGTCATGACAGTAACACCTAGCAGTATAACAAATAATACATACATCATCCAGAAAAAGAAAAGGTAAAATAAGATAAGAAACCTTTTCGGTTACTGGCCCAATGCTCTAACCTCGAGGCCACCTGGGGACAGCTCCCGAGAACCGGGGCTAAGATGACAATGTCAGCCGCATGCCAGTGTGGAAATATGCCCACCCGTCACTACGGGGTCAGAGGTGACTTCATACATGGGCTGTAGGGATTATTTTCCACAACATATACATTCTACAGAGTGCCAAATGCTATTTCTAGCAAGGGTTCTCCCCTTGGAATGCAACAGGAGGACGAAACATACAGGAGGACGAAACATACACATCTCAGCATACAGCTGCTCTCGCCTTAGAACAACAACCACCGGAAGAGAGAGAGGGAAAGCCCAACAGACTCAGGGCTGGTGTGTGTGTGTGTGTGTGTGTGTGTGTGTGTGTGTGTGTGTGTGTGTGTGTGTGTGTTTGGTGAGTGTATAGTCTTTCATGTGTGATATGATGAAAGAGAACTTACTTCCACACACTCCCCATGTGCCTTGCAAATTAACATATTACAATTCATTGGCTAGGCAGAGAGGTTTGTTGTCAGGGTAACAACTCTATGCTGCACAGAACACTCTTTATCTGGTGTAGTGGAGGGGTGATCAAAGCCCCTAACTGAATTCAAATTGAGGCTCTGTCTACCATTCATACATATCTATGTTTTTTCCTGGTGCATATGAGCTGGTAGACTTATAGGTTAACACCGGCTGCGCACACATACTGACCTCAGATCAGTCTGAACCCAGCAGGGCACAGAGTTCAAGGGTGATTTGAACTAGCTGTAGCAGTAGAAGACAGACATGGCCTGGAGATACTTGGCATCCTCACGCTTTCACACTCGCTCTTTCTCTCTCTACCATTCTCTCTTTTTTTTTTCTCTCTCCCTCTCCATCTTACCCTACCTTTAAAGGCGTCCGCATGCTTCCCTGAGGTTCAAGGACAAGGTAGCTGTTCTGGAAAGAGCCAAGAACTTGAGAGGAACGTATATCTTTCTCAACGAGGACTATCCTGAAGCTGTGCGCCAGAAGAGGAAATAACTTATCCCAGCCATGAAAGCTGCCAGAGCGCGTGGGGACATTGCTTACATCCACAATGACAGGCTCATTGTCCACCCTCCCTCCCAGAAGCCTGGAAGGGATGAGAGAGCCAAGCCTATTGGTTCGAAGCTTCAACCCCGCAGCACACACACACACACCAATTGATCAATGGACTGCTGAATGTATTTTTTTCTCTTTCTTTGTTTGCTCCTTTCAGTATTATGTCTATCTCTGATAAGCTACCCAGGAAAGGGCTGAAAATAGCCCATATTAATATATGTAGCCTTAGAAATAAGGTTCATGAAATCAATAACTTGCTAACATCTGATAACATTCATATATTAGCCATTTCTGAGACTCACTTAGATAATTCATTTGATTATACAGCTGTAGCAATACAATAATATAACATCTATAGAAGAGACAGAAATGCTTATGGGGGAGTTGTTGCTGTATATATTCAGAGCCATATCCCTGTAATGCTTAGAGAAGATCTTATGTCAAGTGTTATTGACTGTAAGTCGCTTTGGATAAAAGCGTCTGCTAAATGGCATATTACATATTATTATACGTTTTGTGGTTGCAGGTTCACTTGCCACATCTAAAGCCTTTTCTTTTGGGGTATTGCTATAGGCCACCAAGTGCGAACAGTCAGTATCTAAATAATATGTGTGAAATGCTTGGTAGTGTATGTGATGTAAACAGAGAGGTCTACTTTCTTGGGGACCTGAATATTGACTGGTTTTCATAAAGCTGTGTCACGTTCGTTCATTGACGGGTCAGACCAAGGCGCAGCGTGATATGCGTACATGTTTATTGAACTTAACAAACACACGACAAAACAACAAAGGAAACGAAACGTGAAGTCCTAAGGTAGAATACACAACTAACCTTACCAGGAACAATATCCCACAACTAGACAGTGCCAATATGCTGCCTAAGTAGGGTCCCCAATCAGAGACAACGAGCGACAGCTGCCTCTGATTGGGAACCACACCGGCCAACATAGAACTATACATACTAGATCCCACACATAGAAAAAGCACAACAAGGAATATACACACCCTGACTCAACATATATGTGTCCCCTGAGTAAGGGCGTGACAGTACCCCCCAAAGGTGCGGACTCTACAGGGTAGGGGCTGGGTGGGCATTCCGCCTCGGAGGCGGATCTGGCTCGGGGCGTGACGACCTCTCACTCTCCGCCTCCCTGTTGCGCCCCTGGTCTGGTCTGGACCTCGGCGCGCGGCTTCCCCTCTCCTTCCTCCCACGATACGCCAGGCCCTCCTGGACCCTGGTGTGGGAGACCCCGAACCTGGAGAGGGGCTGACGTCATGGTCTGGACTGGGGCCGCTGACCGGAGCTGGACTGGGCACCGGTGGAGCGGACTGCTCTGGCTCCGGAGTGGAGCCACTGACCGGAGCTGGACTGGACCCCGGTGGAGCGGACTGCTCTGGCTCCGGAGTGGCGCAGCTGACCGGAGCTGGATCAGGCACCGGTGGAGCGGACTGCTCTGGCTCCGGAGTGGAACAGCTGACCGGAACTGGATCAGGCACCGGTGGAGCAGACTGCTCTGGCTCCGGAGTGGAGCCGCTGACCGGAGCTGGATCAGGCACCGGTGGAGCGGACTGCTCTGGCTCCGGAGTGGAGCCGCTGACCGGAGCTGGACTGGACCCCGGTGGAGCGGACTGCTCTGGCTTCGGAGTGGCGCAGCTGACCGGAGCTGGATCAGGCACCGGTGGAGCGGACTGCTCTGGCTCCGGAGTGGAGCAGCTGACCGGAGCTGGATCAGGCACCGGTGGAGCGGACTGCTCTGGCTCCGGAGTGGAGCAGCTGACTGGTGCCGGACCAGGCACCGGTGGAACAGGCACGGCCGTGCCGGACTGGACAAACGCACCACTGGTCTGGTGGAGGAGCAGGCACGGGCCGGACCGGACTAGGAAAATGCACCACTGGCTTGGTGCGAGGGGCAGGAACGGGCCAGGCCGGACTGGCGACGCGCACCACTGGCCTGGTGCGAGGAGTAGGAACAGGCCGGGCCGGGCTGGCGACGCGCACCACTGGCCTGGTGCGAGGAGCAGGAACGGGCCGGGCCGGGCTGGCGACGCGCACCACTGGCTTGGTGCGAGGAGCAGGAACAGGCCGGGCTGGGCTGGCGACGTGCACCACTGGCTTGGTGCGAGGAACAGGAACAGGCCGGGCCGGGCTGGTGACGCGCACCACTGGCTTGGTGCGAGGAGCAGGAACAGGCCGGGCCGGGCTGGCGACGCGCACCACTGGCTTGGTGCGAGGAGCAGGAACAGGCCGGGCCGGGCTGGCGACGCGCACCACTGGCTTGGTGCGAGGAGCAGGAACAGGCCGGGCCGGACTGGCGACGCGCACCACTGGCTTGGTGCGAGGAGCAGGAACAGGCCGGGCCGGACTGGCGACGCACACCACTGGCTTGGTGCGAGGTGCAGGAACTGGAGGTCTGGAGCTGAGAGGAGGTCCGGAGGCGGACTGGAGGTCTGGAGCGGAGAGCTGGCACAACCCGTCCTGGCTGGATGCCTACTTCCGCACAGTATGTGTGAGGCATCAGCACAGAACGCACTCTGCTGTGCACGCGCACTGACGATACAGTTCGTAGAACTGGCGCAGGATATGTGGGACCGAGGAGGCGTACTGGAGACCAGGAGCGTTGAGCCGGCACACCCTGTCCTGGCTGGATGCCCATCTTCGCACGGCACGTGCGTGGTGCAAGCACAGGACGTACAGGACTGTGCCGGCGCACTGGCGACACAGTACGTAGCTCCGCATAACACGGAACATGCCCAGTCATATGCTTCCTCGCGTGAGTACGGGGAGTTGGCTCTGCTCTGACACTAGGCTCCGCCAACATTTTTTTCTTGGGGCTGCTTCTCAGGCTTCCTCCTCGACCGGCCTCCTCCGTGTTGCCGTTGCTCCTCTCCTGTCTGGGCATTTACCTTAGCCCATGGTCCTCTCCCCGCAAATATCTCTTCCCATGACCACAAATTGCCCACCTGTGACATGGCTACTCGCTCTGCCTGGGCACGCTGCTTGGTCCTCATTTGGTGGGATCTTCTGTCACGTTTGTTCATTGACGGGTCAGACCAAGGCACAGCGTGATATGCGTACATGTTTATTGAACTTAACAAACACACGACAAAACAACAAAGGAAACTAAACGTGAAGTCCTAAGGTAGAATACACAACTAACCTTACCAGGAACAAGATCCCACAACTAGACAGTGCCAATAGGCTGCCTAAGTATGGTCCCCAATCAGAGACAACGAGCGACAGCTGCCTCTGATTGGGAACCACACCGGCCAACATAGAACTATACATACTAGATCCCACACATAGAAAAAGCACAACAAGGAATATACACACCCTGACTCAACATATAAGCGTCCCCTGAGTCAGGGCGTGACAAGCTGTCCGCTCAAGAGGAAGCTTCTTACTGCAACCAGTGCCTGTAATCTGGTTCAGGTTATTAATCAACCTACCAGGGTTTTTACAAACACTACAGGAACAAGATCATCAACATGTATCGATCACATTTTTACTAATACTGTAGAACATTGTTCTAAAGCTGTATCCGAACCCATTGGATGCAGTGATCACAATATAGTGGCTATATCCAGGAAAGCCAAAGTTCCAATAGCTGGGCCTAAAATTGTGTATAAGAGATCATACAAAAGATTTTGCTGTGACTCACATGTGGATGATGTAAAAAATATTTGTTAATCTGATGTGATTAATAAGGAGCATCTAGACGCAGCATTTCGTTCCAATTATTGATAAACATGCACCTGTTAGGAAACTGACTGTTAAGGCTCCATGGATTGATGACGAATTGAAAAACTGTGTGTTTGAAAAAAATGGGGCAAAAGGAGTGGCTAATAAGTCTGGCTGCACATCTGACTGGTTGACTTACTGCTAATTGAGAAATTATGTAACTAAACTCAACAAAAAGAAGAAGAAACTGTATTATGAAGCCAAGATCAATGATATAAAGAATGATGGAAAAAAAACTTTGGAGTACTTTAAATGAAATTATGGGCAGAAAGACAAATTCAACTCCATCTTTCATCGAATCAGATGGCTTATTCATCACAAAACCATTTGATGTTGCCAATTATTTTAATGATTACTTCAATGGCAAAGTGGGCAAACTTAGGCAGGAAATGCCAACAATGAACAGTGAGTTATCGTATTCATGCATAAAAAAACAAATAATGAAAGAAAAGCATTGCAAGTTTGAATTTTGTAAAGTTAGTGTGGGAGAGGTGGGAAAATTATTGTTAGCGATCAATAATGACAAACCTCCTGGCATTGACAACTTAGATGGAAAGCTACTGAGGATGGTAGCTGACTTTATCGCCACTTCTATCTGTCATATCTTTAATCTGAGCCTAGAGGAAAGTCTTTCTCCTCAGGCCTGGAGGGAAGCCCAAGTAATTCCGCTACCCAAGAATGGTAAAGCGGCCTTTGATATGTAGGCTGTACATCACTGGGGCCAAGCTTCCTGCCATCCAGGACCTACATATTAGGCGGTGTCAGAGGAAGGCCCAAATAATGGTCAAAGACTCCAGTCACCCAAGTCATAGACTGTTCTCTCTGCTACCGCACGGCAAGCGGTACTGGAGCGCCATGTCTAGGTCTAAAAGGCTCCTTAATAGCTTCTACCCCCAAGACATAAGACTGCTGAACAATTAATAAAATGGCCACCCGGAATATTTACATTGAATACAACATCTACACCTGTTGTATTCGGCGCATGTGAAAAATAATATTTGATTTGATTTGATTTGAATTGAAAAGAGCCATCTGAAACCAGATATTATATACAGTGGCTTGCGAAAGTATTCACCCCCCTTGGCATTTTTCCTATTTTGTTGCCTTACAACCTGGAATTAAAATTGATTTTTGGAGGGTTTGTATCATTTGATTTACACAACATGCCTACCACTTTGAAGATGCAAAATATTTTTTCTTGTGAAACTCTTGGGGTTTGTCTCTATAAGCTTGGCACATCTAGCCACTGGGATTTTTGACAATTCTTCAAGGCAAAACTACTCCAGCTCCTTCAAGTTGGATGGGTTCCGCTTATTAGCCACTCCTAGTCTCATCTGACCAGAGTACCTTCTTCCATATGTTTGGGGAGTCTCCCACATGCCTTTTGGCGAATACTAAACGTGTTTGCTTATTTTTTTCTTTAAGCAACTCTGGCCACTCTTCCGTAAAGCCCAACTCTGTGTAGTGTTTGGCTTAAAGTGGTCCTACGGACAGATACTCCAATCTCCGCTGTGGAGCTTTGCAGCACCTTCAGGGTCTCTTTGTTGCCTCTCTGATTAATGCCCTCCTTGCCTGGTCCGTGAGTTTTGGTGGGCGGCCCTCTCTTGGCAGGTTTGTTGTGGTGCCATATTCTTTCCATTTTTTAATAATGGATTTAATGGTGCTCCGTGGGATGTTCAAAGTTTTGGATATTTTTTTTATAACTCAACCCTGATCTGTACTTCTCCACAACTTTGTCCCTGACCTGCTTGGAGAGCTCCTTGGTCTTCATGGTGCTGCTTGCTTGGTGGTGCCCCTTGCTTAGTGGTGATGCAGACTCTGGGGCCTTTCAGAACAGGTGTATATATACTGAGATCATGTGACAGATCATGTGACACTTAGATTGTACACAGGTGGACTTTATTTAACTAATTATGTGACTTCGGAAGGTAATTGGTTGCACCAGATCTTATTTAGGTGCTTCATAGCAAAGGGGGTGAATACATATTCACGCACCACTTTTCCATTATTTATTTTTTAGAAAGAAAATTAACAAGTTATTTTTTTCATTTCACTTCACCAATTTAGACTATTTTGTGTATGTCCATTACATGAAATCCAAATAAAAATCCATTTAAATTACAGGTTGTAATGCAACAAAATAGGAAAAAGGGTGATGAATACTTTTGCAAGGCACAGTACCAGTCAAAAGTTTGGACACACCTACTCATTCAAGGGTTTTTCTTTATTTTTACTATGTTCTACATTGTAGAATAAGGCAAAGGGTGGCTACTTTGAAGAATCTCAAATATAACATATATTTTGATTTGTTTAACACTTTTTTGGTTACTACATGATTCCGTATGTTATTTGATAGTTTTGACTGGTACTTTGTATATATATATATATATATATATATATATATATATATATATATATATATATATATATTTATATATATACAGTATCTCACAAAAGTGAGTACACCCCTCACATTTTTGTAAATTATTGAGTATATATTTTCATGTGACAACACTGAAGAAATGACACTTTGCTACAATGTAAAGTAGTGAGTGTACAGCTTGTATAACAGTGTACATTTGCTGTCCCTTCAAAATAACTCAACACACAGCCATTAATGTCTAAACCGCTGGCAACAAAAGTGAGTACACCCCTAAGTGAAAATGTCAAAATTGGGCCCAATTAGCCATTTTCCCTCCCCGGTGTCATGTGACTCATTAGTATTACAAGGTCTCAGGTGTGAATGGGGAGCAGGTGTGTTAAATCTGGTGTCATCGCTCTCACACTCCCTCATACTGGTCACTGGAAGTTCAACATGGCACCTCATGGCAAAGAACTTTCTGAGGATCTGAAAAAAAGAATTGTTGCTCTACGTAAAGATGGCCTGGGCTATAAGAATATTGCCAAGACCCTGAAACTGAGCTGCAGCACGGTGGCCAAGACCATACAGCGGTTTAACAGGACAGGTTCCACTCAGAACAGGCCTCGCCATGGTCGACCAAAGAAGTTGAGTGCACGTGCTCAGCGTCATATCCAGAGGTTATCTTTGGGAAATAGACGTATGAGTGCTGCCAGCATTGCTGCAGAGGTTGAAGGGGTGGGGGGTCAGCCTGTCAGTGCTCAGACCATACGCCGCACACTGCATTAAATTGGTCTACATGGCTGTCGTCCCAGAAGGAAGCCTCTTCTAAAGATGATGCACAAGAAAGCCCGCAAACAGTTTGCTGAAGACAAGCAGACTAAGGACATGGATTACTGGAACCATGTCCTGTGGTCTGATGAGACCAAGATAAACTTATTTGGTTCAGATGGTATCAACCGTGTGTGGCGGCAACCAGGTGAGGAGTACAAAGACAAGTGTGTCTTGCCTACAGTCAAGCATGGTGGTGGGAGTGTCATGGTCTGGGGCTGCATGAGTGCTGCCGGCACTGGGGAGCTACAGTTCATTGAGGGAAGCATGAATGTCAACATGTACTGTGACATACTGAAGAAGAGCATGATCCCCTCCCTTCGGAGACTGGGCCGCAGGGCAGTATTCCAACATGATAACGACCCCAAACACACCTCCAAGACGACCACTGCCTTGCTAAAGAAGCTGAGGGTAAAAGTGATGGACTGGCCAAGCATGTCTCCAGACCTAAACCCTATTGAGCATCTGTGGGGCATCCTCAAACGGAAGGTGGAGGAGTGCAAGGTCTCTAACACCCACCAGCTCCGTGATGTCGTCATGGAGGAGTGGAAGAGGACTCCAGTGGTAACCTGTGAAGCTCTGGTGAACTCCATGCCCAAGAGGGTTAAGGCAGTGCTGGAAAATGATGGTGGCCACACAAAATATTGACACTTTGGGCCCAATTTGGACATTTTCACTTAGGGGTGTACTCACTTTTGTTGCCAGCGGTTTAGACATTAATGGCTGTGTGTTGTGTTATTTTGAGGGGACAGCCAATTTACACTGTTATACAAGCTCACTACTTTACATTGTTGCAAAGTGTCATTTCTTCAGTGTTGTCACATGAGAAGATATACTCAAATATTTACAAAAATGTGAGGGGTGTACTCACTTTTGTGAGATACTGTATATATATATATAATATTTGGAATGTAATGAACAACGCAATTATACAATAATACTATGGCTCATTCCTGGTCAGCTGGGACCTCTAAGGCTTTCTCTTAGTTGAATCATTATGCACTCGAGTGTGAAACGATGTCAGTTGTGGCTGCGGGTAAATTCCTATCGGCAACACTGTGGCCCTGAATCACCAATAGTACTACTGCATTGGAGCGAGGAGTCTATTATACCACCACATGGTGGGCACGGAGTGATTCAACAGCAATACAACTGACACAGTGGAGATTTGGAGTGTGTCTTTAGGCTTGAGAGGAGGTACTGAGGCAGTGATATTTACATTTACATTTTAGTCATTTAGCAGACGCTCTGATCTGAGGGAGGGGACCGTATTGACACGGATTAGTAATAGGAGCTTGAGCACTTAAAAGGCACACTTAAGAGGTAGAGGGAGGGAAGG
Source organism: Coregonus clupeaformis (assembly GCF_020615455.1). Classification (NCBI taxonomy): domain Eukaryota; kingdom Metazoa; phylum Chordata; class Actinopteri; order Salmoniformes; family Salmonidae; genus Coregonus; species Coregonus clupeaformis. The sequence continues at coordinate 36,939,759 of NC_059202.1, forward strand.
AAGGAAGGAAGGAAGGAAGGAAGGAAGGAAGGAAGGAAGGAAGGAAGGAAGGAAGGAAGGAAGGAAGGAAGGAAGGAAGGAAGGAAGGAAGGAAGGAAGGAAGGAGGGAGGGAGGGAAACAGAAAGACAAAGGGAGGGAGGGCTGTGGAGGGAAAAGGTTGAAGAGTGTGTGTATGGTCTGTTTTCTACCACTCTGAGCTGGCAGGAAGAAATGGAGAGAGGAAGTGAGAATGAGGGAGGGAGAGGGAGAGAGAAAGAGGGAGAGGGAGAGAAAGAGAGAGAGAGAAAGAGGGAGACAGAGAGAGAGAGAGACTGAGCCAAATGGGTAGTTACCCTGTAACAACAATATTCTAAGAGGTACTTGGAGACAGGATCCTCTCCCTCCTTGAGCATAGCAACTACTGATAAGAGGGCAAAACAGACACTAAGGTCAATTGCCCCAACAGGTGTCACACTTTCTATTTGCTTTACCACAGTAGCCTGCCCTACAGTATACACTGAGTGTACAAAACATTAGGAACACCTTCCTAGTATTGAGTTGTACCCCCCTTTTTCCATCAGAACAGCCTCAATTCGTTGGGGCATGGACTCTACAAGGGATGCTGGCCCATGTTGACTCCAATGCTTACCACAGTTGTGTCAAGTTGGCCTTTGGGTGGTGGACCATTCTTGATACACATGGGAAACTGTGGAGCGTGAAAAACCCAGCAGCGTTGCAGTTCTTTACACACTCAAACCGGTGCGCCTGGCCCCTACTACAATACACCATTCAAAGGCACTTACATTTCTTGTCTTGCCCATTCACCCTCTGAATGGCACACATACACAATTGTCTCAAGACTTAAAAATCCTTTAACCTGTCTCCTCTCCTTCATCTACACTGATTGAAGTGGATTTAACAGGTGACATCAATAAGGGATCACCTGGATTCACCTGGTCAGTCTATGTCATGGAAAGAGCAGGTGGTCCTAATGTTCTGTACACTCAATGTATATGGGGCACTAGGTTAGTGAGGTTGGTAATGTCTCTCTTTCTCGTCTGTTTCATGCTGTTGATAGGATTTCCATAATGGTATTAACTCTAGCTGGCGCACTGCCACCATATTACACTGTTTTATGTCACCATGCCTGGGGCTATCTCTCCAGACAGACAGAGTCAGAGAGGGGTAGGGAATAACGATCTGAAGACTCAACACTTTCTCCATCACACTTTGAGTTGAGTTTTACTGTATATTTTGAGTTCAGGTAAATTGTATATTGTGTTAAAGGTACTATAGCCTACAAATAAAATGTGATAGACTAATTGATTGAAAGTATGCTTTCATATTGATTCAGTGCACACAGAGAATAAACAATCTTCATCCCATTTTCACTTTTGGTTACTGTCAGATCAAGACAGTGTGATTTCCTGCTGACAGTCCACGGAAATCCCCTCAAGGTGCAAGATGTTTACTTGAAAAGAAGGGCGAGTAGAACTGGACAGATGTTTAATCTCCAGGGTTTGAGTAAAAAAGGGAGAGGTACTTAAAGTCCCCATGAGTTACCTAAAGTCCCCATGCCATTTGCTGGAATCGCTTCTCTCCTCCCAGAAAGGACATCTTTAAAACACTGTAAATGTATGCAGTGTTACATCACAATGCACTGTACGCATTTCTCAAAACCTTTCATACTCTAGACCTACACTTTGACGTAGGGAAAAGCTGTGCAAATAACTCAATTCACATTCTTAATTTGAAATATTAAAATTACCCTGTTTGGCACAAAAGGAACTGCGACTTCGGACTTATTTGTGCTACACAAACACAAAATGATTAAAAAACGCCCTTAGTCGTCACACAGCTCAATGTATCATTACGACTATCAAAGTGATGAATGCAGATTCCACTTCGGCTTCACAGAGATTGTATTCATTCAATTATCCAATGACAAGAGGCTCTACAAAACGGAGTAGTGATCGAGTAGGATGACAACGTTAACAAACATTTGATCTAAGCTCCCTCAAACATCAAGGCCCAAGCCTGTCAACAAGGTGAAGTACTTGATGAGAAATGCTTCAGTCACTTGCTTTGCCCAGCATCTGCAGTATATAGGGTTGGTGGTTAGAGCGGCAAGCCAGCAACCAGAGGGTTACCAGTTCGAATCCTGTGTCTGACTGGAAAAATTGGGTGGGAAGTGAGCTGGCAAACGGAGGGTTGTTGGTATCAAATCCTATATGCCGTTGCCTGCTGTTGTGCTCGAGCAAGGCACACAACAACAGCGCCCAGTGTGGGGACATTTTGTTAGTCCCCTCAAGGTCAAATGCTATTTCTACAGGGTTTAGGGTTAAGGTTAGAGTTAAGGTTAGGTTTTGGGGTTAAGGTTAGGGTTAGGGGTTAGGGAAAATAGGATTTTGAATGGGACTGAATTGTGTGTCCCCACAAGGTTAGTTATACAAGACTGGATGTGTCTTTTGGAGGGGTTGGGTTAGCAAAAGTCAAATTTCGGTTGCAATTGACCAATAAAGTGATCTTAATCTTAATCTATAGGTTATTCCCTTCCATCTCAGTGATCAAAAAGAGCTTTGAAGATATCAGAAAGAAATTAGTGAAGTAGTGAATCATTAACCTCGTACAATCATACGAGCTTGCGAGTTTATATTCTGTTTTTCTATTCGGATTGATAGCAGAGCGCTAATCATTCTGGTAATACTAGGCTAGTAAATCATTTATCATGTAACGCCGTTACAAAAGAGAGGAAATTAGATTTTTTTAAATCTTCTTTTACCAAAGCAAACAGCAAAAGGTCATGGGCCTGGTTTCCCAAAAACATTTAAATTCAAAATTAATCGTTAGATTGTTCAATCTCAGAGCTGTTTACCAAAACCATTGTTAATTAAGTTGCACTTGAAAACAATCATTATGTCACGATCGTCGTTAGATGAAGCGGACCAAGGCGCAGCGTGATAGGCGTACATACTTTATTAAATGTACAACACGAACCAAAACAAACGATACGTGACGTCCTAGGTTAACACCAAAACAAGCCATACGGAACAATATCCCCCAATAAACATTGCCAAACAGGCTGCCTAAGTATTGTCCCCAATCAGAGACAACGAGAATCAGCTGCCTCTGATTGGGAACCACCCTGGCCAACATAGATCTACGCGATCTAGATCATGAACATAGAAAATACAACATAGACACTACACACCCTGGCTCAACATTTAAGAGTCCCCAGAGCCAGGGCGTGACACATTAATTACCAATTGCCTCAGACCACTTATAGAACAGACAATCAAGATGTTTACATGTCTCTCTGTGAACACTGATTACAAATACAAAGTTGCCAATGTTTCTGCAGTTGTTACAAACAAGCGAAGGATAACAAGATGCTTCAAAGGAAAACCGAGATAACCGCAATAAAATGATGAATACAGTAGGCTACATAGGCCTATATTTTACATTTACATTTTAGTCATTTAGCAGACGCTCTTATCCAGAGCGAATTACAGTTAGTTAGTGCATACATTTTTCATACTATATACAGTGCCTTGCAAAAGTATTCATCCCCCTTGGTGTTTTTCCTATTTTGTTGCATTACAACCTGTAATTTAAATGGATTTTTATTTGGATTTCATGTAATGGACATACACAAAATAGTCCAAATTGGTGAAGTGAAATTAAAAACAATAACTTGTTCCAAAAATTATAAAAAATAAATAACGGAAAAGTGGTGTGTGCATATGTATTCACCCCCTTTACTATGAAGCACCTAAATAAGATCTGGTGCAACCAATTACCTTCAGAAGTCACTTAATTAGTTAAATAAAGTCCACCTGTGTGCAATCTAAGTGTCACATGATCTGTTACATAATCTCAGTATAAATACATCTGTTCTGAAAGGCCCCAGAGTCTCCAACACCACTAAGCAAGGGGCACCACCAAGCAAGCGGCACCATGAAGACCAAGGAGCTCTCCAAACAGGTCAGTGACAAAGTTGTGGAGAAGTGCAGATCAGGGTTGGGTTATAAAAAAATATCTGAAACTTTGAACATCCCACGGAGCACCATTAAATATATTATTAAAAATTGAAAGAATATGGCACCACAACAAACCTGCTAAGAGAGAGCCGCCCACCAAAACTCACGAACCAGGCAAGGAGGGCATTAATCAGAGAGGCAACAAAGAGACCAAAGATAACCCTGAAGGAGCAGCAAAGCTCCACAGCAGAGATTGGAGTATTTGTTAGCACCATCCATCATTCCTTAAATTCTGACCAGTTACAAGCCCTTAACCAACAATGCAGTTTTTAAGAAAATAAAAAAAAGTGTTAAGTAAAAAATAGATAAGTAAAAAATAAAAAATAGCAAATATCGTCTGGCCCTGCAGCCTTGTGAATGTTAACCTGTTTAAAGATCTTACTCACATCGGCTACGGTGAGCGAGATCACACAGTCGTCCGGAACAGCTGGTGCTCTCATGCATGGTTCAGTGTTGCTTTCCTCAAAGCAAGATATTGAAGGGTCCTTGAATTTGAAGAATTACACCCTAATGCACAGAATAGCAATAAACTTTGTAACACTAGATTAACCCCCAAATTACACTATCTGAAATGAGAAACTTTGGAAAGGGGGGAGGGGGGAGCTCAGTTCTGGCTACTTTTTAAAAGGACATTCTACTCCAAAATTAATGAAAATAATTCAGGCTATCTGCATTTACCCTATTGAGTTAATCATTAGCTATACTGAACAAAAATATAAACACAACATGTAAAGTGTTGGTCCCATGTTTTATGAGCTGAAATATTTTATGTCCCAAATAACTTGCATAAACACAGTGAATAAAATGTAAGCCCCGCAATTTGCTGTGAGTATATAGGGGAGAGTGGGGCTGAATGTAACAGAGGTAACTATTAGGGTAACTTGGGGGAAAACACCACCCGGTGTAATACACCCCCTGCTTGTACTTCTCAAAGAAACCACTTGATTTTGAAGTAGGATGGTGTTTTCCCCCAAGTTACCCTATAAGTTACCTCTGTTACATTCAGCCCCACTCTCCCCTGTATACTCACAGCAAATTGCGGGGAAGTAACATGCGCTGCTAAAAACTCTGGGTTTAAAATGGTGCAGTTTGTGCATATTTAGGAGTTGAGAAGTAAATTAAAGTGGGAATGGAAAGCTGGGATCCCCCTCTTTTTTAACAAAGGCCATTAAAACTGCTGTTTTCTCAACGATTGCATTATAAATTGTTGTGCATTGACTGCTTGTCAGAATGCATGTTTCCCTCTCACAAACTCGGAAGTTGAATGCGCCTTGAGAGGAATATTTCTCTCACATAGAACACACAACAACAAGCTGACTAGGTAAATAGATCAACTATTCTACTATGGGTTTGTCTGGTTTTTCTATTCATTACTCATTTTGTTTGCAGGGGAAAAGTAAATGTGGACTGTTGTAGCATCTTCAAAGTGCACCTTGGCAGCAATGATCCATATTTATTTGCCGTGGCAGCAATGATTTTGACGTGGAGCAGCACCACAGCTAAATGACTGCAGAGGAAACACTGGATTGCAGGCCTCTTGAACATTCTAGTTCCCACTTTCAATCACTGCATGTGGAAGGTGATTGGGTAAATATTGTTTCAACAACACTGAAACTTCGGCACTAATTAAGGGTCAGAGGTGAGGAAGTGATCGCTGACCTTTGAACTCATGTAGGACCGTGTCCTATAGTTAATAGACGTCTTCATCGTTCAACTGCATTTCAGGGAACCTTATCAATCAATGATGATCAATATATTAATGGGTTGGGGAGGGTTAGGGTTAGTAAAATAGTAATGGGTTGGGGTTAGGGTTAAAATAGTAATGGGTTGCATCGATCTAACACAATCTAACCCTCCTCAGTTCATTACAAAGGCACAACATTTTTAAAGGGGCAGTACAGTCAAAAATGTGATTTTCCTGTGCTTTATATATATTAAAACTTGAAATTGTTAAAATGATGATGATACCCATTTTGCATGGAATTAAGCTATATACAAGGCAGTATCATTCCACACCCTGGTTTGTTTGCCCTCGGTAGCCTATCACAGGAGATAGTGATACATGCTAATTATCATTCCATTAAAGACAAATTAGCAATGAGATAAACCAGACAAAGAGAAACTGGGGGACACTAGCTTGTTTGGAAAAGAGAAAACAATGTCAAACTAACAAGTGTCTGTGGTGAATCGCAGATGCTTTGAGTGCTTTGGCTTAATCGTGTATAGAGTGGTAAGGAAGAGGAGGAGCGCCGTGGACCCTTCAGTGTCCGGAAGTAACTTAGTCTAGTTTAGCTCAATGGTTTAGCCAGGGAAAACAAGCTCGGGACAGGATATAGCTGGGTGCACATGTGCACTAGGCTAATTCAGGACACAGATTGTAGTTTTTATGCCCTGATATCAGGAGCTGGCGGCGAAAAGTTTGATTAAACAATTCAGAGACTGAAACAAATACATCAGATGACGAATATTTAAGGAGAGCGAATTGATATACAATCCCGAAATGAGCTGTAACTGTCAATAGTAAAACAAAGCTTAAAACCATGTTTGAGTGAACCTGAATCCAGAAAATGAATGGTGAAGTCGCTTCCGGACACGGTAGACTCCTCCCCCTCACCACTCAATAAGGAAGCGAGAGTAACATCTTATTGATTATATAAATAGGACCGGGAAACACAACTTAATTAGAATAATTAATTATTCACTGCACTTTTAGAAAATGAGCACCATTATCATTACCATTACAAAATTAGCCTCACCATTCAGTTGGACACTTCTTACCACCAGACACAAGTCTCTCAGAAGACAGCATGGGGCTTTTCAACAGGAAAGTCTGCAACTCCCATCAAGACTGACAAGCGTTTCTTACACTTTTAGAAGTTTATTCAACATAATTTAAGGGTATTTCACACCTCTGCCCTGGAACAGGGGCAATACACCCATTCACACACCACATCCATCCCCCTTTTTGGGTTCCTTTCTTATCTCCCTGACCCCCTACTCTGACCTCTCTGGCACCCCCACAGGGGGCTTCAGCTGTCCAGGTGTGAAAGTTTTGCACCTCTTCCCTTGCTGAAGAATTTACCCCCCTCTCATACCAGGGGAGGCCTTTACTCTGCCTGGGAAAACCCAACCCTACTTTAACTGCACTTACACAGGAAAAACAATATATAACATCTGAGATAAAATCTTAAAAACAACTTGAAAGAAAGTGACTTTTACTGAAATAATCAAAAAGCCTACTTACATTTTGTAATGTTAGTCTTTCAGCAGTAGCTCTTGTGCAGCGATCATTCAGTGCGTATGAAAACAGGTCTGCTGGTAAAGCAAAGGCTAAACACCTCAAGGCTAAAAAGTGTTCAACACAGGGATTAAATTCAACATTGGGCATCCATGTTAGTCTGGCCGGGCGGTGGCGTACATGTGGATTAGTTTGGAGGAAACGACTAATTAGTATTAGCATTAAAATTCTCATTAGGTGATGATATATAGATTACTCTGACACCCTTGAATCCACTAAGGCACAAGAAAATACAAATCCAATAGAGCCCTGAAGATGCCATGCTTGCAACACTACAAGGCCCGGGTGTTAGCTAACATGCTAATATGCCGTTTGCAACTCTTAAGCTGGAAAACTGTGAGGAAAAGTGAGGAAAGCAGAGTCAGGGGGGAGGTCATTGTGTTGTGTAAGATTTCTCATTATGTAAATATCCTAAAGCTATGCCGTTAGTATTAACACCTCTTCGCTAATTAAGGGGTTGACACTGAATACTACCTCAAAGTCAGGTTGAGCATTTAACAACACAATACACTACCATACACCGCACCAAGGTCTAAAATATCAATGTCGTCAGACACCCATGATCATTATTCTTATGCATTGACCCTCCATCCATCTACGCCAGACTTGACACCAACAACAACCAAATGACACCTAATAATTATAAAACAATGAGCTATGCAATGAAAAAAAAAAAAGGCCCTACATGTGTATTGAATCAGTTATCAAAGCATTCGTTGGCGAGATCATTTTCTTATTAGATAGGGGGCACGCAAAGACTAACGTCAGACTAATACACAGAGAAGAGTCAGCTAGAGAAAGAGAAAGATGACACATTTTATCCAGAGGTTAGCAGGTGAGCAGCTAATATGTCAACCGTCAGATATGGCTACTCTGATGTCTACATGTAAGTCGCTTTGGATAAAAGCGTCTGCTAAATGGCATATTATTTATTTATTATTTACATAGTGACAGCTAATGAGTAACAACCTCCAAGCAAATGTCACATCGATTCCCAGCAGCACGCTCAATTCTTGTCCATTTCTGTAGTCACTGAGCTCTTCAGTAAGGCCATTCTACTGCCAATGTTTGTCTTTGGAGATTGCATGGCTGTGTGCTCGATTTTATACACATGTCAGCAACAGGTGTGGCTGAAGTAGCCCGAATCCACTAATTTGAAGGGGTGTCCACATACTTTTGTATATATAGTGTACTCCTTGAGTTTCTGCACATTCCTTGAACCTGGAGTTTTAGTCCTTGACACACACCATGTGTGTTCACATTTGTTATAAAAATATTTCACAGAAAACGGGAGGAAAAAAATAAAGGACTTTCAGAGTTCAACATGATAAAATAAGAATCCTTGTAGATTAAAGCCCCCATTCAGTCTTTTTAATTTTATTTTTTAAATCATCACTAATAAATCATTGTGTGTTTATTTTATGAAAATAACTAAAAATATATATTTTTGGATTTATTTCCCTGAACCCCCTTTTGCGATGAGTCTGATCGTGTGGGCGTGTTGATACACATTTTAATATATTTACATACACAGTCCTGATTGGCGGATAGGATCGTCTAGACTCTAGAGCCGCTTACCCCTTCAAAGTAAAAAATAATAATACTTTACCGTAAAATGCTTACTTACAAGCCCTTCCCAATGATGCAGAATAGTAACACAAGAAGAATAAAATAAATAAACAAGAATGGAGCAATATGCAGGGAGTACCAGTACCAGATCAATGTGCAGAGGTTCGAGGTGTTTGAGGTAAATATGTACATGAAGGAAGGGAAAAGTGACTAAGCATCAGGATAGATACAGTGGGGAAAAAAAGTATTTAGTCAGCCACCAATTGTGCAAGTTCTCCCACTTAAAAAGATGAGAGAGGCCTGTAATTTTCATCATAGGTACACGTCAACTATGACAGACAAAATGAGGAAAAAAAATCCAGAAAATCACATTGTATGATTTTTAATGAATTTATTTGCAAATTATGGTGGAAAATAAGTATTTGGTCAATAACAAAAGTTTCTCAATACTTTGTTATATACCCTTTGTTGGCAATGACACAGGTCAAACGTTTTCTGTAAGTCTTCACAAGGTTTTCACACACTGTTGCTGGTATTTTGGCCCATTCCTCCATGCAGATCTCCTCTAGAGCAGTGATGTTTTGGGGCTGTCGCTGGCCAACACGGACTTTCAACTCCCTCCAAAGATTTTCTATGGGGTTGAGATCTGGAGACTGGCTAGGCCATTCCAGGACCTTGAAATGCTTCTTACGAAGCCACTCCTTCGTTGCCCGGGCGGTGTGTTTGGGATCATTGTCATACTGAAAGACCCAGCCACGTTTCATCTTCAATGCCCTTGCTGATGGAAGGAGGTTTTCACTCAAAATCTCACGATACATGGCCCCATTCATTCTTTCCTTTACACGAATCAGTCGTCCTGGTCCCTTTGCAGAAAAACAGCCCCAAAGCATGATGTTTCCACCCCCATGCTTCACAGTAGGTATGGTGTTCTTTGGATGCAACTCAGCATTCTTTGTCCTCCAAACACGACGAGTTGAGTTTTTTACCAAAAAGTTATATTTTGGTTTCATCTGACCATATGACATTCTCCCAATCCTCTTCTGGATCATCCAAATGCACTCTAGCACGGGCCTGGACATGTACTGGCTTAAGCAGGGGGACACGTCTGGCACTGCAGGATTTAAGTCCCTGGCGGCATAGTGTGTTACTGATGGTAGGCTTTGTTACTTTGGTCCCAGCTCTCTGCAGGTCATTCACTAGGTCCCCCCGTGTGGTTCTGGGATTTTTGCTCACCGGTCTTGTGATAATTTTGACCCCACGGGGTGAGATCTTTCGTGGAGCCCCAGATCGAGGGAGATTATCAGTGGTCTTGTATGCCTTCCATTTCCTAATAATTGCTCCCACAGTTGATTTCTTCAAACCAAGCTGCTTACCTATTGCAGATTCAGTCTTCCCAGCCTGGTGCAGATCTACAATATTGTTTCTGGTGTCCTTTGACAGCTCTTTGGTCTTGGCCATAGTGGAGTTTGGAGTGTGACTGTTTGAGCTTGTGGGCAGGTGTCTTTTATACTGATAACAAGTTCAAACAGGTGCCATTAATACAGGTAACGAGTGGAGGACAGAGGAGCCTCTTAAAGAAGAAGTTAAAGGTCTGTGAGAGCCAGAAATCTTGCTTGTTTGTAGGTGACCAAATACTTATTTTCCACCATAATTTGCAAATAAATTCATTAAAAATCCTACTATGTGATTTTCTGGAATTTTTTTCCTCAATTTGTCTGTCATAGTTGACGTGTACCTATGATGAAAATTACAGGCCTCTCTCATCTTTTTAAGTGGGAGAACTTGCACAATTGGTGGCTGACTAAATACTTTTTTTCCCCACTGTAATAATAAGAGTAAAATAAAGAACAGAGTAGCAGCAGCAAATGATGACTATAAAAGTGTGCATGTGTGTAATGTGTATGTATGTGTGTTTGTGTAGTGTCGGTATGCGTGTGTTTGTTATGTGTGTGTGCGGATGTAGTGTATGTCAAATCAAATCAAATCAAATTTTATTGGTCACATGCACCGAATACAACAGGTGCAGACATTACAGTGAAATGCTTACTTACAGCCCTTAACCAACAGTGCATTTATTTTTAACAAAAAAAGTAAAAATAAAACAACAACAAAAAAAGTGTTGAGAAAAAAAGAGCAGAAGTAAAATAAAATAACAGTAGGGAGGCTATATATACAGGGGGGTACCGGTGCAGAGTCAATGTGCGGGGGCACCGGCTAGTTGAGATAGTTGAAGTAATATGTACATGTGGGTAGAGTTAAAGTGACTATGCATAAATAATTAACAGAGTAGCAGCAGCGTAAAAAGGATGGGGTGGGGGGGCAGTGCAAATAGTCCGGGTAGCCATGATTAGCTGTTCAGGAGTCTTATGGCTTGGGGGTAGAAGCTGTTGAGAAGTCTTTTGGACCTAGACTTGGCACTCCGGTACCGCTTGCCGTGCGGTAGCAGGGAGAACAGTCTATGACTAGGGGGGCTGGAGTCTTTGACAATTTTGAGGGCCTTCCTCTGACACCGCCTGGTATAGAGGTCCTGGATGGCAGGAAGCTTGGCCCCAGTGATGTACTGGGCAGTACGCACTACCCTCTGTAGTGCCTTGCGGTCGGAGGCCAAGCAGTTGCCATACCAGGCGGTGATGCAACCAGTCAGGATGCTCTCGATGGTGCAGCTGTAGAATTTTTTGAGGATCTGAGGACCCATGCCAAATCTTTTCAGTCTCCTGAGGGGGAATAGGCTTTGTCGTGCCCTCTTCACGACTGTCTTGGTGTGTTTGGACCATGATAGTTCGTTGGTGATGTGGACACCAAGGAACTTGAAGCTCTCAACCTGTTCCATTACAGCCCCGTCGATGAGAATGGGGGCGTGCTCAGTCCTCTTTTTTTTCCTGTAGTCCACAATCATCTCCTTTGTCTTGGTCACGTTGAGGGAGAGGTTGTTGTCCTGGCACCACACGGCCAGGTCTCTGACCTCCTCCCAAAAGGCTGTCTCATCGTTGTCGGTGATCAGGCCTACCACTGTTGTGTCGTCGGCAAACTTAATGATGGTGTTGGAGTCCTGCCTGGCCATGCAGTCATGGGTGAACAGAGAGTACAGGAGGGGACTGAGCACGCACCCCTGAGGGGCCCCCGTGTTGAGGATCAGTGTGGCAGATGTGTTGTTACCTACCCTTACCACCTGGGGGCGGCCCGTCAGGAAGTCCAGGATCCAGTTGCAGAGGGAGGTGTTTAGTCCCAGGATCCTTAGCTTAGTGATGAGCTTAGAGGGCACTATGGTGTTGAATGCTGAGCTGTAGTCAATGAATAGCATTCTCACATAGGTGTTCCTCTTGTCCAGGTGGGAAAGGGCAGTGTGGAGTGCAATAGAGATTGCATCATCTGTGGATCTGTTGGGGCGGTATGCAAATTGGAGTGGGTCTAGGGTTTCTGGGATAATGCTGTTGATGTGAGCCATGACCAGCCTTTCAAAGCACTTCATGGCTACAGACGTCAGTGCTACGGGTCGGTAGTCATTTAGGCAGGTTATCTTAGAGTCCTTGGGCACGGGGACTATGGTGGTCTGCTTGAAACATGTTGGTATTACAGACTCAGTCAGGGACATGTTGAAAATGTCAGTGAAGACACTTGCCAGTTGGTCAGCACATGCTCGGAGTACACGTCCTGGTAATCCGTCTGGCCCTGCGGCCTTGTGAATGTTGACCTGCTTAAAAGTCTTACTCACATCGGCTACGGAGAGCGTGATCACATAGTCATCCGGAACAGCTGGTGCTCTCATGCATGCTTCAGTGTTACTTGCCTCGAAGCGAGCATAGAAGTGGTTTAGCTCGTCTGGTAGGCTTGTGTCACTGGGCAGCTCGCGGCTGTGCTTCCCTTTGTAGTCTGTAATAGTTTTCAAGCCCTGCCACATCCGACGAGCGTCAGAGCCAATGTAGTACGATTCAATCTTAGCCCTGTATTGACTCTTTGCCTGTTTGATGGTTCGTCGGAGGGCATAGCGGGATTTCTTAGAAGCGTCCGGGTTAGAGTCCCACTCCTTGAAAGCGGCAGCTCTACCCTTTAGCTCAGTGCGGATGTTTCCTGTAATCCATGGCTTCTGGTTGGGGTATGTACGTACGGTCACTGTGGAGACGACATCATCGATGCACTTATTGATGAAGCCACTGACTGATGTGGTGTACTCCTCAATGCTGTCTAAAGAATCCCGGAACATGTTCCAGTCTGTGCTAGCAAAACAGTCCTGTAGCTTAGCATCTGCGTCATCTGACCACTTTTTTATTAACCAAGTCACTGGTGCTTCCTGCTTTAGTTTTTGCTTATAAGCAGGAATCAGGAGGATAGAGTTATGGTCAAATTTGCCAAATGGAGGGCGAGGGAGAGCTTTGTATGCGTCTCTGTGTGTGGAGTAAAGGTGGTCTAGAGTTTTTTTTCCTCTGGTTGCACATTTAACATGCTGGTAGAAATTAGGTAGAACGGATTTAAGTTTCCCTGCATTAAAGTCCCCGGCCACTAAGAGTGCTGCATCTGGATGAGTGTTTTCCTGTTGATTTATGGCCTTGTACAACTCATTCAGTGCAATATTAATGCCAGCATTGGTTTGTGGTGGTAAATAGACAGCTATGAAAAATATAGATGAAAACTCTCTTGGTAAATAGGGTGGTCTACAGCTTATCATAAGATACTCTACCTCAGGCGAGCAAAACCTCAAGACTTCCTTAGTATTTGGTTTTGTGCTCCAGCTGTTGTTTACAAATATACACAGACCGCCACCCCTTGTCTTACCGGAGTCAGCCGTTCTATCCTGCCGATGTAGCGTATAGCCCGCTAGCTGTATGTTATCATTGTCGTCGTTCAGCCACGACTCGGTGAAACATAGGATATTACAGTTTTTAATGTCCCGTTGGTAGGATAACCTTAATCTTAGGTCATCCAATTTGTTATCCAATGATTGAAGATTGGCTAATAGGATTGATGGAAGAGGCAGTTTACTCGCTCACCGTCGGATCCTTACAAGGCACCCCGATCTACGTCCACGATATCTCCGTCTCTTCCTCACGCGAATGACGGGGATTTGGGCCTTGTCGGGTGTCTGTATGATATCCTTCGCGGCCGCCTCGTTGAAGAAAAAATCTTCGTCCAATACGAGGTGAGTAATCGCTGTCCTGATATCCAGAAGCTCTTTTTGGTTAGAAGAGACGATGGCAGAAACATTATGTACAAAATAAATTACAAATAACGCGGAAAAACTCACATAATAGTACAAATGGTTAGAGGGCTGTAAAACGGCAGCCATCTTCTCCGGCGCTATGTGATTGTGTGTGGGAGTGTCAATGTAGTGTGAGTGAGTGAGTGAGTGTGTATATGGTTTGCATATATAGTCTAGTGAGTGTGTGTAGGGTCAGTGCAAGATAGAGTCAGTGCATATAGTTGGGTAACATTAATTGACTATTTAGCAGTCTGGCTATTTAGCACTCTTATGGCTTGGGGGTAGAAGCGGTCTTGGAGCCTGTTGGTCCGAGAGCAGATGCTCGGTACTGTTTGCCGGACGGTAGCAGAGTGAACATGGCTTGGGTAGCTGGAGTCTTTACCAATTTTCTAGGCCTTCCTCTGACACCGCCTGATATAGAGGTCCTGGATGTCAGGGAGCTCGGCCCCAGTGACGTACTTGGCTGTCCGCACCACCCTCTGTAGCGCTTTGTGGTCAAGGGTGGTACATTTGAGGCCTCCCGAGTGGCGCAGCGGTCTAAGGCGTCACTACAGACCCGGGTTCGATCCCGGGCTGTGTCGCAGACGGCCACGACCGGGAGACCCATGAGGCGGCGCACAATTGGCCCAGTGTCGTCCAGGTTAGGGGAGGGTTTGGCCGGGATGTCCTTGTCCCATCGCGCTCTAGCAACTCCTGTGGCGGGCCGGCCGCATGATGCTGACTTCGGTCGCCAGTTGTACAGTGTTTCCTCCGACACATTGGTGCAGCTGGCTTCCGGGTTAAGGCGAGCAGTGTGTCAAGAAGCAATGCGGCTTGGCAGGGGCGTGTTTCGGAGGACGCATGGCTCTCGACCTTCGCCTCTCCTGAGTCCATACGGGAGTTGCAGCAATGGGACAAGACTGTAACTACCAATTGGATATAACGAAATTGAGGAGAAATAAAGGGGTGGTACATTTGCCATACCAAGAGGTGATGCAGCCAGTCAAGATGCTCTCGATGGTGCAGCTGTAGAACATCTTGAGGATCCGAGGGCCTATGCCAAATCTTTTTAGCCTTCTGAGGGGGAAGAGGCGCTGCTATTCCCTCTTCATGACTGTGCGGGTGTGTGTGGACCATGTTAAGTCCTTAGTGATGTGGATGCCATGGAACTTGAAGCTCTCGACATTCTCCAAAACAGCCCCGTTGATGTGGATGGGGGCGTGCTCTCCACTCTTTCTCCTATTGTCCACGATCAGCTCCTTGGTCTTGCTGACGTTGAGGGAGAGATTGTTGTGCTGGCACCACACTGTTAAGTCTCTGACTCATCGCCGTCGGTGATTAGGCATACCACCATTGTGTCGTCAGCAAGCTTGATGTTGGTGTTGGAGTTTTTAAATGTCTGTGAAGACACTTGCCAGCTGGTCAGCGCATGCTTTGAGAACGCGCCCTGGTCTTTGGATAACATAAAAAGTGCAATTTCGAGAAGAAGAAGTTCCGAAAATATACATCTATACGCCCACCACCTCCACCACTAATGGGAGGCCATAAAAGGCCCATAGCTTTAAATAGCAGAGCAAAGCCCCTGGAGACTCCACAGTACAAAAGACCAGTCTGGCTGGAAACTCTGGAGCCCACAGGACAGTGATGCACAGACAACAGTATTATGGGCTAGCCCCAAAGACAACCACAGTCAGGCAGGCAGTCGTCAAATGCTGCACTATATTTTCACACACACACGCCAGGCTACTGGCGAGGCCTACTGACTTGTGACCATGTGTGCCTTAGTGACCTTCGCTCTGCCAGTTTCCTGCTGCGAGCTGGAACAGAGAGCTATGAATGACAACGCTGAATGTTTCAGGGCACGGTCTGAAACCTCAGGCATTGTATTGGTAGCTGGACTTTTAACCAACTGTAAACGTTTCGGTGGGAATTGGCCTGAGTTGACCCTCCTCTCTTTCACTCCTGTTTAATTGGGTTATGGAGCAGGCAGTGCCACACACACTCTCTCTCTCTCTCCCCTGGGGCGCCACACCTCTGTGACCCCCTGCCCTGCCCTGTCCTGATGGCCCTGACCACCCTCAAAGTCACCCTGACTCAGGCACAGTTACCCACGCCTACCCCCTAGTGGATGGACCAGTGTGTGTGTGTGTGTGTGTGTTCTGTGTGTATGTGTGTGTGTATGTGCGTGAGGTTTTGCATGTACCCATGCCAGAGGGGAGCGATAAATATGTGTTTGTGTACGGGGAAGACAGTGATTATGTGTAAATAAGGGCAGAGAACACGGGTAGCTAAGCTGTCAGGAGGGTAGTCAACACTTGGGGACAAACTGCTCTGTTTCATTGTTGGCTGTTGGGGACACGACTGCTGCCAGGAATATCCAGCATGTACACAAACATGAAGGAAGTTAACTACACTACTACACTATAACTACACTGATCAAACACAAACATGAAGAAAGTTATAACACTACTCACTATAACTACACTGATCAGGGCCACCAAAGTGGTCATCAACATCAGACACACACATACACACACATACACACACACCGCTCATGCCACCTGGTTCGCAGGGAACCACGTTTTCAGCAGGTAAGATCAGCTCACCCAGACTTCACCATGGGGAATGGGGTGTCTGCCCTGAGGTCAGCCCTGGGAAAAGTGCCTGGACCCTAGCCAGAGGGTGTCAAAACCAAGAGAGCCTTAACCAGCCAGCAGTTCTCTACATGGCACCTCCAGGGAGCAGACCCCTCAGGGTGGGTGGAGAAGGTTGAAATGTGGGAACCAGCACACCTGCCCCTTTCACAGGGGGTGAAGCTTGACGTGGAGGCCTGAGAAGAGACAAGGCTCATTGTTGATTTAGCTGATAGGGGCTATTAGTGGTAGCCGTATTTATGAGCAGGCAGGGCTGGACAGGCTTGACTGCATGGGAAGGACCCCTGGTCTTTGGCTGTAAGCGGGCAGGAATGCAAAGCGGTGAAACTAGGTATGTGCCAGGACAGAGGTTGTGCAAAGATTAAAACACACATGCACACACGCACACACTGTACAGAATGTTCTTAGGAAGGCTCACAGATAGGGCAGACACCTGATATGAGAAAGAAAGAAAGAAAGAAAGAAAGAAAGAAAGAAAGAAAGAAAGAAAGAAAGAAAGAAAGAAAGAAAGAAAGAAAGAAAGAAAGAAAGAAAGAAAGAAAGAAAGAAAGAAAGAAAGAAAGAAAGAAAGAAAGAAAGAAAGAAAGAAAGGTGAGGGAAAACTACTGGAATTCTTCTCACACTGAAACTCCCTATGGGTCAGGGAGCAGACTTACCGGTTGATACCACCCTCTAACCGACACAACATCCTTTTACCCACTTTTTCTGTTCTCTCTCTCTCTCCCACTCACTTTACCTCCTCTCCTGCTCCTCCAACCCCTCCCTTTTACAACTCACCCTCCCTCCCTCTTACCCTCTCTCTCTTGTTCTAAGCTCGCTGTACCTCCCGCCACCTCTCCCCCCCTTTCTCTCTCTGTGCATCCCCAGTTCCAGCAGACCTTGCCCTCTCTGGCAGTGTTACACCGCTCTAGACTTCCCGCGCCTTGTCGTTCCTGCTCCTGCTGCTCTAATAGCCAGTTTCCTGTTCATCTCTAACCACTCACGTGGTTGGCAGTTTCTATTGCCGGCTGAATGGCCGTTTGGAATGAGACAGGAATAATTGACGGGAGGGGAGGGGAGAGGAGAGGACTCGAGGACCCAAGAGGGGAGAGGCTCTGTACAGCCTCTCTTGGTTAAACTGTAACAGTCAGGACTGGATGAATGAGATACACACTGGGGAGTGTGTGTGTAAATGAGAGAGAGAGAGAGAGAGAGAGAGAGAGAGAGAGAGAGAGAGAGAGAGAGAGAGAGAGAGAGAGAGAGAGAGAGAGAGAGAGAGAGAGAGAGAGAGAGAGAGAGAGAGAGAGAGAGAGAGAGAGAGAGAGAGAGAGAGAGAGAGAGAGAGGCTTTGACTTTTTGTCTTTCTTTAATGGTACATTCTCATTTCATTACAACCTTAAAATGTAAAAAAAGTAATTAGAAAAATGACCAATATCCCCTGTACTGCATACTCACCTTGCCCTCTACCCCATGATACATAAACAATACCACACATCACAATAACCCAAACCTCACCACTTCTACAACCGTATATCCAGACCATCTTCCCCAGCTATACAGACAGCCCCCCCAACACACCATATCTCTTGAAACATCTCCACACTTTTTATCATTTTATATAACTCAAATTACACCTAAGGCGCGCAGAGACAATCCCATTAAATGATAGTAAAGGGTCTGTTATCCCCCCACATTTGACCTTGTTCCTCCTTGTTAGCCAAATAGCCAACTTTGCCTGAGCAAACAGAAAATTCAACAACACACATTTGGCCTTTTCCTTATTTGAATACCTGAACCCCATTATAAACATCCCGGCAGTAAACTCCACCCCCAACCTCTCACACAGACATTCCAACAGAGACATTAAAGGCATTAACCTGGTGCACACAGAAAACACATGAATCACAGTTTCACTCATGACACAGAAAGGACACCCCTGTCCAACTCCCGGTTCAACCCGTGCCAACCAGCTGTTAGTGGCCAGGGCTCCATGTAGAACCCTCCACTGGAGGTCCCCTGACCTCTTTGGTACTGGGAGTTTGTAGAGCCCCCTCCATCTAAAACCCACCATACTCCCTGCCACTGATGTGCCTTCACTCCTGTTAGGCTCTTAATGTTCCTTAGCTTAATACAGAGGTTGTATAGGGCTTTACTTCCCACCCCTTCAAACTCCCCCAGGCTCGGAGTGTTAAAATCTAGTCCTCCAGACCCCCTTGCCAGTCCCCAGTCTCTGCCGTCACGTGCAGTAGCGGAAACATTGGTGGCCCCTCCCCCTTTGGCCGCTCAAACACCCCCTTTACCGGCTCAGACAGTGCCTCCTGGACTTCCCCCAGGAATCTCTCCAGCAGCCTAAGAGATGTTAGTCCTGTTTGTTGTGCTAGGACTTCTGGGGTCTTCCACCCCTCCTCTCCCAGCAGTCGCAGGTCACCCACCCTTAGTAATCCCGCTGCCATCAGTCGCCTTTTTATTAAAACATTTTATTTCATCTTTATTTAACCAGGTAAGCCAGTTGAGAACAAGTTCTCATTTACAACTGCGACCTGGCCAACTGAACCGATCTCAAAAGGATGGCTGGGTTGTGGAAGATAGGCTCCTCCCACACCCACAGCCCAGGCTCCACATCTCCTTCTCGTGCGGGCCTTAGCAGCTGCCAGGCCCTCAGCACCGCAGAGCAAAAATCAGAGAGACCTGCTGTACTCAGCCCCTCCAGCCTCATGAGGAATAGCTGCCGGTCCAACCCTAATCCGCCAGCTCTCCTCAGCAGCGCGCATGCTTGTTCCCTCCATCCGACATCAGTATGGTACAGCAGTCACTGCGCCGCCTTTAGTCGGAATGCAGCCCCCCTGCTCTCCAGTTCCATCAGGCCCTGTCCTCCTTCATTTATGGACATATACAACACTGCCAGACCAGAAAATATCCACCAGCTTGCGTTGCAGGTCTGCGAGCAGACCAGCGGGGGGGTTGAGGACAGCCAGTTTATGCCACAGGGAAGATGCCACCAGGTTGTTGATTATCAGCACCCTCCCTCTATATGACACTTTGGACAGGAGCCACCTCCCCCTGGCCAGTCTTGACACCACTGCCTGTGACAGCCCCTCCCAGTTCTTCCTGACCCACCTCTCCGAGCCCAGGTACACCCCCAAAATATTAAGCCCTTCACAACCCCACTGCAAACCCCTTGGAAGCAGAGGAGGGGCCCTATCCCCCCATGCCCCACATAACAGAGCTTTGCTCTTGCCCCAGTTTACCTTAGCTGACGATGCTCCCTCGTACACCTTCAGACTTGTCTCTAGTGCCTGCATATCCTGACCATCCCTGACCGTCACAGAAACGTAATCTGCATACGCTGACACTGCTATGCCTGTCCAGCACACTCCCTGCAGTCTCCTGCGTAGCAGACCCCAAAAAGGCTCAATGGCTAGTGTACATCAGGGAAAAAAGTATTTGATCCCCTGCTGATTTTGTATGTTTGCCCACTGACAAATAAATTATCAGTCTATAATTTTAATGGTAGGTTTATTTGAACAGTGAGAGACAGAATAACAACAAAAAAATCCAGAAAAACGCATGACAAAAATGTTATAAATTGATTTGCATTTTAATGAGGGAAATAAGTATTTGACCCCTCTCAATCAGAAAGATTTCTGGCTCCCAGGTGTCTTTTATACAGGTAACGAGCTGAGATTAGGATCTCAGTTTGTTACCTGTATAAAAGACACCTGTCCACAGAAGCAATCAATCAATCAGATTCCAAACTCTCCACCATGGCCAAGACCAAAGAGCTCTCCAAGGATGTCAGGGACAAGATTGTAGACCTACACAAGGCTGGAATGGGCTACAAGACCATCGCCAAGCAGCTTGGTGAGAAGGTGACAACAGTTGGTGTGATTATTCGCAAATGGAAGAAACACAAAATAACTGTCAATCTCCCTCGGCCTGAGGCTCCATGCAAGATCTCACCTCGTGGAGTTGCAATGATCATGAGAATGGTGAGGAATCAGCCCAGAACTACACGGGAGGATCTTGTCAATGATCTCAAGGCAGCTGGGACATAGTCACCAAGAAAACAATTGGTAACACACTACGCCATGAAGGACTGAAATCCTGTAGCGCCCGCAAGGTCCCCCTGCTCAAGAAAGCACATATACAGGCCCGTCTGAAGTTTGCCAATGAACATCTGAATGATTCAGAGGAGAACTGGGTGAAAGTGTTGTGGTCAGATGAGACCAAAATGGAGCTCTTTGGCATCAACTCAACTCGCCGTGTTTGGAGGAGGAGGAATGCTGCCTATGACCCCAAGAACACCATCCCCACCGTCAAACATGGAGGTGGAAACATTATGCTTTGGGGGTGTTTTTCTGCTAATGGGACAGGACAACTTCACCGCATCAAAGGGACGATGGACGGGGCCATGTATCAAATCAAATCAAATCAAATTTTATTGGTCACATGCGCCGAATACAACAGGTGCAGACATTACAGTGAAATGCTTACTTACAGCCCTTAACCAACAGTGTATTTATTTTTAACAAAAAAAGTAAAAATAAAACAACAACAAAAAAAGTGTTGAGAAAAAAAAGAGCAGAAGTAAAATAAAATAACAGTAGGGAGGCTATATATACAGGGGGGTACTGGTGCAGAGTATCTTGGGTGAGAACCTCCTTCCCTCAGCCAGGGCATTGAAAATGGGTCGTGGATGGCTGGCTATTCCAGCATGACAATGACCCAAAACACACGGCCAAGGCAACAAAGGAGTGGCTCAAGAAGAAGCACAATAAGGTCCTGGAGTGGCCTAGCCAGTCTCCTGACCTTAATCCCATAGAAAATCTGTGGAGGGAGCTGAAGGTTCGAGTTGCCAAACGTCAGCCTCGAAACCTTAATGACTTGGAGAAGATCTGCAAAGAGGAGTGGGACAAAATCCCTCCTGAGATGTGTGCAAACCTGGTGGCCAACTACAAGAAATGTCTGTGTCACGGATTCCGCCGAGGCTGCTCCTCCTCCTTGCTCGGGCAGGCTTCGGCGTTCGTCGTCCCCGGAGTACTAGCTACTGCCGATCGATGTTTCGGTGTTTGTCTTGTGTTGTCTTGTTTGTACACCTGTTACTTATTTTGTGTTGATTGTGTAACATATAAGTTCCCTTGTTTTACGTTTGGCCTTTGTGTGTTATTGTCATTTTGTCCTGTTTTGATGTTCGGCTGTTCTAGTTCGCCTTTTACGCACAGCGCGTGTTACTCCTCCAGTGTTGTGGAGACTTTTGTTTTGTGCGTGTTTACTTGTAGTAAAGTAGTCATCCTGATCCTCTGTGTCCTGCACCTGACTTCACCGCCGCATACACATCACCCCATTCTGACAGAATAACACACCTACCATGGAGTCAGCAGGACCAGCGGTGGTAACTGAGTCTCTGGAGGATCGGGTCAGCAGCCAGGACGCCATGATCCGTAGACTCGGCACCGCCATGCAAGATGTGATGGACACTCTGAGCCGATGGGAAAGAGGAGGCTTGCCCACACCTCCTCCTACAATACCACCACCATCGGACAGACCAATCGTTCCATCTCCGGAGTCCAGTGGGATTCGGCTCTCGCTCCCGAGGGCATATGATGGCACTGCAGCCGGGTGTCAGGGTTTCCTACTTCAAGTGGAACTCTACCTGGCAACCATACACCCGGCGCACTCGGGATACGAGAGCGTTTCCGCCCTCATCTCCTGTCTATCCGGCAAGGCATTGGAGTGGGCCAATGCCGAATGGAGGGGAATAGACGCCGCCACCATCACCTATGCGGAGTTCTCCCGCCGCTTCAGGGCAGTTTTCGATCATCCCCCAGAGGGTAAAGCGGCGGGGGAGCGTCTGTTCCACCTCCGACAGGGGAAGAGGAGCGCACAAGAGTTCGCCCTGGACTTCCGGACTCTGGCGGCTAATGCGGGGTGGAATGAGAGGGCCCTCATCGACCACTATCGGTGCAGCCTACGAGAGGACGTTCGCCGAGAGTTGGCCTGCAGGGACACCAACCTAAGCTTCGATCAGTTGGTGGACATGTCGATCCGTCTGGATACCCTGCTGGCTACCCGCGGACGTCCGGAGTTGGGGCCGTCCATTCCATCCCCCAGCACCTCCAAGCCGAGCCCTATGGAGCTCGGGGGTGCTGGTGCTAGAGAGAGGAGGAGAGAGACCCGGAGAGAGGCCGTCCCCTGCACCAACTGTGGCCGTAGAGGACACACTGCGGCTCGGTGCTGGGAAGGGTCTCCTGGGGATCGAGGCAACAGGTCAAGCACTGATGAGTCATTTCAGGTGAGTAGGCGCCCAACTCACCCAGAGCTCTCTGTTGTCCACTTGTGTATTCAAGTTGAATTTCCCCAGGTTTCACCTCATTCCCAGCATAAGGCGCTAGTCGATTCAGGCGCAGCTGGGAATTTTATTGATCGTAATTTCTGTGTTAAGTTAGGGATTCCCCTCCTGCCAGTAGATGTGCCTTTTCCTATTCACGCCCTAGATATCCGTCCTTTGTGTTCAGGTTTAATTAGGGAGGTCATGGCGCCACTAAAGATGAAGACGCAGGGGGGTCATGAGGAAATCATACAGTTGTATCTGATCGACTCTCCTGCGTTTCCCGTGGTGCTGGGGCTTCCTTGGTTAATCTCTCATGACCCCACCATTTCGTGGCAACAGAGGGCTCTCAGGGAGTGATCTGATCAGTGTGTCGGGCGGTGTATAGGTGTTTCCGTAGGGGCGACCACGGTGGAAAGTCCGAACCAAATGCCCGCACTGCACATTCCTCCTGAGTATGATGATTTGGCACTCGTGTTCAGTAAGAAGAGGGCGACACGATTGCCACCTCATAGACAGGGGGATTGTGCGATAGACCTCCAGGCAGGTGCTGCACTTCCGCGTAGTCATGTGTATCCTCTGTCTCAAGAGGAGACGGCGGCTATGGAGACATACATCGCCGAGTCTCTGAGACAGGGATACATACGGCCCTCCACTTCTCCTGCGTCCTCGAGTTTCTTTTTTGTGAAGAAGAAGGATGGAGGTTTGCGCCCGTGTATTGATTACCGTAGTCTCAATCAGATCACTGTTAAATACAGTTATCCTCTCCCTCTGATTGCGAGTATGACTGAGTCATTACACGGAGCGCGCTTCTTCACAAAATTGGATCTCAGGAGCGCCTACAACCTGGTGCGCATTAGGGAGGGAGATGAATGGAAAACAGCATTTAGTACCACCTCGGGTCACTATGAGTATCTCGTCATGCCATACGGGTTAATGAATGCTCCTTCAGTCTTCCAATCATTTGTGGACAAGATTTTCCGGGATTTGCATAGGCAGGGTGTAGTGGTGTATATTGACGACATTCTAGTATACTCTGCTACACGAGCCGAGCATGTGGCCCTGGTGCGTCGCGTGTTGGGTAGGCTGTTGGAGCATGACTTGTATGTGAAGGCGGAGAAATGCCTATTTTTCCAGGAGTCCATCTCCTTCCTGGGCCATCGGTTGTCCGCGTCAGGGGTGGAGATGGAGATTGACCGCGTTTCAGCCGTGCGTAATTGGCAGACTCCTACCACGGTTAAGGAGGTGCAGCGGTTTTTGGGTTTTGCCAATTACTACCGGAGGTTTATCCGGGGTTTTGGACAGGTAGCGGCTCCCATCACCTCCCTGCTAAAGGGGGGCCCGGTGTGTTTGCAGTGGTCGGCTGAGGCGGACAGGGCGTTTAGACAACTGAAGGACCTGTTCACCTCGGTTCCGGTGCTGGCACATCCGGACCCCTCTTTGGCGTTCCAAGTGGAGGTGGACGCGTCAGAGGCTAGTATTGGGGCTGTACTGTCTCAACGCTCAGGCACGCCTCCTAAACTCCGGCCGTGTGCTTTTTACTCTAAGAAGCTCAGCCCGGCGGAACGTAATTACGACGTGGGGGACAGGGAGCTGCTAGCTGTGGTCCAAGCCCTAAAGGTGTGGAGGCATTGGCTTGAGGGGGCTCAACACCCTTTTCTCATTCTGACTGACCATCGTAACCTGGAGTACATCCGGGCAGCTAGGAGACTGAACCCTCGTCAGGCTAGGTGGGCCATGTTTCTGGCCCGGTTTGTCTTTAAGCTCACCTATATACCAGGGTCACAGAACGTTAAGGCAGACGCCCTGTCTCGGTGATATGACACAGAGGAGAGGTCCATTGAGCCCACTCCCATACTGCCGGAGTCTTGTCTGGTGGCACCGGTGGTGTGGGAGGTCGATGCGGAGATCGAGCGGGCGTTACGTACCGACCCTACACTTCCAGAGTGTCCGGAGGGGCGGAAGTACGTGCCGCTCGAGATTCGTGATCGACTAATTTATTGGGCTCATACGTCACCCTCCTCTGGACATCCTGGTATTGGCCGGACAGTGCACTGCCTTAGTGAAAAATACTGGTGGCAAACATTGGCAAAGGACGTGAGGGTTTATGTCTCCTCCTGCTCGGTGTGCGCTCAGTGTAAGGCACCTAGACACCTGCCCAGGGGGAAGTTACAACCCCTACCCGTTCCACAACGGCCGTGGTCTCACCTATCGGCAGACTTTGTCACGGACCTCCCAGGGGAATACCACTATTCTGGTCGTTGTGGATCGGTTTTCTAAGACCTGTCGTCTCATCCCAATGCCGGGTCTCCCTACTGCCCTACAAACTGCTGAGGCCCTGTTTACTCACGTCTTCCGGCACTACGGGGTACCTGAGGATATAGTGTCTGATCGGGGTCCCCAGTTCACCTCTAGAGTCTGGAGGGCGTTTATGGAACGCTTGGGGGTCTCGGTTAGCCTTACCTCGGGTTTCCACCCTGAGAGTAATGGGCAGGTGGAGAGAGTGAACCAGGATGTGGGTCGGTTTCTGAGGTCTTATTGCCAGGACCGGCAGGAGGAGTGGTCGGGGTATATTCCCTGGGCAGAGATTGCCCAGAACTCACTTCGCCACTCCTCTAAGAATCTGACCCCTTTTCAGTGTGTGTTGGGGTATCAGCCGGTTCTGGCACCCTGGCATCAGAGCCAGATCGAGGCTCCTGTGGTGGATGAATGGTTTCGGCACTCGGAGGAGACATGGAACGCTGCGCATGTCCATCTGCAGCGTGCTATCCGTAGGCAGAGGGCGAGCGCCGATCGCCACCGCAGTGAGGGTCCAGTGTATGCACCTGGAGATCGAGTCTGACTCTCGACTCGAAACCTGCCCATTCGCCTGCCCTGCCGGAAGCTGGGTCGGCGGTTTGTGGGGCCATTTAAAGTCCTGAGGAGATTGAACGAGGTATGTTACAGGTTACAACTGCCAAATGATTATCGCATTAACCCCTCATTCCATGTGTCTCTCCTCAGGCCGGTGGTAGCTGGTCGACTCCAGGACAATGAGATACGGGAGACTCCTCCACCCCACTGGACATCGAGGGGGCTCCGGCGTACTCAGTCCGGTCCATCGTGGATTCGAGACGTCGGATGGGGGGTCTGCAGTATCTCGTGGAGTGGGAGGGGTACGGTCCGGAGGAACGGTGCTGGGTGCCTAGGAGGGACATCTTAGATCCCTCCCTCCTGACGGAGTTCCACCGGAGTCATCCCACTCGCCCTGCTCCGAGGCCGGGGTCGGCGCACGGCTGGAGCCGCGCGTCAAGGGGGGGGGTACTGTCACTGATTCCACCGAGGCTGCTCCTCCTCCTTGCTCGGGCAGGCTTCGGCGTTCGTTGTCCCCGGAGTACTAGCTACTGCCGATCGATGTTTCGGTGTTTGTCTTGTGTTGTCTAGTTTGTACAGCTGTTACTTATTTTGTGTTGATTGTGTAACATATAAGTTCCCTTGTTTTACGTTTGGCCTTTGTGTGTTATTGTCATTTTGTCCTGTTTTGATGTTCGGCTGTTCTAGTTCGCCTTTTACTCACAGCGCGTGTTACTCCTCCAATGTTGTGGAGACTTTTGTTTTGTGCGTGTTTACTTGTAGTAAAGTAGTCATCCTGATCCTCTGTGTCCTGCGCCTGACTTCACCGCCGCATACACATCACCCCATTCTGACAGTCTGACCTCTGTGATTGCCAACAAGGGTTTTGCCACAAGTACTAAGTCATGTTTTGCAGAGGGGTCAAATACTTATTTCCCTCATTAAAATGCAAATCAATTTATAACATTTTTGACATGCGTTTTTCTGGATTATTTTGTTGTTATTCTGTCTCTCACTGTTCAAATAAACCTACCATTAAAATTATAGACTAATCATTTCTTTGTCTGTGGGCAAACAAAATCAGCAGGGGATCAAATACTTTTTTCCCTCACTGTATATAATTGCCCTGATAGAGTGCATCCTTGCCCCGCCTCTCCCAGACTGGCCTACTGAGCCCCCCTCCCACCTTGACCATACAGTACATGACGCCCCAGCATACAACAACCTTTCCCCAAAACAAAAACACAGACATCACATTAAATAGATACTCATAGTCCACCCTATCAAAAGCCTTCTCTTGATCTAAAGAGACCAGTCCAAAGTTCACATTAGAACCTCTCGGCAAGTCCAACATGTCCCTGATTAAGAACAAGTTGTCCGTGATTGAGCGTCCTGGTACGCAATATGTCTGGTCTTTGTGTACTATAGAGTCCAGATGGGACTTCAGTCTGTTAGCGAGGACCTTGGCAAATATATTGTAGTCTGCACAGAGCAATGCCACATTGAGTTCACAAAAGTCCCCTTTTTTGGGCAAGAGAGTCAGAGCCGCCCGACGGCAGCTCATTGGCAACTCTCCTACCCCGACGCACTCACGCAACACGCAAAAGAAGTCCAGTCCAATTATTCCCCAGAATTTTTTATAAAACTCCACTGGGAAAGTCCATCAACCCCCGGTGCACGGCCAGGGGACATATTTGTTACGGCCTCTGCCAGTTCATGGGACAACAGGGGAATGTCCATTTCATCCCTATGTGCCAGAGAGAGTTTAGGGAGTTCCACAAACAAAACCTGAGCATACATAGGATCACACAGTTCTGCCCTATACAACTCAGTATAAAACTCCACAGTCAGCTCCTGCATCTCCACCACCACAGAGTTCACCCGCTCATCCAAAAGCCATAGACAATGCATACCCTTGGCTTCACCGCTCTGTCTTTCCAAACCAAAGAAGGAGGAGCTGGGAGCATCCATCTCCTTGAGCATGGAGAACCTAGCTCTTACAAGTGCTCCCTTTGCTTTAACCTGGAAAAAACTGCCCAGGTCCCTACGTAGTTCAGCTAAATTAGCCTGGTGGTCTACATTGCCTTGCCCCACCAGCTCTACCTCCATCTCACTAATACTACGCTCGAGTTCCCCCAATACTCTCCTAGCCTCTGAGGATGAGAGAGCTCCATACTATTTAAACTTTTCCCACATCCCACAATTGACTCAGAGACTCATACTCCTCTCTTCGCTGCCCCCACCTTTCCCAAAAAGTCTGGAAACCTGAGCAAAAAGTGGCATCTTGTAAGAGCTTTACATTAAACTTCCAATAGGATGCCTGCCGAGGCCCTGGTGAAATAGACAGCCGAGCCATGGTTATGTGATGATTTTTTTAAAAACACTGGGAGAATGGTAGCGCCCAACAGCCTATTGCTCTGATTCCTGGACATGTACATTCGATCAAGCTGCACTCACCCTAGCCCCAAATACCTTCACCCATGTATACTGTCTTGTGTTGGGATGTCTAGTTCTCCAAACATCCACTAGGTCAAACTGATTAATGATGTCCCTTAACACCCCCACTGAGCCTGAATGAGGCTCCTCCCCATTTCTGTCTTTCGTAAAATCCATTGTACAGTTCCAGTCCCCGCAGACCACCAGCGTCTCCTCAGGCGATACCTGTGAGAGTTCCTGTCTAAGACACCCAAAGAGAAGCCCCCTCTCTCTTCCTGTGTTAGGCACATACACATTTATAAAGACAAAACCCCTGTTGTTAATTTCTGCTTTTACTACAAGCAGTCTACCCCTACACACCTCTTTTGAGGAGCAAGTTTCTACAGACAGACCCGGTACAAAAAGGACTGCCATCCCTGCACTAACATTTGTCCCATGGCTCAGCACACTTGCCCCTTTCCACCAGAGCCCCCAATCAATTGCATTCACCACATCACTATGCTCTCCTGCAGAAACAACAACTGTACTTTTTTTGGTTTTACATATTTACCCAACACACTCCTCTTTCCCGCATCTCTGGCACCATTAATATTAAGCGATCCTACCCAAAGAGTCTCCATAAGAAGTGGGAGAAAATCCAGCAAAGAAGGAGACCAATAGCAAAGCTCAAAAAGCCCCAGAGCCAGAAAGAAAACTTTAATCTAAACAGTGTCTGAAGGTAGACCTTTACACACGGTTGTGACCCATTTCCTCAACCTAAACCGTTTCCTGGGTGAGAGGACACCATGCCCCTCATTTTTCATAGCATGTTGTACTTACAAAATCTTACAAACTTTCCCGGATGGCAAAAAAAAGCCTCAAGGTTAACTTTTTTCCCCTTAGTCTCATTCAGGAACCTTGACAGTTCCCTCACTGTGTACTTTGACCCCTCTGACTGACTGGCTGTCAGCTCTGGACCCATTGAGGAGGAGTCTGAAAATAAATCCTCATCGTCTTCTTCCTCAGACTCACCTTCCTCCTCCTCATCTCCATCTCCCAACCTGACCTTTCTCTCTAGTCAGGGCCTCCCCCCCAGCACCAGGCAAAGGTTCCTTGGTGCCTTTCACCACACCAGCCTCTCACCTCCCACCTCCTTTCTTCTCCCCCTTTTTCCTCTTCTACTTGACACCCTCCTCCACCCCCCCTAGTCGCTTACCCTTCCCCACTATACTCTCCTCATCCACTAGCATAATCTGACTAAGCCCAGCCTCATTGCTTTGTTTTTGCCTTGACTGCACTGTCAACTTTTAATTTTTTTAAATTGCAAAATTTCTAAGAAGAAGAAAAGCTTTGTCATTATGGGGTATTGTGTGTAAATTGATGAGAAAGAACGAAACAGGGAAAGCCTGCCTGACAGAAGTTATCAGACACAATACACAAGGCACATACCACAAGACCTTTGTCTCCTGCTCAGAGGAATGCGATCACCACTATCAGTAACTGACACACATTTTCTATACTTGATCAAGCTAGAATTTACACATCATCATACAGTCAAATAGGGGTTTCACTTGGTATCACTTGGGGAAGGCTATGTATTGTCAAATCTGCACTATTTTTATCACAAGACCAAAAGAACAGTCACATTGCATAATTACATTTGCCTCTAGCAAGTTTTCTCCAGCCAGGGCTTATTCTTGACTTCTATTTCCTGTTTTCTCTCTCTACTTCCTGTCCTCCAAATCTGACCCTGAATCAGCTCTATAGCTAGCCTACTACAGTACTAGTCTGGCTAGCTACTGTCCATTCTTTCCTGAAATAGCTGATGTTGGGTTTCCAGTGAGGTTATGGACAAACCCACAAAGTTGGTAGACTAACCCTGCAATGACACACTATGACGACAGGCTCAAGTCCTTAGACCCTCTACCATAGAAGGGTTAAATCCTGCTGCTTGGAAGTGTAAACTAGTGATGTGCAGTTCGCGAACGATTCGTTCTTTTTGAATGACTCTTTTTACTGACTCAAGAGTCATGATTAGTTTTTCTGAGTGACTCATTCGTTTTAGTCGTTTGTTTGACCTGCTAGTGCTGGCTACAATGAGTCCTACAGCAGGACTAATACACACTCCTCCGGCTCAGCGGCTCCAGAGACGCGCTCCGACCACCAACTGTCTGTCATATGTGCACAGGAAAATAGATCATGAGCATAGAGAAGAAAAACACATGTTTAGAACTCAGAATTGATCGCATGGTGCAAGAATGACTGCAATTAATTGATTATTGAATGTTATGGACACAGCTTTGTAGAACCAAAACATACACAGCCAAAACATACACAGCTCAACAAAATCAAACTCGAGAATGAAACATTTGGGGGGCTACAGTTTGCGAACGACTGTGCTTATCACCATGACTGGCTACCCAGATTTGTTTTGGCCAAACACTACGCTACGTCCATGGAATGTTAGTTTCGGAAGACAGCTTCTCCATCCTACAGGGAGAGATCAATCATTTTGAGACCTAGGAACATGTACTAGTTTGTGGCGACCTAAATGCCAGAACTGGACAACAACCTGACACCCTCAGCACACAGTGGGACAAACACCTACCTGGACGTGGCAGCATTTCCTCCCCAATATGCCCCGCTAGACACAACTATGACCAAAAAAAAGAAAACGGGTCACAACTCCTGCAGCTCTGTCACATCCTGGGTTTGTACATAGTCAATGGTAGGCTTCGAGGTGATTCCTATGGTAGGTACACCGACAGCACATCTCTTGGTAGCAGTACTGTAGACTACTTTATCACGACCTCAACCCAGAGTCGCTCAGAAAGTTCACAGTTAGCCCACTGATGCCCCTATCAGATCACAGCAAAATCAGAGCCTACGAACAGAGCAATACTCAATCATGAGGCATCAATGACCAACAAACTGCATACTATTAAGAAATGCTATAGATGGAAGGAAAGTAGTGTAGAAACCTACCAGAAAACAATTCGCCAACAACAAATTAAATCCCTTTTAGACAATTTCCTGGACAAAACGCTTCACTGCAATAGTGAAGGCGTAAACTTGGCAGCACAAAGCCTAAATAGTATATTTGACCTCTCAGCTTCTCTATCAAATCAAAAAAATTCAACCAGACAACCTAAGTAAATTAACAACAATGACAAATGATTTGATGAAGAATGCAAAAACCTAAGAAAGGAATTGAGGAACAAACCAGGAATTGTCCGTAGAGCTCCGAGACAAGATTGTGTTGAGGCACAGATCTGTGGAAGTGTACCAAAAACTTTCTGCAGCATTGAAGGTCCCTAAGAACACAGTGGCCTCCATCAATCTTAAAAGGAAGAAGTTTGGAACCACCAAGACTCTTCCTAGAGCTGGCCGCCCGTCCAAACTGAGCAATCGGGGGAGAAGGGCCTTGGTCAGGGGATGACCAAGAACCCAATGGTCACTCTTACAGAGCTCCAGAGTTCATCTGTGGAGATGGGAGAACCTTCCAGGAGGACAACCATCTCTGCAGCACTCCACCAATCAGGCCTTTATGGTAGAGTGGCCAGACGGAAGTCACTCCTCAGTAAAAGGCACATGACAGCTTGCTTGGAGTTTGCCAAAAAAGGCACCTAAATGACTCTCAGACCATGAGAAACAAGATTATCTGGTCTGATGAAACCAAGATGTAACTCTTTGGCCTGAATGCCAAGCGTCACATCTGGAGGAAACCTTGCACCATCCCTACAGTGAAGCATGGTGGTGGCAGCATCTTGTTGTGGGGATGTTTTTCAGCAGAAGGGACTGGAAGACTAGTCAGGATCGAGAAAAGATGAACGGATCAAAGTACAGAGAGATCCTTGATGAAAACCTGCTCCAGAGTGCTCAGGACTGGGGTGAAGGTTCACTTTCCAACAGGACAACGACCATAAGCACACAGCCAAGACAACACAGAAGTGGCTTCGGGACAAGTCTCTGAATTTCTTTCATTGGCCCAGCCAGAGCCCGGACTTGAACCTGATCAAACATCTCTGGAGAGACCTGAAAATAGCTGTGAAGCGAAGATCCCCATCCAACCTGACAGAGCTTGAGAGGATCTGCAGAGAAGAATGGGAGAAACTCCCCAAATACTGGTGTGCCAAGCTTGTAGTGTCATACCTAAGAAGAATCAAGGCTGTAATCGCTGCCAAAGGTCCTTCAATAAAGTACTGAGTAAACAGTGATATTTCAGTTTTTTATTTTTAATGAATTTGCCAAAATTCTGACAACCTGTTTTTGCTTTGTTGTTATGTGGTATTGTGTGTAGATTGATGAGGGGGGAAAAACAATTTAATCCATTTCAGAATAAGGCTGTAACATAACAAAATGTGGGAAAAGCGAGAGGTCTGAATACTTTCCAAATGCTCTGTATGTCAATGAATTGGTGAGGGACAAGAACAGTCTTGAGCACTCTGCCTCACCCTACTAGACTCTGAAGTCAAATGTTTACTGTTTGCAGTTGATCTGGTGCTTCTGTACCCAACCAAGGAGGGCATACAGCAGCACCTAGATATTCTGCAAAGATTCTATCAGACTTGGGATCTGACAAAAATAATGGTGTTCCAAAAAAGGTCCAGTTGCCAGGACCATAAATACAAATTCCACCTAGACACTGTTGCCCTACAGCACACAAAAATTCATACCTACCTCTGCCTAAACATCAGCACCACAGGTAACTTCCACAAAGCTGTGATCAATCTGATAGACAAGGCAAGATGGGCCTTCTACGCCATCAAAAGGAACATAACATTTTACATCCCAATTATGATCTGGCTTAAAATACTTGAATCAGTTATAGAACCCATTGCCCTTTATGGTTGTGAGGTCTGGGGTCCGCTCACCAACCAAGAATTCACAAAATGGGACAAACACCAAATTGAGACTCTGCATGCATAATTCTGCAAAAACATACAGTGGGGAAAAAAAGTATTTAGTCAGCCACCAATTGTGCAAGTTCTCCCACTTAAAAAGATGAGAGAGGCCTGTAATCTTCATCATAGGTACACGTGAACTATGACAGACAAAATGAGAAAAACAATTCCAGAAAATCACATTGTAGGATTTTTCATGAATTTATTTCCAAATTATGGTGGAAAATAAGTATTTGGTCAATAACAAAAGTTTCTCAATACTTTGTTATATACCCTTTGTTGGCAATGACACAGGTCAAACGTTTTCTGTAAGTCTTCACAAGGTTTTCACACACTGTTGCTGGTATTTTGGCCCATTCCTCCATGCAGATCTCCTCTAGAGCAGTGATGTTTTGGGGCTGTCGCTGGGCAACACGGACTTTCAACTCCCTCCAAAGATTTTCTATGGGGTTGAGATCTGGAGACTGGCTAGGCCACTCCAGGACCTTGAAATGCTTCTTACGAAGCCACTCCTTCGTTGCCCGGGCGGTGTGTTTGGGATCATTGTCATGCTGAAAGACTCAGCCACGTTTCATCTTCAATGCCCTTGCTGATGGAAGGAGGTTTTCACTCAAAATCTCACGATACATGGCCCCATTCATTCTTTCCTTTACACGGATCAGTCGTCCTGGTCCCTTTGCAGAAAAACAGCCCCAAAGCATGATGTTTCCACCCCCATGCTTCACAGTAGGTATGGTGTTCTTTGGATGCAACTCAGCATTCTTTGTCCTCCAAACATGACGAGATGAGTTTTTACCAAAAAGTTATATTTTGGTTTCATCTGACCATATAACATTCTCCCAATCCTCTTCTGGATCATCCAAATGCACTCTAGCAAACTTCAGACGGGCCTGGACATGTACTGGCTTAAGCAGGGGGACACGTCTGGCACTGCAGGATTTCAGTCCCTGGCGGTGTAGTGTGTTACTGATGGTAGGCTTTGTTACTTTGGTCCCAGCTCTCTGCAGGTCATTCACTAGGTCCCCCCGTGTGGTTCTGGGATTTTTGCTCACCGTTCTTGTGATCATTTTGACCCCACGGGGTGAGATCTTGCGTGGAGCCCCACATCGAGGGAGATTATCAGTGGTCTTGTATGTCTTCCATTTCCTAATAATTGCTCCCACAGTTGTTTTCTTCAAACCAAGCTGCTTACCTATTGCAGATTCAGTCTTCCCAGCCTGGTGCAGGTCTACAATTTTGTTTCTGGTGTCCTTTGACAGCTCTTTGGTCTTGGCCATAGTGGAGTTTGGAGTGTGACTGTTTGAGGTTGTGGACAGGTGTCTTTTATACTGATAACAAGTTCAAACAGTTGCCATTAATACAGGTAACGAGTGGAGGACAGAGGAGCCTCTTAAAGAAGAAGTTACAGGTCTGTGAGAGCCAGAAATCTTGCTTGTTTGTAGGTGACCAAATACTTATTTTCCATCATAATTTGCAAATAAATTCATAAAAAATCCTACAATGTGATTTTCTGGAATTTCTTTTCTCAATTTGTCTGTCATAGTTGACGTGTACCTATGATGAAAATTACAGGCCTCTCTCATCTTTTTAAGTGGGAGAACTTGCACAATTGGTGGCTGACTAAATACATTTTTTCCCCACTGTACTTGTGTACAGCGTAAAACCCCAAACAATGCATGCAGAGCAGAATTAGAATGATTCCTGCTAATGATCAAAATCCAGAAAAGAGCAATTCAATTCTACAACCACGTAAAGTGATTCTCAAACCTTCCATAACAAAGCCCCCACCTACAGAGAGATTAACCTGGAGAAGAGTCCACAAGCAAGCTGGTCCTGGGGCTCTGGTCACAAACACAAACAGACCCCACAGAGCCCCAGGACAGCAACACAATTAGACCCAACCAAATCATGAGAAAACAAAAAGAGAATTACTTGACACATTACAGCAAAACGGAGCAAACTAGAATGCTATTTGGACCTAAAAAAAGAGTACACAGTAGCAGAATACCTGACCACTGTGACTGACCCAAAATTAAGAAAATCCTTGACTATGTACAGATTCAGTGAGCATAGCCTTGCTATTGAGAGAGGCCGCCATCGGCAGACCTGGCTCTCAAGAGAAGACAGGTTATGTGCACACTGCCCACAAAATGAGGTGGAAACCGAGCTGCAGTTCCTAACCTCCTGCCAACTGTATGACCATATTAGAGACACATATTTCCCTCAAATTACACAGACCCACAAAGAATTTGAAAACAAATCCAATCTTGATAAACTCATATCTATTAGGTGAAATACCACAGGGTGGCACCACAGCAGCAAGATGTGTGACCTGTTGCCACAAGAAAAGGGCAACCAGAGGAGCCCAAACACCATTGTAAATACAATCTATATTTATCTGTTTATTTATTTTCCCTTTCGTACTTCAACTATTTGCACATTGTTACAACACTGTTCATAGCCAATAATATAACATTTGAAATGTCTATATTCTTTAAAAAAAATATGAGTGTAATGTTTACTGTTCATTTTTGATTGTTTATTTCCCTTGTTTATTTCCTGTCGATTTCACTTGCTTTGGCAAGGTAAACATATGTTTCCCATGCCAATAAAGTCCTTTGAATTGAAATTGAATTGAAATTGAATTCTTCTCCGCAATAGCTATAGCGAATGACAGAGCAGTGGAAGAATTTAGTGTGTCGTCAGGCTACTTCTCAACATCACGGCAGTCAAGCAATGCATTCCGCCAAGAGTCGTTCACAATCTAGCTAATTGCTTCTGTAAGTCGCTCTGGATAAGAGCGTCTGCTAAATGACTAAAATGTAAATGTAAATGTAGTCCAGTTGTGTCCACAACTAAACCTCGTTTCAAATGTATCAAGAATTAATCTTACTTTAAACAAATGTACATTGTTTAAAGCACACGTTTACAAGTCTCAGTCACAAAAGACAGCTCCAATAAGCCAATAAAACGACGTGAACAATAGGCTCGTAGAATCATGACTCTTCGAGTTTTCAGCACTCAGGACTGGTAGGGGGTCCTGCGTGCTTTGAGCATTACTGACTCGTTCTTTTGACTGAACAAGTAGAAGAAAATCCAAGTCAGTAAGAAGAGCCAAACTTCCCATCACTAGTGCAAACTAGTCAGTTGCACAACTGAATGCATTCAACCGAAATGTGTCTTCCGCATTTAACCCAACCCCTCTGAATCAGAGAGGTGCAGGGGGCTGCCTTAATCGACGTCATAGGCACCCAGTTGTTGTGGGGGTTAACTGCCTTGCTCAACGGCAGATTTTTCCACCTTGCTGACTCTTGGATTTGAACAAGCAACCTTTTGGTTACCGTCCAAACGCTCTAACCACCAGGCTACCAAGGTGGCAGAGTACATAGGAAAGGCATGCCCAGACAAGTTCAACCTGCCCCTCCAGCTGTGGGAGCCAGGTAAGCAACATCAGAATCCGGCTCCACCCATGGCATGTGAGGAAAGAGTGAGAGTGAAAGAGAGAGAAACAAGTGTAGCTGGATGGGGCTGGGGATAGAATGTGAATGCAGCCTGACTGACACCATCTAGTTCACGACTCCCTCACATTCATGCACAATGGAATACTAGGAATGCACACGTACTGCCTGTGTGGACCCAGGGGTTGTCAACACACCCACTTCATTAGAAACCATCACCATGGCACCATCTAAATGCCTGGAGCAGGAACACACTGTGATGTTCCTGTTGCATTTAGCATTGATGACTGGCATGCATGCCAATTATTTATAGGGTCATGTCTCAAGAGATATCCCAGAAGTTTAACTTCCAAATACACACAGAACTATTAGAAGGCCCTTTTCACCGTGCAGTCACTCTCTACAAATGAGTTATATTGAATCCTGTATACGTATATGTCACAGATGAAGAATTTCTATTGGATAATTGATGAGTCGTGATTTGGATTCTATGTTCTAGGCGGCCGCCCACAGGAAGTGAATGCAGTCCAGAGGCATGGTCGATCACAGGTTTTGCTAGTGCATGTAGGGCAGGATTTCCCAAACTCGGACCTCGGGACCCCAAGGGGTGCACGTTTTGGTTTTTGCCCTAGCAATACACAGCTGATTCAAATGATCAACTAATCATCCAGCTATGATCATTTGAATCAGCTGTGTAGTGTTAGGGCAAAAAACTAAACATCCCGAGCACCGAGTTTGGGACACGCTGATATAGGGCTTCGTTTGGTGAGTGCATGGTTAATGGTTGTTTAAGATTAAAAGTGTTGAGAAGATGGACGCCTGCATCCCGGGCTGCACCACTTCCTGTACCCCTTGTTCTCTTTGTTTTGGTTTGTATGATGATTTTAACTAGCATGGTTTTAGAGGAAAAAGTCAAATTAATGATATTAATGGAAACAAAGCAATTGAATGGAATTTAGAAACTGGAATGTTTGAAACGGAAATATGGAAAACCATGTCTTAATAAATGTTAAAAACGGTCCCTTCTTTGTCTGCCTCTGCTTCACTCTGCCTGCTGAAACCAGGCCTAGAACCTGTCACCTTGTGACATATACATAGTGGTTAGGTGTATTACTCTCTGTCTCAAGTGTTACATTTACATTTGAGTCATTTAGCAGACACTCTTATCCAGAGTTACTTACAGTTAGTTCATTCATCTTAAGATAGCGAGGTGAGACAACCACAAGTGTGTGCATGTGTGTGTGTGTCCATGTTCTACAGTTTCTTGTATGGGGCAGACGAGGTTTGCATAGGATTACATTGATTTATTAATGGTTCATACTGGACCGGCATATGGGCAATAATACCACGTGGATGGATGGTTGCAGTAGCATGGGGAGAGACCTCTATTAATAGAGTCAGCCATTCGCTGTGGCAAGTGAAAAGGGAGGTATTCCCACTAATGCCCAGTTGACAGGGTGGGAATGTGGAGGCTCTGTGTGTTTGCCAGGTGGTCTGTATGTAAACGCCAGTCTCGATCTAGTCCCAGGGTAGAGCCAGGCAATTTAGGCAAGCTCAGCCAGATGCCAAAGCCAATCCAAGCACTGGAGCCTAGGGAACTAGCATCAGCCTAACCGCTATGCCAATGCTACACAGGATAGTATAAGCTTAGTTTAGCTTCTGGGCTTGACAAGTCATAAATTAGACTAGAGCACACTGGTTTAGCTGGGTCTAGC
Source organism: Coregonus clupeaformis (assembly GCF_020615455.1). Classification (NCBI taxonomy): domain Eukaryota; kingdom Metazoa; phylum Chordata; class Actinopteri; order Salmoniformes; family Salmonidae; genus Coregonus; species Coregonus clupeaformis. The sequence continues at coordinate 36,978,104 of NC_059202.1, forward strand.
TGATTCATGTCAACACACTAAAACGTTTGCTTGGCTTAGCCTTAGCTTAGCTATTTTACTGCCAAATGAAGCGGTGGCTATAAGCTAAGGTGGTGATAAAGCTAGTTTACTGCTATGCACTAAGACAACTGGTGACAGTGCCAGTTGTGTTTCTCAGGGATCAGACACACTCTCACACATGCAATGTGACACATTTTTCTAAACATGTGTCTTCTTGGCATGCTACTGTTGCTGAATTCCTGATTTGACAATTATTAACATACTAGAGAGGGCATGCTTAGACAACCCATACTGTATTTTCAGATCAAACCTCTGCAGTGTATGACAGATGCTTATTTTCCCACATACTACTGCAGTAAACATATGTTAATAGTGTAGATGCCTCATCAATAAAAATAAAAGAAAACACAGTACATTGGAAAGCAGCTACTGCATATTATGCAACTGGTTACATGCCTGCTTATTTAGTGCTGGTTATTATAGTTATTGATGCAGTTACCTTGAATGAATGCATCAGCAATGGAACTGAAGTGATGGATGAAGGCAATTTCCTTCTATATAGTAGTAATATGTTTCCTTCTGTGTAAACCAGGGTTGTCAATCTCAATCAGCGCAAGGGCAATATTGAAAAAACACAACGAATTCGCGGGCCAGACATAGCCTATTATGTTTGTTTTTACAACAACAGATAAAGGGGAATACAACTGGCCATTGTTTTATTAGAAAAAATATGGCCCTTTATAATGACTTCTTATGTACATAGGATGCTGTATACATAGCTGCAGGACGTAGGGGTGCTGAGGGTGCTGCAGCAGCTCCTGAAAAATCTGAATCAAATAAATACTAAAAAAATTATGTAATAAATGTCGTAATAAAAGTAGTGCACTGGGCCTTTACTACTCCTGTATTCAGGGCTGGTCCTGGCCATTCTGTCGCCCTAGGCCAGACAAAAATATTGCTGCCCCCAGCAAAACTGGAATAGTCCCAGTAAGCAAAATGACATTGAAAAGACGTCTAAAATACATATTTTCCAGATGTTGAAGTTAGGTTCAATTTAGATTCTGAATGAAAGGTGAAAATACTTATTTTCCGGACGATGAAATCAGGTTCATTTTCAGTTCTGAATGAAAGTTGAAAATACGTAATTTATTGACGTCTATGATTGGTTCAGATTTGGTTCAAATCAAGGCTGGTCCAGACCGGACCAAAAACCAACGTCTGTGAATGTGGAAATCAAGGCTGGTCTGCACCAAAAAAAGACAGCTGGTCCAGACAGTAAGCACGGCGTTGGTCCGTGCTTACTGGGGTGTAGCCTACCATGTCGGCCTGCAATGGAATTTGATGAATGCCCATCCATGTGTTAGGGCCACGATTTGTAAAACAGACTGTTGCATTTTTACATTTACAGTCATTTAGCAGACGCTCTTATCCAGAGCGACTTACAGTTAGTGAATACATATTTTTTTAATACTGGCCCCCCGTGGGAATCGAACCCACAACCCTGGCGTTGCAAACGCCATGCTCTATCAACTGAGCTACATCAGGTTAGGCTATTTAATCGGAGAAACCTGCATGATGTAAAAAGCGTCTGTCTCATTACATTGTCATACAGTTTAAGTCCAGCCTGCAGGCTACAGAAAAGGCCACATACTCTTTCTACCATATACTATACAGTGCCTTGCAAAAGTATTCATCCCCCTTGGCGTTTTTCCTATTTTGTTGCATTACAACCTGTAATTTAAATTGATTTTTATTTGGATTTCATGCAATGGACATACACAAAATAGTCCAAATTGGTGAAGTGAAATAAAAAAAAATTACTTGTTTCAAAAAATTCTAAAAAATAAATAATGGAAAAGTGGTGTGTGCATATGTATTCACCCCCTTTGCTATGAAGTCCCTAAATAAGATCTAGTGCAACCAATTACCTTCAGAAGTCACATAATTAGTTAGATTGCACACAGGTGGACTTTATTTAAGTGTCACATGATCTGTCACATGATCTCAGTATATACAGTGGGGAAAAAAAGTATTTAGTCAGCCACCAATTGTGCAAGTTCTCCCACTTAAAAAAGATGAGAGAGGCCTGTAATTTTCATCATAGGTACACGTCAACTACTGACAGACAAATTGAGAGAAAAAATCCAGAAAATCACATTGTAGGATTTTTATGAATTTATTTGCAAATTATGGTGGAAAATAAGTATTTGGTCACCTACAAACAAGCAAGATTTCTGGCTCTCACAGACCTGTAACTTCTTCTTTAAGAGGCTCCTCTGTCCTCCACTCGTTACCTGTATTAATGGCACCTGTTTGAACTTGTTATCAGTATAAAGACACCTGTCCACAACCTCAAACAGTCACACTTCAAACTCCACTATGGCCAAGACCAAAGAGCTGTCAAAGGACACCAGAAACAAAATTGTAGACCTGCATCAGGCTGGGAAGACTGAATCTGCAATAGGTAAGCAGCTTGGTTTGAAGAAATCAACTGTGGGAGCAATTATTAGGAAATGGAAGACATACAAGACCACTGATAATCTCCCTCGATCTCACCCCGTAGGTCAAAATGATCACAAGAACGGTGAGCAAAATCCCAGAACCACACGGGGGGACCTAGTGAATGAACTGCAGAGAGCTGGGACCAAAGTAACAAAACCTACCATCAGTAACACACTACGCTGCCAGGGACTCAAATCCTGCAGTGCCAGACGTGTCCCCCTGCTTAAGCCAGTACATGTCCAGGCCCGTCTGAAGTTTGCTAGAGTGCATTTGGATGATCCAGAAGAGGATTGGGAGAATGTCATATGGTCAGATGAAACCAAAATATAACTTTTTGGTAAAAACTCAACTCGTCGTGTTTGGAGGACAAAGAATGCTGAGTTGCATCCAAAGAACACCATACCTACTGTGAAGCATGGGGGTGGAAACATCATGCTTTGGGGCTGTTTTTCTGCAAAGGGACGACCAGGACGACTGATCAGTGTAAAGGAAAGAATGAATGGGGCCATGTATCGTGAGATTTTGAGTGAAAACCTCCTTCCATCAGCAAGGGCATTGAAGATGAAACGTGGCTCGGTCTTTCAGCATGACAATGATCCCAAACACACCGCCCGGGCAACGAAGGAGTGGCTTCGTAAGAAGCATTTCAAGGTCCTGGAGTGGCCTAGCCAGTCTCCAGATCTCAACCCCATAGAAAATCTTTGGAGGGGAGTTGAAAGTCCGTGTTGCCCAGCGACAGCCCCAAAACATCACTGCTCTAGAGGAGATCTGCATGGAGGAATGGGCCAAAATACCAGTAACAGTGTGTGAAAACCTTGTGAAGACTTACAGAAAACGTTTGACCTGTGTCATTGCCAACAAAGGGTATATAGCAAAGTATTGAGAAACTTTTGTTATTGACCAAATACTTATTTTCCACCATAATTTGCAAATAAATTCATTAACAATCCTACAATGTGATTTTCTGGATTTTTTAAAATCATTTTGTCTGTCATAGTTGACGTGTACCTAGGATGAAAATTACAGGCCTCTCTCATCTTTTTAAGTGGGAGAACTTGCACAATTGGTGGCTGACTAAATACTATTTTCCCCCACTGTATACACTTGTTCTGAAAGGCCCCAGAGTCTGCAACACCACTAAGCAAGGGACACCACCAAGCAAGCGGCACCATGAAGACCAAGGAGCTCTCCAAACAGGTCAGGGACAAAGTTGTGGAGAAGTACAGATCAGGGATTGGGTTATAAAATAATATCCAAAACTTTGAACATCCCACGGAGCACCATTAAATCCATTATTAAAAATTGAAAGAATATGGCACCACAACAAACCTGCCAAGAGAGGGCCTCCCACCAAAACTAACGGACCAGGCAAGGAGGGCATTAATCAGAGAGGCAACAAAGAGACCAAAGATAACCCTGAAGAGCTGCAAAGCTCCACAGCGGAGATTGGTGTTTCTGTCCATAGGACCAGGAAAGTGGCCAGGAAAAAAACATTGCTTAAAGAAAAAAATAAGCAAACACGTTTGGTGTTCGCCAAAGGGCATGTGGGAGACTCCCAAAACATATGGAAGAAGATACTCTGGTCAGATAAGACTAAAAGTGAGCTTTTTGGCCATCAAGGAAAACACTATGTCTGGCGCAAACCCAACACCTCTCATCACCCCGAGAACACCATCTCCACAGTGAAGCATGGTGGTGGCAGCATCATGCTGTGGGGATGTTTTTCATCAGCATGGACTGGGAAACTGGTCAGAATTGAAGGAATGATGGATGGCGCTAAATACAGGGAAATTCTTGAGGGAAACCTGTTTCAGTCTTCCAGAGATTTGAGACTGGGACGGAGGTTCACCTTCCAGCAGGACAATGACCCTAAGCATACTGCTAAAGCAACACTCAAGTGGTTTAAGGGGAAACATTTAAATGTCTTGGAATGGCCTAGTCAAAGCCCAGACCTCAATCCAATTGAGAATATGTGGTATGACTTAAAGATTGCTGTACACCAGCAGAACCCATCCAACTTGAAGGAGCTGGAGCAGTTTTGCCTTGAAGAATGGCTAGATGTGCCAAGCTTATAGAGACATACCCCAAGAGACATGCAGCTGTAATTGCTGCAAAAGGTGGCTCTACAATGTATTGACTTTGGGGGGAGTGAATAGTTATGCACGCTCCAATTTTCAGTTTTGTTGTCTTATTTCTTGTTTGTTTCACAAGAAAAAATATTTGGCATCTTCAAAGTGGTAGGCATGTTGTGTAAATCAAATGATACAAACCCCCAAAAAATCCATTTTAATTCCAGGTTGTAAGGCAACAAAATAGGAAAAACGCCAAGGGGGGTGAATACTTTCGCAAGCCACTGTATCTGCTATATCATTTATGTTAAGTCTGGATAAGAGCGTCTGCTAAAATGACTAAATATGTAAATATGCAATATGTTCTATTCTTTTTTTGACGGAATGCTGATGGAGCGTGGTAGCGATGCGTCTCTCCAACAGCACCCTGGAGAGGTGTGCTGGGAATGGACAAGCAAAATATTTTGCGCCCCTGCCTTGGCACTGCTTATCACAGGACGGCATCAGCGCTCACCTAAAAAGCACATATTTCACTGATTGAGAGAAATTGTTATTGTTTTTTGGCAGAATTATGCGAGGATTTATGTGTTGTTGGAGGTGCATCTTGGTCAGTTTAATCAGAAAATGCCGCCCTCTAATCCTGCCTAATGAGCGGGCTGGCCTTGCCTGTATTAGTGGACCTACAGTGGGGAAAAAAAGTATTTAGTCAGCCACCAATTGTGCAAGTTCTCCCACTTAAAAAGATGAGAGAGGCCTGTAATTTTCATCATAGGTACACGTCAACTATGAAAGACAAAATGAGAAAATAATTTCCAGAAAATCACATTGTAGGATTTTTAATGAATTTATTTGCAAATTATGGTGGAAAATAAGTATTTGGTCAATAATAAAAGTTTCTCAATTCGTTGTTATATACCCTTTGTTGGCAATGACACAGGTCAAACGTTTTCTGTAAGTCTTCACAAGGTTTTCACACACTGTTGCTGGTATTTTGGCCCATTCCTCCATGCAGATCTCCTCTAGAGGAGTGATGTTTTGGGGCTGTCGCTGGGCAACACGGACTTTCAACTCCCTCCAAAGATTTTCTATGGGGTTGAGATCTGGAGACTGGCTAGGCCACTCCAGGACCTTGAAATGCTTCTTACGAAGCCACTCCTTCGTTGCCCGGGCGGTGTGTTTGGGATCATTGTCATGCTGAAAGACCCAGCCACGTTTGATCTTCAATGCCCTTGCTGATGGAAGGAGGTTTTCACTCAAAATATCACGATACATGGCCCCATTCATTCTTTCCTTTACACGGATCAGTCGTCCTGGTCCCTTTGCAGAAAAACAGCGCCAAAGCATGATGTTTCCACCCCCATGCTTCACAGTAGGTATGGTGTTCTTTGGATGCAACTCAGCATTCTTTGTCCTCCAAACACGACGAGTTTAGTTTTTACCAAAAAGTTATATTTTGGTTTCATCTGACCATATGACATTCTCCCAATCCTCTTCTGGATCATCCAAATGCACTCTAGCAAACTTCAGACGGGCATGGACATGTACTGGCTTAAGCAGGGGGACACGTCTGGCACTGCAGGATTTGGGTCCCTGGCGGCGTAGTGTGTTACTGATGGTAGGCTTTGTTACTTTGGTCCCAGCTCTCTGCAGGTCATTCACTAGGTCCCCCCCTGTGGTTCTGGGATTTTTGCTCACCGTTCTTGTGATCATTTTGACCCCACAGGGGTGAGATCTTGCGTGGAGCCCCAGATCGAGGGGAGATTATCAGTGGTCTTGTATGTCTTCCATTTCCTAATAATTGCTCCCACAGTTGATTTCTTCAAACCAAGCTGCTTACCTATTGCAGATTCAGTCTTCCCAGCCTGGTGCAGGTCTACAATTTTGTTTCTGGTGTCCTTTGACAGCTCTTTGGTCTTGGCCATAGTGGAGTTTGGAGTGTGACTGTTTGAGGTTGTGGACAGGTGTCTTTTATACTGATAACAAGTTCAAACAGGTGCCATTAATACAGGTGACGAGTGGAGGACAGAGGAGCCTCTTAAAGAAGAAGTTACAGGTCTGTGAGAGCCAGAAATTGTGCTTGTTTGTAGGTGACCAAATATATTTTTTTCCACCATAATTTGCAAATAAATTCATAAAAAATCCTACAATGTGATTTTCTTGATTTTTTTTCCTCAATTTGTCTGTCATAGTTGACGTGTACCTATGATGAAAATTACAGGCCTCTCTCATCTTTTTAAGTGGGAGAACTTGCACAATTGGTGGCTGACTAAATACTTTTTTTCCCCACTGTATATGCCTCTGCAGTGCGGGAAAACTTTTTTTCTCACAAAAGTAGTGCATGGGCCTTTACTACTCCTGTATTAGCTGACTGATAAAGCTGTCTGCACTGCTGGGAGAAAATTCACAGCACCCCCACCCCCAAACACCTTCCTGCGGCTATGGCTGTATATAGCAGTTTTAACCTATTAAAACAAACAAAGAGATAAATAATATTTGTCCAGCCTTTCCTAATATGCTTGCAGATGCGGATAATATGCTGCAACCCTAATAAACAAGTATTTAATAACTCCAAATAACAAAAACGTAGTACGGTTGTAGTAAAATGTAAACTTAAAACATGTTTTACATGTTTTTGCACTGCATTGATCACTGTTGAGGTTGAACGCAGCATTGCTGTATGGTGCACTCAAAATGAATTGTAGCTGAGTAGCCAGCCTAGGCTACTGCTCAAATGTTGCTGTAATTGGCCTACATGTTTCTCCTTTGCATGGTGTTTTGTTGCATGTTTGCTTTTTGGTTATTAATTGTCAAGCTTAAAAAACCGAAGCCAGAAAGCAACATTTTATTAGCCTAGCTAGGACTGTGGCATGTGTCTGTACACTTTCCCTCCACTGTGCGCAGTACAGGGGACACACAAAAGCAGCTCAATTGATGTTGAATTCACTGATGCAAGCCCATCAGGCTGTAATTTAAAAAAAAGTAGATGACTCAACTGTTGACTCATTTATACTCGCTTGTTTGTCCAATTGTCCTTTAGTAGTGAATCCCTTATCTTGTATCTTTTTGACAACCAAGATGACATTTTCTGTAGGCTACACCAATGACTCGTTGGAACCAAAACGTTGCACTGACCAGGCTGGATATGGACATTTAGCCTACAATGGCAGAAGATTCAGTCAGTGCCATTAGTGATGATATAATACAGCGCACTGGCTGGCTCATGTGTGGGTCTGGGAGGAGGGGTGTGGTTCTGGGAGGAGGGGTATGTGTGGGTCTGGGAGGAGGGGTATGTGTAGGTCTGGGAGGATGGGTGTTTGTGGGTCTGGGAGGAGGGGTGTGGGTCTGGGAGGAGGGGTGTGTGTGGGTCTGGGAGGAGGGGTGTGTGTGTGGGTCTGGGAGGAGGGGTGTGGGTCTGGGAGGAGGGGGTGTGTGTGGGTCTGGGAGGAGGGGTGTGTGTGGGTCTGGGAGGAGGGGTGTGTGTGTGGGTCTGGGAGGAGGGGGGTGTGTGTGGGTCTGGGAAGAAGGGTGTGGGTCTGGGAGGAGGGGGGTGTGTGTGGGTCTGGGAGGAGGGGTGTGGGTCTGGGAGGAGGGGTGTGTGTGGGTCTGGGAGGAGGGGTGTGTGTGTGGGTCTGGGAGGAGGGGTGGGTGTGTGTGTGGGTCTGGGAGGATGGGTGTGGGTCTGGGTCTGGGAGGAGGGGTGTGTGTGTGGGTCTGGGAGGAGGGGTGTGTGTGTGTGGGTCTGGGAGGAGGGGTGTGGGTCTGGGAGGAGGGGGGTGTGTGTGGGTCTGAGAGGAGGGGTGTGGGTCTGGGAGGAGGGGTGTGGGTCTGGGAGGAAGGGTGTGTGTGTGGGTCTGGGAGGAGGGGTGTGTGTGTGGGTCTGGGACGAGGGGTGTGGGTCTGGGAGAAGGGGTGTGTGTGTGTGTGGGTCTGGGAGGAGGGGGTGTGTTGGTGTGTGTGGGTCTGGGAGGAGGGGTGTGTGTGGGTCTGGGAGGAGGGGTGTGTTGGTGTGTGTGGGTCTGGGAGGAGGGTGTGTGTGTGGGTCTGGGAGGAGGGGTGTGTGTGCGGGCCTGGGAGGAGGGGGTGTGTTGGTGTGTGTGGGTCTGGGAGGAGGGGTGTGTGTGGGTCTGGGAGGAGGGGTCTGCATATGGGTCTGGGAGGAGGGGTGTGTGGGTGTGTGTGTGGGTCTGGGAGGAGGGGTGTGTGTGGGTGGGTGGGTGTGTGTGGGTCTGGGAGGAGGGGTGTGTGGGTGTGTTGCAATGCTGTTTTAAGTGTAGCACGTTGACAGTGCTTGCTGTGACTTGCGGGCTCTATGGAAGCAGGACAAAATTAATTGACAACCCAATTCATTGTGGGGGCCGGATAGAAATGTGTCAAGTGCCTGATTCGGTCTGAGGGCCTTGTGTTTGACACGTGGTGTAAAGCATGGTGACAGTGAATAGCTATGTGTGTGTGTGTGTGTGTGTGTGTGTGTGTGTGTATCTCTTGGCTCAGCAGTATCAAAGATGTAAGAATCTCTCCCTGTCGATGTGCAAAGGTCAGATGAATAATCACACAGCCTCCACTACCATCTTCTGAAGGCAGAGTGTGTGTGGTTGTGTGAGTGTGTAAGTGTGTGTGGTATCGATTTCAAACACAAAAGGTTAGACTACACACACTGCCTGTCTCTCTCAAACACACCCTCACAGACACACAGGTCGGTGTAAGTGTGGGAGTGCGAGAACAGAACAGAGAGAACCGTACAAAGGGTAGAGAGTAGGAGTAGCTTGGCGCTGTATAGAGAATGACAGGTAGAGAGTAGGAGTAGCAGGGCGCTGTAGAGAGAATGACAGGTAGAGAGTAGGAGTAGCAGGGCGCTGTATAGAGAATGACAGGTAGAGAGTAGGAGTAGCAGGGCGCTGTATAGAGAATGACAGGTAGAGAGTAGGAGTAGCTTGGCGCTGTATAGAGAATGACAGGTAGAGAGTAGGAGTAGCAGGGCGCTGTATAGAGAATGACAGGTAGAGAGTAGGAGTAGCTTGGCGCTGTATAGAGAATGACAGGTAGAGAGTAGGAGTAGCAGGGTGCTGTATAGAGAATGACAGGTAGAGAGTAGGAGTAGCAGGGCGCTGTATAGAGAATGACAGGTAGAGAGTAGGAGTAGCAGGGCGCTGTATAGAGAATGACAGGTAGAGAGTAGGAGTAGCTTGGCGCTGTATAGAGAATGACAGGTAGAGAGTAGGAGTAGCAGGGCGCTGTAGAGAGAATGACAGGTAGAGAGTAGGAGTAGCAGGGCGCTGTAGAGAGAATGACAGGTAGAGAGTAGGAGTAGCAGGGCGCTGTATAGAGAATGACAGGTAGAGAGTAGGAGTTGCTTGGCGCTGTATAGAGAATGACAGGTAGAGAGTAGGAGTAGCTTGGCGCTATATAGAGAATGACAGGTAGAGAGTAGGAGTAGCTTGGCGCTGTATAGAGAATGACAGGTAGAGAGTAGGAGTAGCAGGGCGCTGTATAGAGAATGACAGGTAGAAAGTAGGAGTAGCAGGGCACTGTATAGAGAATGACAGGTAGAGAGCAGGAGTAGCTTGGCGCTATATAGAGAATGACAGGTAGAGAGTAGGAGTAGCTTGGCGCTATATAGAGAATGACAGGTAGAGAGTAGGAGTAGCAGGGCGCTGTATAGAGAATGACAGGTAGAGAGTAGGAGTAGCAGGGCGCTGTATAGAGAATGACAGGTAGAGAGTAGGAGTAGCAGGGCGCTGTATAGAGAATGACAGGTAGAGAGTAGGAGTAGCAGGGCGCTGTATAGAGAATGACAGGTAGAGAGTAGGAGTAGCAGGGCGCTGTATAGAGAATGACAGGTAGAGAGTAGGAGTAGCAGGGCGCTGTAGAGAGAATGACAGGTAGAGAGTAGGAGTAGCTTGGCGCTGTATAGAGAATGACAGGTAGAGAGTAGGAGTAGCAGGGCGCTGTATAGAGAATGACAGGTAGAGAGTAGGAGTAGCAGGGCGCTGTATAGAGAATGACAGGTAGAGAGTAGGAGTAGCAGGGCGCTGTATAGAGAATGACAGGTAGAGAGTAGGAGTAGCAGGGCGCTGTATAGAGAATGACAGGTAGGGAGTAGGAGTAGCAGGGCGCTGAATAGAGAATGACAGGTAGAGAGTAGGATTAGCAGGGCGCTGTAGAGAGAATGACAGGTAGAGAGTAGGAGTAGCAGGGCGCTGTAGAGGAGGAGAGTAGGAGGGAGGAGGAGACAATATCTGCTGCAGCATCCTGTATTAATTTACTTTCATCTTCCCCATTATAAAACAAGGTGAAGGAGGAAGGCATTCCAGCATGTGGAATAAAAATGAAGACCTTGATTGATATTGTTTGTGATGATGTGGGAAAATGCTGCCGCCATAACCACGCAGAATGATCTGTGGCGTCATATCCTCACCAGGTGGGGAGGGAGGTTATATCACCTTTACCCTGACTATGAGGCAACTCAAGTGCAATGAACCAGAATCTGCCCTCAGGAACAGCTAGCCAATGGAGGGAATCCCACTTAACCACCTAGAAGAGAGCAATGGGTTTTCCCCTTGAGAGAGAGAAAGCTGTTGATGGTATCCTCAATGAAATGATAAAATATACAGACCACAAATTCCAATTGGCTATACTTAAACTCTTTAACATCTTCCCCAATATTTGGCACCAAGAACTGATCACCCCAATCCACAAAGGTGGAGACAAATTTGACCCCAATAACTACAGTGGGATATGCGTCAACAGCAACCTTGGGAAAATCCTCTGCATTATCATTAACAGCAGACTAGTTCATTTGCTCAGTGAAAACAATGTACTGAGCAAATGTCAAATTGTTTTTTTACCAAATTACCGTAAGACAGACCACGTATTCACCCTGCACACCCTAATTGACAAACAAAACAAAACAAAGGTAAAGTCTTCTCATGCTTTGTTGATAAAAAAAAAGCTTTTGACTCAATTTGGCATGAGGGTCTGCTATACAAATTGATGGAAAGTGGGGTTGGGGGAAAAACATACGACATTATAAAATCCATGTACACAAACAACAAGTGTGCGGTTAAAATGGGCAAAAAACACACACATTTTTTTCCACAGGGCCGTGGTGTGAGACAGGGATGCAGTTTAAGCCCCACCCTCTTCAACATATATATCAACAAATTGGCGAGGGCACTAGAACAGTCTGCAGCACCCGGCCTCACCCTACTAAAATCTGAAGTCAAATGTCTACTGTTTGCTGATGATCTGGTGCTTCTGTCACCAATCAAGGAGGGCCAACAGCAGCACCTAGATCTTCTGCACAGATTCTGTCAGACCTGGGCCCTGACAGTAAATCTCAGTAAGACAAAAATAATGGTGTTCCAAAAAAGGTCCAGTTTCCAGGACCACAAATACAAATTCCATCTAGACACCGTTGCCCTAGAGCACACAAAAAACGATACATACCTCGGCCTAAACATCAGCGCCACAGGTAACTTCCACAAAGCTGTGAACGATCTGAGAAACAAGGCAAGAAGGGCCTTCTATGCCATCAAAAGGAACATAACATTTGACATACCAATTAGGATCTGGAAAAAAATACTTGAATCAATTATAGAACCCATTGCCCTTTATGGTTGTGAGGTCTGGGGTCCACTCACCAACCAATAATTCACAAAATGGGACAAACACCAAATTGAGACTGCATGCAGAATTCTGCAAAAATATAATAATATAATATGCCATTTAGCAGACGCTTTTATCCAAAGCGACTTACAGTGATGTGCGCATACATTTTTACGTATGGGTGGTCCCGGGGATCGAACCCACTACCCTGGCGTTACAAGCCATGCTCTACCAATTGAGCTACAGAGGAACGTGTGTACAACAAAAAACACAAAATAATGCATGCAGAGCATAATTAGGCCGATACCCGCTAATTATCAAAATCCAGAAAAGGAGCCGTTAAATTCTATAACTACTTAAAAGGAAGCGATTCTCAAACCTTCCATAACAAAGCCATCACCTACAAAGAGATTAACTTGGAGAAGAGTCCCCTAAGTAAGCTGGTCCTGGGGCTCTGTTCACAAACACAAACAGACCCCACAGAGCCCCAGGCCAACAAAAACAATGTCACGCTCGTCGGGAACAGAGGAGGACCATGGCGCAGCGTGGAATGCGAACATTTTATTATTATAAAGTATCACACGAACCAAACAACAAAACGAAAACGTGACGTCCCTGGTTACATACACAAACCAACACGGAACAAGAAACCACACCAAATGAATGCCTAACGGCTACTTAAGTATGGCTCCCAATCAGAGACAACGAGCTACAGCCGTCTCTGATTGGGAGCCACCCTGGCCAACATAGAAATACAACAACTAGAACAAACACAAATGAAAACTCACACCCTGGCTCAACATACTAGAGTCCCCAGAGCCAGGGCGTGACAAACAACACAATTAGACCCAACCAAATCATGAGAAAACAAAAAGAGAATTACTTGACACATTGGAAAGAATTAACAAAAAAACTAGAATGTTATTTGGCTCTAAACAGAGAGTACACAGTGGCAGAATACCTGACCACTGTGACTGACCCAAACTTAAGGAAAGCTTTGACTATGTACAGACTCCGTGAGCATAGCCTTGCTATTGAGAAAGGCAGCCGTAGGCAGACCTGGCTCTCAAGAGAAGACAGGCTATGTGCACACTGCCCACAAAATGAGGTGGAAACTGAGCTGCACTTCCTAACCTCCTGCCAAATGTATGACCATATTAGAGACACATATTTCCCTCAGATTAGAGATCCACAAAGAATTCGAAAACAAACCCAATTTTGATAAACTCCCTTATCTACTGGGTGAAAAACCACAGTGTGCCATCACAGCAGCAAGATTTGTGACCTGTTGCCACAAGAAAAGGGCAACCAGTGAAGAACAAACACCATTGTAAATACAACCCATATTTATGTTTATTTATTTTCCCATTTTGCACATTGTTACAACACTGTATATATACATAATATGACATTTGAAATGTCTTTATTCTTTTGGAACTTCTGAGTGTAATGTTTACTGTTAATATTGATTGTTTATTTCACTTTTGTTTACTATCTACTTCACTTGCTTTGGCAATGTTAACATACGTTTCCCATGCCAATAAAGCGCTTAAATTGAAATTGAATTGAAAGCGGGAGAACCTTCTCTCTCTTTCCCTAATGAAGTGACTGCGCAGAGTAGCAACTGCTGCCTTTGGTTTTGTCCACCCTCTCTCTTTTTCTTTCTCTGTTAATGTAACTGCTGCTTTACCTTTAAATGCGTATTTGTTTAACCTGACTGAGTGGTTAAAAAGATAGCTGTTCAAAGTCTGTCTCTCCCTCTCTCCAGGGGAAATGTGTTTCCAAGTAAGGGCAATACGGGGTATGACACCCTGTGCAGCTCGCGTGCCCTCAGAACAACTTGCCCCTATAGCAACACACACCACATCGCCACTCCACTCAGTCCCGGTTCATCACAACATGACCTAATTCAGAAATTACCTTAGGGAAAGAGGACGCTGTTGTTGACACAGGAACATATGTAAATAATAATAATTCCGGAAACAAAATGAGAGGGTGAATCATCAAAATGCATTTTGAACCTTTTGTTTTTATGATGTAGTAGAGCTTCGACTTGAGTTAGGTCGAAGTGCAATGTAATGCTGAGTGGTGTTGAAACACAACGCTTTTCCCATAAGAAAGTGGCCTACGGCACAACAGATGGCAGAGAGTAGTGAGCGAGCCCGGGCAGCAGTGAGCTGCTGAGTCATGGAGGACGTCAACAATGTGATTGGTCCTGTGTTTCAATGACTCTGCAAATCCGATTCGCAGCTGGCGAAATGGATGGAAATGATTTGAGCTAATCTGCCCGTGTGCACAATGTCTTACACAGTACCCCATGTGATATAGCCTAGTTCTGGACCTGTGCCATTGATTTGAACACAGAGTTCAGGACAGAATATTCCAGTGGATATATTGATGTCTGGAAAAATAATAAGACTTGTTTGGTAAGAATAGAAGACAAAATACATTTTCAAAGGATTCCTAGTACACACAATTCTAAATAATATACAGGTAGCAAATGTGTAGCATTTTGGTTGAGCATTTAGCCTACAATGCTACAATGCTACACAATAGCACAGCCATGACATCCTTTGTCTATGCTTGCATGGCCACTTGGGAGGCAGCAAGTTCAAAGTCCATGGATACCCCTCACATGTAAACACTGAACACATTGCATGCAACCTGTTGCGGCCCCTCAACAAGTTTAGTCTCACACAGACTGACAAAACAACTCCTCAGGAATCCACACAGACTGATTGTCTAGCTCTGATAAAAATAACCCCTAGGTTCAAAAACACTCTTGCTTTCAGCCAGCCAGCCAGCCAGCCAGCAGCAGTAGAACGTGTGGTTCAAGTCAACTGAAGGGGAAAACAATCTAAATGGTAGCTAGAGCCTCATCGCTTCCCAGGCATCTGTCTCATTTACTCTCTCTCTCTCTCTCTGTGGTGATTGTTTCCTGTGGTGGGATTCTAGACGGGACCCCAAACCCTCTGTGAGTTGCCCCTGTTGAGTCACAGTCTAGGGGTGAGCTGATGTAATGGGGCAGGAATCCGGCCCAGCCACCGCCAGTCTAGACAGCCTGGCCCGCTCCCTCAGCCTGAGGTGGAAAACAACAGTCTGGAAAACAAGCCAGGTCAGGCAGTGGCCATTTTGTGGTCTCATATCGCCATCCTGTGGCTGCTAGGTGTATTTATTTGGATGACTGAAATTCTTGCAAAAACAGGTAGATTACTCACACATTCGTCATCATAAAACAGTCAAATAGTAACCATCAATCATAAGGACACAGATCCATACTATAGAAATGCATATAGATATATAACTATAGACAATAGCCCCATTTTGGTTTAGCATATTTTACAGTATTTACCGTAGCATTTGCCTTTCTAGGCAAAACACACAATATACTACCCTCTGCTCCATCGCTCCTCAATTGTCTCAAAATACCTTAAAAAAGGTAGAGTTTGAAACACTAGAGCCTTTGTAACGGTCAGTTAACCTAAGTAACTGTGCATTCTGATGACTCATCATGACCATTATCCTGCAGCATCTGACTGGAACAGAGCTCTTACTGCAGAGAGAGCGTTTCCAGGTAATGCTTTCATTAACACCTTCCAGCTAACCCTCCTCCCTAACAGCCTACTGAAAGATTGATAACCCACACCCACATGTACAGTACACACACATTTCCCGGAAGCTCAGAGCTGTTGGGAGAGGGAGAAGGGAGGGTTACGATGCCGAGATTTCATCAGGTTCTTCCCGGCAATGCAAATACAGCATCACCAAGATGCAGTGATAGGATGGGCCCATCTTGTGGCTGGCATTCAATCCCTGTGCAGAGTTTTGCAATGCACAGCCAATCAGAGAGCAGCTATAGGATACAAAGTGGGGAGGGTGCCAAGATGTGAGGAGTGTTCCGGTTATTGATGTCACTTAGCAGTTAATGAAGAGAACGCTGTGGGTCCATACTTACAAAACATTAGAAAAGGTTTAAACTTTTTCACCGTCTCAAAATGCACATCCGCTAATGAAAATAATCGACGTTGCACGTGATACAACGTTACATGTTAGCTGTTCCCATCAGATAACCTGGCAGCCTTAGCCCTATACTAACCTGACCAGCTGGACCTGATTCTTTCCGACAACAGTACAAGTATTTTAATATTTTATTAGGATCCCCATTATCTGTTGCTGAAGCAGCAGCTACTCTTCCTGGGGTCTATAACATACTCCTCATTAGCCAATAACAAAATGTTGACGTAGGTGGACGTGATCTAAGACTTTTTCATGAAAACGTCATTAACAGAAGTCAAATGGCACGATCTCCTATTCAACGTTACTAAAACAAGCACAACATTTCTACTGGACTAATAGATCACAGTATATCGAGCCTGGCTCCTGGTAATTGTCACTGTTTGTGGCAAGTTCGAATCCCAGGTGAGATATAGTTTCTGCCTTTGAAATGTAGAATTACATTTATTGTGGTAGTGTGTTGAGAAGGGAAGTGCAGCCAAAACCTTGTAAATGAAGATTACAAATATATCTAATGAGGAGCTTCTTGGAGTCCTTCTTGTAGACTGATACATAGGCTACTGCTACAGGGGTGTACAGTCGTGGTCAAAAGTTTTGAGAATGACACAAGTATTGGTCTCCACAAAGTTTGCTGCCTCAGTGTTGATGATGTCAATTTGCATATACTCCAGAATGTCATGAAGAGTGATCAGATGAATTGCAATTAATTGCAAAGTCCCTCTTTGCCATGAAAATTAACTTAATCCCCAAAAAACATTTCCACTGCATTTCAGCCCTGCCACAAAAGGACCACCTGCCATCATGTCAGTTATTGTCTCGTTAACACAGGTGAGAGTGTTGACGAGGACAAGGCTGGAGATCACTCTGTCATGCTGATTGAGTCAGAATAACAGACTGGAAGCTTTAAAAGGAGGGTGGTGCTTGAAATCATTGTTCTTCCTCTGTCAACCATGGTTACCTGCAAGGAAACACGTGCCGTCATCATTGCTTTGCACAAAAAGGGCTTCACAGGCAAGGATATTGCTGCTAGTAAGATTGCACCTAAATCACCATTTATCGGATAATCAAGAACTTCAAGGAGAGAGGTTCAATTGTTGTGAAGAAGGCATCAGGGCGCCCAAGAAAGTCCAGCAAGCGCCAGGACCGTCTTCTAAAGTTGATTCAGCTGCGGGATCGGGGCACCACCAGTGCAGAGCTTGCTCAGGAATGGCAGCAGGCAGGTATGAGTGCATCTACACGCACAGTGAGGTGAAGACTTTTGGAGGATGGCCTGGTGTCAAGAAGGGCAGCAAAGAAGCCACTTCTCTCCAGGAAAAACATCAGGGACAGACTGATATTCTGCAAAAGGTACAGGGATTGGATTGCTGAGGACTGGCGTAGAGTCATTTTCTCTGATGAATCCCCTTTCCGATTGTTTGGGGCATCCGGAAAACACCTTGTCCGGAGAAGACAAGGTGAGCGCTACCATCAGTCCTGTGTCATGCCAACAGTAAAGCATCCTGAGACCATTCATGTGTGGGGTTGCTTCTCAGCCAAGGGAGTGGGCTCACTCACAATTTTGCCTAAGAACACAGCCATGAATAAAGAATGGTACCAACACATCCTCAGAGAGCAACTTCTCCCAACCATCCAAGAACAGTTTGGTGACGACCAATGCCTTTTCCAGCATGATGGAGCACCTTGCCATAAGGCAAAAGTGAAAACTAAGTTGCTCGGGGATCAAAACATCGACATTTTGGGTCCATGGCCAGGAAACTCCCAAGACCTTAATCCCATTGAGAACTTGTGGTCGATCCTCAAGAGGCGGGTGGACAAACAAAAACCCACAACTTCTGACAAACTCCAAGCATTGATTATGCAAGAATGGGCTGCCATCAGTCAGGATGTGGCCCAGAAGTTAATTGACAGCATGCCAGGGCGGATTGCAGAGGACTTGAAAAAGAAGGGTCAACACTGCAAATATTGGCTCTTTACATAAACTGAATGTCATTGTCAATGAAAGTCTTTGACACTTATGGAATACTTGTAATTATACTTCAGTGTACCATAGTAACATCTGACATAAAGATCTAAGAACACTGAAGCAGCAAACTTTGTGGAGACCAATACTTGTGTCATTCTCAAAACTTTTGACCACGACTGTAATGTTAGGCCTGTCGGGAGCGCACCGGAGAGACGCTCCGCCACTTCTCAGAATGGTGCTTGTTTAATAAAGTTTAGATCAAAGCTGAATGTGTGTGTGGGAGGACACTAATTATTATATTTTGTCCCAGTACAAGCAGGGACATCACCTTGTTCCGTAGGTCAAGTCCACATGAAACAGGATCAAAACACACAAGAGGCCTAGCTATTACAGTAAATAAAAGTAACCCTTTACATAACAAGCCAAAAGAGGAAAGCACTACATTACAAAGCACTGTGCTGGGATTCAGGAAGAGTTGGTCAAATAAGGGTTTCACAGACTGAGGACAGAAAGAATAGTCCACGGCTCACAAATTTGGGTTGGTGTCAAATCCGGAAATTATTCATAAAATGAAGTGGTGGGAAATCCTCATGGATAAATAAATACACTTTTAAATGATTGAAATTGTTGAATTTAAATTAAATTAACCTCAACCAAGGTTACAAACAAACAAATAAACATAATCTGACTCATCATCACTTGTCAAAATGTTTTGGTCAATGCATAGGCCTAATACCAACACTGCGATGCATAGGGAAACTGGCCTGAGACAGTTGGATGGAAATTGTGTTGAGGTGTGGTCACCACCAGTGTGTGTACACAAAGCCAGTGGGCCTGCCTTTTCCAGGTGGGGCTCCCAAATGGAGAGCCTGGTAAATAGCCTCTCCGCCCCTGACCACACGGCCTACTGTCCTCTCTCTCTCACAGGAGAGAGATAGGACAGCGAGCAAGAGAGAGGACAGAGGGGGAGAAGGAGGAGGGAGAGAGAGAGAGAGAGAGAGAGAGAGAGAGAGAGAGAGAGAGACCAACAGGGCAGGAGAGCACCTCCTCTGTGTGAGAGGTTCAAAGAAGAAGAGGGGCAGAGAGGAAGAGGGTCAGAGTATAGCGAGAGAGGAAAAGGCATGAGGTGTGTATATGAGGTTTTTCCATCCCCACCCCTTTGTTGTTTTTGAGGCCCACCACGGGCTACCATAGGTGCATTCAGAATATGTCATGTTCTAAATAGCATTCTGCAGTAAACTGGAGAACCTACTGTGAATTGTTCCTAACATTGATAAAACTTCAGTGTTGGGGACAAGTTATGGTGTCATAAAACAGTTGCAATATGTCCTTTTACATTATTCCTCCAGTAAAACTGACCTGCATAGTCAGGGGAAAGCCATATATTCCTATAATGACCAGAAATGCTAGACTTAAACAAATCAAAATATATTTTATATTTGAGATTCTTCAAATAGCCACCCTTTGCCTTGATGACAGCTTTGCACACTTGGCATTCTCTCAACCAGCTTCAACTGGAATGCTTTTCCAACAGTCTTGAAGGAGTTCCCACATATGCTGAGCACTTGTTGGCTGCTTTTCCTTCACTCTGCCATCCGACTCATCCCAAACCATCTCAATTGGGTTGAGATTGGGGGATTGTGGAGGCCAGGTCAGCTCATGCAGCACTCCATCACTCTCCTTCTTGGTCAAATAGCCCATACACAGCCTGGAGGTGTGTTGGGTCATTGTCCTGTTGAAAAACAAAGCTGTCATCAAGGCAAAGGGTGGCTATTTGAAGAATCTCAAATATAAAATATATTTTGATTTGTTTAACACTTGTTTGGTTACTACATGATTCCATATGTGTTATTTCATAGTTTTGATGTCTTCACTATTATTCTACAATGTAAAAAATAGTAAAAATAAAGAAAAACTTGAATGAGTAGGTTTTGACTGCTACTGTATATATGTATATGTGTGATTGAATGGCGCCGGAGGGGATGGCTGCCGTTTTATGGACTCTTAACCAACCGTGCTATTTTGTGTGTTTTTTCACATTTTTTGTAACTTGTTTTGTACATAATGTTGCTGCTACCGTCTCTTATGACCGAAAAGAGCTTCTGGACATCAGAACAGCAATTACTCACCTTGAACTGGACAAATCATTTGCCTTTAATGAGTCGGACGAGAGGAATTTGCTCCAGACACCCGACAGGGCCCTAATCCCTGTCATTAACAGTAGAAAGAAAAGGAGATATCGCGGAAGGAGATCAGGGGTGCTTGGTAAGGAGCCGGCGACGAGTGGCTAATCTGCCTTTGCCATCGATACTATTGGCCAACTTACAATCGCTTGATAATAAAGTGGACGGACCACAGGCACGAATATCCTACCAACGGGCAAATCTGACCATAATTCTATCCTCCTGATTCCTGCTTACAAGCAACAACTAAAGCAGGAAGCACCAGTGACTCGGTCAATAAAAAAGTGGTCAGATGAAGCAGATGCTAAGCTACAGGACTGTTTTGCTAGCACAGACTGAAATATGTTCCGGGATTCTTCCGATGGCATTGAGGAGTACACCACATCAGTCACTGGCTTCATCAATAAGTGCATCGATGACGTCGTCCCCACAGTGACTGTACGTACATACGCCAACCAGAAGCCATGGATTACAGGCAACATCCGCACTGAGCTAAAGGGTAGAGCTGCCGCTTTCAAGGAGTGGGACTCTAACCCGGACGCTTGTAAGAAATCCCGCTATGCCCTCCGACGAACAATCAAACAGTTAAAGTGTCAATACAGGACTAAGATCAAATCGTACTACACCGGCCCCGACGCTCGTCGGATGTGGCAGGGCTTGCAAACTCTTACAGACTACAAAGGGAAGCACAGCCGCGAGCTGCCCAGTGACACGAGCCTACCAGACGAGCTAAATTATATCTATGCTAGCTTCGAGGCAAGTAACACTGAAACATGCATGAGAGCATCAGCTGTTCCGGACGACTGTGTGATCACGCTCTCCATAGCCGATGTGAGTAAGACCTTTAAACAGGTCAACATTCACAAGGCCGCAGGGCCAGATGGATAACCAGGACGTGTACTCTGAGTATGCGCTGACCAACTGGCATGTGTCTTTACTGACATTTTCAACCTCTCCCTGTCTGAGTCTGTAATACCGACATGTTTCAAGCAGACCACCATAGTCCCTGTGCCCAAGAACACTAGGGTAACCTGCCTAAATGACTACCGACCCGTAGCACTCACGTCTGTAGCCATGAAGTGCTTTCAAAGGCTGGTCATGGCTCACACCAACACCATTATCCCAGAAACCCTAAACCCACTCCAATTTGCATACCGCCCCAACAGATCCACAGATGATGCAGTCTCTATTGCGCTCCACAATGCCCTTTCACTCCTGGACAAAAGGAACACCTACAGTGGGGAGAACAAGTATTTGATACACTGCCATTTTTGCAGGTTTTCCTACTTACAAAGCATGTAGAGGTCTGTAATTTTTATCATAGGTACACTTAAACTGTGAGAGACGGAATCTAAAACAAAAATCCAGAAAATCACATTGTATGATTTTTAAGTAATTAATTTGCATTTTATTGCATGACATAAGTATTTGATACATCAGAAAAGCAGAACATAATATTTGGTACAGAAACCTTTGTTTGCAATAACAGAGATCATACGTTTCCTGTAGGTCTTGACCAGGTTTGCACACACTGCAGCAGGGATTTTGGCCCACTCCTCCATACAGACCTTCTCCAGATCCTTCAGGTTTCGGGGCTGTCGCTGGGCAATACGGACTTTCAGCTCCCTCCAAAGATTTTCTATTGGGTTCAGGTCTGGAGACTGGCTAGGCCACTCCAGGACCTTGAGATGCTTCTTACGGAGCCACTCCTTAGTTGCCCTGGCTGTGTGTTTCGGGTCGTTGTCATGCTGGAAGACCCAGCCACGACCCATCTTAAATGCTCTTACTGAGGGAAGGAGGTTGTTGGCCAAGATCTCGCGATACATGGCCCCATCCATCCTCCCCTCAATACGGTGCAGTCGTCCTGTCCCCTTTGCAGAAAAGCATCCCCAAAGAATGATGTTTCCACCTCCATGCTTCACGGTTGGGATGGTGTTCTTGGGGTTGTACTCATCCTTCTTCTTCCTCCAAACACAGCGAATGGAGTTTAGACCAAAAAGCTATATTTTTGTCTCATCAGACCACATGACCTTCTCCCATTCCTCCTCTGGATCCTCCAGATGGTCATTGGCAAACTTCAGACGGGCCTGGACATGCGCTGGCTTGAGCAGGGGGACCTTGCGTGCGCTGCAGGATTTTAATCCATGACGGCATAGTGTGTTACTAATGGTTTTCTTTGAGACTGTGGTCCCAGCTCTATTCAGGTCATTGACCAGGTCCTGCCGTGTAGTTCTGGGCTGATCCCTCACCTTCCTCATGATCATTGATGCCCCATGAGGTGAGATCTTGCATGGAGCCCCAGACCGAGGGTGATTGACCGTCATCTTGAACTTCTTCCATTTTCTAATAATTGCGCCAACAGTTGTTGCCTTCTCACCAATCTGCTTGCCTATTGTCCTGTAGCCCATCCCAGCCTTGTGCAGGTCTACAATGTTATCCCTGATGTCCTTACACAGCTCTCTGGTCTTAGCCATTGTGGAGAGGTTGGAGTCTGTTTGATTTAGTGTGTGGACAGGTGTCTTTTATGCAGGTAACGAGTTCGAACAGGTGCAGTTAATACAGGTAATGAGTGGAGAACAGGAGGGCTTCTTAAAGAAAAACTAACAGGTCTGTGAGAGCCGGAATTCTTACTGGTTGGTAGGTGATCAAATACTTATGTCATGCAATAAAATGCAAATTAATTACTTAAAAATCATACAATGTGATTTTCTAGATTTTTGTTTTAGATTCCGTCTCTCACAGTTGAAGTGTACCTATGATAAAAATTGCAGACCTCTACATGCTTTGTAAGTAGGAAAACCTGCAAAATCGGCAGTGTATCAAATACTTGTTCTCCCCACTGTATGTGAGAATGCTATTCATTGACTACAGCTCAGCGTTCAACACCATAGTGCCCTCAAAGCTCATCACTAAGCTAAGGACCCTGGGATTAAACACCTCCCTCTGCAACTGGATCCTGGACTTCCTGACGGGCCGCCCCCAGGTGGTAAGGGTAGGTAACAACATATCCGAAATGCTGATTGTTGGTTAAGGGCTTGTAAGTGAGCATTTCACTGTAAGATCTACACCTGTTGTATTCGTTGCATGTGACAAATAAAATTTGATTTGATTTATATGTGTGTGTGTGTATGTATATGTGATATATATATATATATATATATATATATATATATATATATATATATATATATATATATATATATATATATATATATATATAGTTGAAGTAAGACATTTACATACACTTAGGTTGGAGTCATTCAAACTCTTTTTTCAACCACTCCACAAATTTCTTGTTAAACTGGAGTTTTGGCAAGTCGGTTAGGAAATCTACTTTATGCATGACACAAGTAATTTTTCCAACAATTGTTTACGGACAGATTATTTCACTTATAATTCACTGTATCACAATTCCAGTGGGTTAGAAGTTTACATACACTAAGTTGACTGTGCCTTTAAACAGCTTGGAAAATTCCAGAAAATTATGTCATGGCTTTAGAAGCTTCTGATAGGCTAATTGACATCATTTAAGTCAATTGGAGGTGTACCTGTGGATGTATTTCAAGACCTACCTTCAAACTCAGTGCCTCTTCGCTTGACATCATGGGAAAATCAAAAGAAATCAGCCAAGACCTCAGAAAACAACTTGTAGACCTCCACAAGTCTGATTAATCCTTGGGAGCAATTTCCAAACGCCTGAAGGTACCACGTTCATCTATACAAACAATAGTACGCAAGTATAAACACCATGGGACTACGCAGCCGTCATACCGCTCAGGAAGGAGACGCGTTCTGTCTCCTAGAGATGAACGTACTTTGGTGCGAAAAGTGCAAATCAATCCCAGAACAACAGCAAAGGACCTTGTGAAGATGCTGGAGGAAACAGGTATAAAAGTATCTATATCCACATTAAACGAGTCCTATATCGACATAACCTGAAAGGCCGCTCAGCAAGGAAGAAGCCACTGCTCCAAAACCACCATAAAAAAGCCAGACTACAGTTTGCAACTGCACATGGGGACAAAGATCGTACTTTTTGGAGAAATGTCCTCTGATTAAACAAACATAGCACTGTTTGGCCATAATGACCATTGTTATGTTTGGAGGAAAAAGGGGGATGCTTGTAAGCCGAAGAAAACCATCCCAACCGTGAAGCACGGGGGTGTCAGCATCATGCTGTGGGGGTGCTTTGCTGCAGGAGGGACTGGTGCACTTCACAAAATAGATGGCATCATGAGGAAGGAAAATTATGTGGATATATTGAAGCAACATCTCAAGACATCAGTCAGGAAGTTAAAGCTTGGTTGCAAATGGGTCTTCCAAATGGACAATGACCCCAAGCATACTTCCAAAGTTGTGGCAAAATGGCTTAAGGACAACAAAGTCAAGGTATTGGTATAGAAAATATGTGGGCAGAACTGAAAAAGCGTGTGCGAGCAAGGAGGCCTACAAACCTGACGCAGTTACACCAGCTCTGTCAGGAGGAATGGGCCAAAATTCACCCAACTTATTGTGGGAAGCTTGTGGAAGGCTACCCGAAACGTTTGACCGAAGTTAAACAATTTAATGGCAATGCTACCAAATACAAATTGAGTGTATGTAAACTTCTGACTCACTGGGAATGTGATGAAATAAATAAAAGCTGAAATAAATCATTCTCTCTACTATTATTCTGACATTTCAAATTCTTAAAATAAAGTGGTGATCCTAACGGTTCTAAGACAGGGAATTTTTACTAGGATTAAATGTCAAGAATTGTGAAAAACTGAGTTTAAATGTATTTGGCTAAGGTGTATGTAAACTTCTGACTTCAACTGTACTGTATATGTGTGTGTGTGTGTGTGTGTGTGTGTGTGTGTGTGTGTGTGTGTGTGTGTGTGTGTGTGTGTGTGTGTGTCAGTGGAGGCTACAGCTAGCATAAGCTACAGCTAGCTACTTCTGCAGCACATAAAATGTGGTGAGTTGTTGACTCAAAGAGAGAGAAAGACAATAGTTGAACAGTTTTGAACAAATTAGTTTCTTCCAAAATTAATGAGAAGCGAGAGAGAGAGAGAGAGAGAGAGAGAGAGAGAGAGAGAGAGAGAGAGAGAGAGAGATAGCTAGCTAGCTAGCTAGCTATATTTGGTTGTATTTACTTTTACTTTGACTTAGCTAGCAAATGCAGCTAGCTAGTTTAGCCTACTCAAACACCCGGCTCAAACAGAGAGGGATGCTATGCTAGCTAGCTGGCTATGGCTATTCCAAGTCAAGGTAACCTTTTAGTTGTATTAATTTATTGCCACCTCAGTTCTAGTAGCTATGTTGACTATGATGTGAAAACGATGTAGGCTTTGTGTAGCCTACGTTTTTTTGGCCTGGTCACAGACAGCTGATGTGTTCTGCGCTGAAGTCCGCAAGCGAAAGGAAAAGGTGAGATGAGGAGAGTGCATAGATAGTTGCAAGAAGGAATTATATATATATATACAACGAGCAAAGTAATCATGCTGTTTTTATGTGGCTGCTTTGAAAGTGAACTTTTTGCGTGTGATCAAGGGTTTATTCATTCCGCCGATTCTGTTGAAAAATACAGTTCTTAAACGGAAGCAAACGGAACCGAACAGGGATAAACATACCTGAATTTGTCAGAGAGAAACTTTCATTTGCAGCTGTTAGACTAATGATTACACCCTAGATCAGGTAGATGCAGGCAAGACTGTGTAAGGCGGTATTGAATGTGTCACTGTCTGTCACCTTGATTACTAAAAATTCTCTCAACATGTGCACCTACATTGTACATTTTCATTCATAGGCTAGGTTGTAGCAACCTCATGATGGGTACAGGGAAAGTTATGCAGTGGCTCGGGTGGTTGTTGTCCTTGATTATCTTTTTGGCCTTCCTGTGACATCGAGTGCTGTAGGTGTCCTGGAGGGCTGGTAGTTTGCCCCCGATGATGCGTTTGGGCAGACCGCACCACCCTCTGGAGAGCCCTGCGGTTGCGAGCGGTGCAGTTGCCGTACCAGGCGGTGATACAGCCTGACAGGATGCTCTCAATTGTGCATCTGTAAAAGTTTGTGAGGGTTTTAGGTGCCAAGCAAAATTTCTTCAGCCTCCTGAGGTTGAAGAGGCGCTGTTGCGCCTTCTTCACCACACTGTCTGTGTGGGTGGACCATTTCAGTTTGTCACTGATGTGTGCGCCAAGGAACTTGAAGCTTTCCACCTTCTCCACTGCGGTCCCGTCGATGTGGATAGGGGGGTGCTCCCTCTGCTGTTTCCTGAAGTCCATGATCATCTCCTTTGTTTTGTTGACGTTGAGTGAGATGTTATTTTCCTGGCACCACACTCCCAGAGCCCTCACCTCCTCCCTGTAGGCCGTATTGTCATTGTTGGTAATCAAGCCTACTATTGTTGCGTCGTCTGCAAACTTGATGATTGAGTTGGAGGCGTGCTTGGCCACGCAGTCCTGGGTGAACAGGGAGAACAGGAGGGGGCTGAGCTCGCACCCTTGTGGGGCCCCAGTGTTGAGGATCAGCAAAGTGGAGGTGTTATTTCCTACCTTCACCACCTGGGGGCGGCCCGTCAGGAAGTCCAGGACCCAGTTGCACAGGGCGGGTGTGTGTGTTTTATGTCCACAGTTATCCGGCCAGGCAGCAGCAGCCGTGCTGACGTCGGTCCAGGTCAAGGAGGAAATGGAACAACAGATAATGTACCCTAATGATAATTTCTTCTGAGGACAAACAACTCTCTGCTACTGTATCATTTAGGACCAAGTTGTTTTTGGACAATGGTTTATCACTCCAATAAAGATTGACCTTGTGCTCCATAAAAATGTATCAAAATAAACTATTAGACAGGCTATAGTGTTATTGCTGTATGAGAGCCTCTGAGAGGGACTGTCTATGTTTGTGTGTCTTTTGTAAATGTTTGTTTATTGTTTATCATGATTGGCTTTACTGTGAGTAACCTCTGGATTATTCTAGCTTTGGCGTGTGCATGTATGTTTGTGTGTGTGTTGACAGAGTGGTCCGTAATGAGATTAATGGGTTTCCCTGTGTTGAGTTGGATAGGAGGAGACACGGAGAGGTTTCTCTTTAGTTACATGACCTGTTCCAGACAGACCGGGACATTTTTTTTTTTTTTTTTTTATTTCACCTTTATTTAACCAGGTAAGCCAGTTGAGAACAGGTTCTCATTTACAACTGCGACCTGGCCAAGATAAAGCAAAGTAGTGCAATAAAAACAACACAGAGTTACATATGGGGTAAAAAAACAAAGTCAGAAATACAACAGAAAATATATATACAGTGTGTGCAAATGTAGCAAGTTATGGAGGTAAGGCAATAAATAGGCTATAGTGCAGAATAATTACAATAGTATTAACACTGGAATGCTAGATGTGCAAGAGATTATGTGCAAATAGAGCTACTGAGGTGCAAAAGAGCAAAATAAATAACAATATAGGGATGAGGTAGTTGGGTGGGCTAATTTCAGATGGGCTGTGTACAGGTGCAGTGATCGGTAAGGTGCTCTGACAACTGATGCTTAAAGTTATTGAGGGAGATAAGAGTCTCCAGCTTCAGAGATTTTGCAATTCGTTCCAGTCATTGGCAGCAGAGAACTGGAAGGAATGGCGGCCAAAGGAGGTGTTGGCTTTGGGAATGACCAGTGAGATATACCTGCTGGAGCGCAGACTACGGGTGGGTGCTGCTATGGTGACCAATGAGCTAAGATAAGGCGGGGATTTGCCTAGCAGTGATTTATAGATGGCCTGGAGCCAGTGGGTTTGACGACGAACATGTAGTGAGGACCAGCCAACAAGAGCGTACAGGTCACAGTGGTGGGTAGTGTATGGGGCTTTGGAGACAAAACGGATGGCACTGTGATAGACTACATCCAATTTGCTGAGTAGAGTGTTGGAGGCTATTTTGTAAATGACATCGCCGAAGTCAAGGATCGGTAGGATAGTCAGTTTTACGAGGGCATGTTTGGCAGCATGAGTGAAGGAGGCTTTGTTGCGAAATAGGAAGCCGATTCTAGATTTAACTTTGGATTGGAGATTCTTTATGTGAGTCTGGAAGTTGAGTTTACAGTCTAACCAGACACCTAGATATTTGTAGTTGTCCACATACTCTAGGTCAGACCCGTCGAGAGTGGTGATTCTAGTCGGGTGGGCGGGTGCTAGCAGCGTTCGATTGAAAAGCATGCATTTAGTTTTACTAGTGTTTAAGAGCAGTTGAAGGCTACTGAAGGATTGTTGTATGGCATTGAAGCTCGTTTGGAGGTTTGTTAACACAGTGTCCAATGAAGGGCCAGATGTATACAAAATGGTGTCGTCTGCGTAGAGGTGGATCTGAGAGTCACCAGCAGCAAGAGCGACATCATTGATATACACGGAGAAAAGTGTCGGCCCAAGAATTGAACCCTGTGGCACCCCCATAGAGACTGCCATAGGTCCAGACAACAGGCCCTCCGATTTGACACACTGAACTCTATCTGAGAAGTAGTTGGTGAACCAGGCGAGGCAGTCATTTGAGAAACCAAGGCTATTTAGTCTGCCAATAAGAATGCGGTGGTTGACAGAGTCGAAAGCCTTGGCCAGGTCGATGAAGACGGCTGCACAGTACTGTCTATTATCAATCGCGGTTATAATATCGTTTAGGACCTTGAGCGTGGCTGAAGTGCACCCGTGACCAGCTCGAAACCGGATTGCATAGCGGAGAAGGTACGGTGGTATTCGAAATGGTCGATGATCTGTTTGTTAACTTGGCTTTCGAATACTTTCGAAAGGCAGGGCAGGATGGATATAGGTCTGTAGCAGTTTGGATCTAGAGTGTCACCCCCCTTTGAAGAGGGGGATGACCGCGGCAGCTTTCCAATCTCTGGGGATCTCAGACGTTATGAAAGAGAGGTTGAACAGACTAGTAATAGGGGTTGCGACAATTTCGGCGGCTAGTTTTAGAAAGAAAGGGTCCAGATTGTCTAGCCCAGCTGATTTGTAGGGGTCCAGATTTTGCAGCGCTTTCAAAACATCAGCTGTCTGAATTTGTGTGAAGGAAAAGTAGGACAGAGGATTACACTACACTCTTCTACCCCAGGCTATTCACAGCCAGAGAATATTACCTAATCACACACACGCACATCAGAGCTGGAAGATTCCATAAGAGCAGCTTACATCAGTTACACTAAAGCCAATCAACACAAACAAATAAACAAAGATTTACAGAAGCACAGAAAGCACACCCGCACCCACTCACAAGTGTATACAGCAGTGTGTGTGCCTGCCTGGTCTCTCTGTCTCCCTAATGACTCTGCAGAGAGAGAGAGAGAGAGAGAGAGAGAGAGAGAGAGAGAGAGAGAGAGAGAGAGAGAGAGAGAGAGAGAGAGAGAGAGAGAGAGAGAGAGAGAGAGAGAGAGAGAGAGAGAGAGAGAGAGAGCCTGGTAAATAGCCTCTCCACCCTTGAACACACGGCCCGCTGTCCTCTCTCTCTCTCACAGGAGAGGATGTTCTCTCTCTCACAGGAGAGGCTGTCCTCTCTCTCTCTCACACAGGAGAGCCTGTCTTCTCTCACAATAGAGGCTTTCCTCTCTCTCTCACGGGCAGCCTATTCTCATCAGAGAGGTCTTTGAAACCTTGAAGAACGGTTTCAAATTAGGGGAAATGACACTTTCTAATTGTTTTATATTTTTTACATTTTGTCAGGAAATGTAGCTCTGTCTCAGGTTCTGCTGTGGTGCAGTGGTTGCACAGCCTTTCCTCTACAGGGAGCCAGGTTTTCCTGTGTCTACCCTTCTCAATGACAAGGCTGTTCTCACTGAGCCTGTACTTTGTCAAGGTTTTTCTAAGGTTTTGATCAGTAACCATGGTCAAATAGTTAGCCACGGTGTACTGTCGATTTAGGGCCAGATAGCACTGCATTTTACTTTGTGCTTGTGTTTCCCAATAAGCAATGAAGTTTTGTTTTGACTGTGTTGTAATTTGGTTTATTCTGATTGATTGGATGATCTGGTCATGAGGCTTCAGTGTGTTAGTAGTGTCATGAGCACTCTCTCTCCCTGGTAGCAACATTAATTGCATTCAATTATCTTCCACTCTGCTCACCTCCCTCTCTCTACTCAGCCTAACTAGCTCCACCTGCCCTGCTCTGCTCTTGTTACCTGGCCAGCTGCACTGCATTTCCCACTCACCATCCTCACCTTGCCTCACTCTGTTCTAATTACTCTGCCAGCTGAACTGCATTTCCCCACTACCTCTCCCAGTATATCAAGCCCTGGTTTTCAGCCAAGCCCTGTCAGATCGTCTTCAAACCCGGACCAGTAACCTGCCTGTCTGCGCTCTGACTCCTGTTTGTGATACCGATCCTTTCTTGACTGCCTCCTTGTTCTACTGCCCCGTCTATCCCAACCTGCCTTCTGGACCTCGACTACTCTCCGATCTTCAGCCCCTCCGGTAACTCGTTTCTGCCTTCTGTCTCTCACCACGATATTTGCCCAGCCCTGATCTGTACTTCTGCCTGCCATTCATATTGCTGTTGTGTGTGTGTGTTCCCCAGGTCTCCGACCACCAGATGAGCGTGCCCAGACGTTTCACCACCTCAGCCCGATACGCCGCTCCATCACTGGGGAACACACACACTAAGCACTTGGACTGGACACCCCCGGACATTTGGTGACCCCGGAGCACAGGTACCCACAGGAGGACCCTGAAAGACCCCTGACACCCCTGGGACTCCTCTTCCCGCCTGTAACCTTGAATAAAGAACTCTGAATTTGAACTTGCGCTCTTGGGTCCTCTTCTGTTCGTGACAGAACGATCTGACCATCATGGACCCAGCGCACTCCCGACCACGATGGAGGAAGAGCCAGAGAGGACTGCCCTACAGCGACTGGAACGCTCTGAGGGAGACATAAATCGGATGGCTGGCGACATCGCTTCCCTTCTCCAGCTATTCAACCAGCAGCAACAACAGTTCCAACTGCAGCAACAACAGCTAGCCCAAGCCCTGCAACTACTCTCAAGCCCGGCTACTCCACCTGCACCCCCCTGGTCCTTTTGTTCCTGTACCACCGATACTCCTTCATCCCTCCGCTGGAGGTCCCAATGCTGCAGGCCCGGCAGTGCTGCCACCAGATCCCCACGCTCCTGAACCAAGGATTGGGAACCCGAACGCTTTTGATGGCAACCAGAAGCAAGTAAGACCATTCTTGAGCAGCTGCCGAATCCAGTTTGCACTACAGCCCAGGACTTTCTCAACAGAGGGAGCCAAGGTGGGGTATGTCATCACACATCTCACCGGTCGAGCTCGGTTGTGGGGAACGGCGGAATTCGACCGGCAAACCCCAGCCTGTGCCTCCTTCAGTGCCTTTGAGGAGGAGATGTTAAAGGTCTTTGACCTAGGCTCGCTAACAGCCGAAGCGTCACAAGCTCTGCTCACCATCCGTCAGGGCAATCGGACAGTGGCAGACTTCTCCATTGACTTTCGTACTCTGGCCAGTCAAAGCTCGTTTAACCCAGAGGCACTGGTGCAAGCCTTCCTCCATAGCCTGGCGGACTATATCAAGGACGAGCTTGTTTCCCATGACCCGCCCTCAACGCTTGATCGCCATTGACCTTGCCGTTCGCGATTGACCGCCGTATACAGACCCGGAGGAGGGAGAAGGGCCGTCTCAGTCAACCTGCCATCCGTACTCGGGTCGATACCGCTTCTGCCCAGCCCCTGCCTGTCAAGTCCCATAGCCAACTCAATCAGCCTGAGCCCATGGAGATTGGCCGTGCCTCTCTGACTCCCGAGGAGCGTCGGCGCCGTCTAAGCTCCAACCTTTGCCTCTACTGTGGTGGCGAGAATCACCGTGTCGCTACTTGTCCGGCAAAAGCCGCAGCTCACCAGGTGTAGGGGAGATCCGGGTGAGCTTCAACAAGCCTTCAGTCTCCCCTCCATCCGAAAGACCCTGCTTCATCTCCGCCTTCAGCTTTCTGACAAGACTCATACATTGGCCGCCCTTGTGGATTCCGGAGCCGAAGCAAACATCATGGACCCTGAGCTTGCACAGCAACTGGGCGTGAACCATCATCAACTGACACAACCCATTCCTGCACGAGCCCTGGATGGGCATCATCTTGGCACTGTCACTCATATCTCCGCCCCTGTGACAATCCTGCTGTCAGGAAACCACCAGGAGTCCATCCAGTTTCACCTCCTACACTCACCTGGCCAACCACTCATTCTTGGATACCCGTGGGCTCCGTCAGCACAACCCCCCACATCGACTGGGAGACAGGAACAGTCCGTGAGTGGGGAAGGAGTTGTCACCAGACCTGTTTAAGGGGGCCACCCTGCCCGTTCACCGGGAAGGATCTAGCGCTACCTCCGACATATCCAATGTTCCGGCCTGTTACCACAGCCTGAAAGAGGTGTTCAACAAATCCAAGGCGACATCTCTACCCCCACACAGACCCTATGACTGCGCGATTGATCTCCTGCCTGGCACAGCACCTCCCAAGGGTCGTCTGTATTCACTGTCAGCCCCGGAAAGAAAGGCCATGGAGGACTACATTAATGACTCTCTTGCCTCCGGGATAATTAGACCGTCGTCTTCCTTCGCAGGAGCGGGATTCTTCTTTGTCGGCAAGAAGGACGGTTCTCTTCGTCCATGCATAGATTACCGGGGTCTGAACGACATCACGGTTAAGAATCGCTACCCACTGCCCTTACTTTCGTCTGCCTTCGAACTGCTGCAGGGAGCCACTGTATTCACTAAGCTGGACCTTCGCAATGCCTACCATCTGGTGCGGATGAGGGAGGGAGACGAATGGAAGACAGCGTTCAACACACCAACCGGCCACTATGAATATCTCGTCATGCCCTTCGGCCTCACCAATGCCCCAGCAGTTTTTCAAGCCCTAGTGAATGATATCCTCAGGGGACATGCTAAATACGTTCGTATTTGTGTACCTTGACGATATTTTAATATTCTCAAAGACTCTGTCAGAACACACGCACCACGTCCGGTTGGTCCTGCGCCGCCTGCTGGAGAACTCTCTTTCGTGAAGGCAGAGAAGTGCGAGTTCCATGCCAAGACCGTTTCATTCCTGGGGTATGTGGTGACCGAGGGCAGCATTCAGATGGATCTCACGAAGGTGTCGGCTGTCACTTCCTGGCCAGTTCCTGAGTCTCGGAAGAAGTTGCAACAGTTCCTGGGCTTTGCCAACTTTTATAGGAGATTCATCAGAAACTATAGCACAGTGGCTGCACCCTCACGGCGCTAACCAGCACTAAACAACCGTACCAATGGACATCAGCTGCTGATAAGGCCTTCAATATCCCTCAAGACATGTTTCACTTCTGCTCCCATCCTCCAGATGCCAGATGCAGCAAGGCAGTTTGTGGTGGAGGTAGATGCTTCGGACGTGGGAGTGGGTGCAGTGCTTTCTCAAAGAGCAGCTGAGGATGGCAAGATGCACCCCTGTGCCTTCTACTCCCGTCGGCTAACCCCTGCCGAATGCAACTACGACATTGGGAACCGCGAGCTGTTGGCTGTCAAGCTCGCCCTTGAAGAATGGCGGCACTGGTTAGAGGGGTCAAAGGAACCATTCGTAGTGTGGACAGACCACAAGAACCTGGAGTATATCCAAACAGCCAGGAGGCTGAACTCCCGTCAACAGCGGTGGTCTCTGTTCTTTACGCGCTTCAATTCTCACGCTTCCTACCGCCCGGGATCTCGCAACATCAAACCTGATGCTCTTTCCCGGATGTTTCAGAAGGACGAGACCACCGCCATGACAGCTCCCATTCTTCCCAGCCACTTGGTCGAAGCGGCCCTCACCTGGGAGATCGAGAAGCAGGTCATGGAGGCTCTTCGGGACCAGCCAGGTCCAAGCACCAGCGCCCCCAACCGTCTGTTTGTTCCAGCAAATCTCAGGTCACCTGTGATTCAGTGGGGGGCACGAATCCCGCCTGGCCTGTCATCCCGGCATCACTCGCACCCTTCATCTGGTCCGCCAGCGGTTCTGGTGGCGGGGGATGAGACGGGATGTCCGAGAATTCATCCGAGCTTGTCCCACTTGTAACCGAAACAAGACTCCCAACCAGCCTCCTGCTGGGTTGCTGCAACCCTACTCATACCCAAGAGGCCCTGGTCCCACGTTTCACTGGACTTTGTTACGGGCCTTCCGCCCTCTGACGGACACACAGTCATCCTTACCATTGTTGACCGCTTTAGTAAGATGACCCACTTCGTGCCCCTTCCCAAACTACCCTCTGCTAAAGAGACCTCCCAGGTGGTCCTGGAACATGTGTTTCGTATCCATGGCCTACCCCAGGATATAGTGTCAGACCGGGGCCCGCAATTCTCAGCAACCTTTTGGAAGGAGTTCTGTCATCTCCTTGGGGCCACCGCCAGCCTATCGTCTGGATTCCACCCGCAGTCAAACGGCCAGACTGAACGCATGAACCAGGAGCTGGAGAAGGCACTGAGGTGTGTGGCTTCCCAAAATCCCCGGGCCTGGGCTCAACACCTGCTCTGGGTGGAATATGCCCATAATTCACTCACCAGTTCCTCCACCGGGCTCTCCCCTTTCAGTGTGTCTACGGGTATCAACCTCCACTGTTTGCCAGCCAGGAGGCGGATGCCACCTGTCCGTCTGCTCTGCGTATGCCCGCCGCTGCCGCCGCACTGGGCCCAGGCTCGCACTGTGCTCCTGAAGTCTGGAACCAGCTACGCCGTCGGTGCCAACCGACGGAGGACCCCAGCACCTACTTACCGGGTTGGTCAGAAGGTCTGGCTGTCTGCCCGGGATCTGCCGCTGCGGGTTGTATCACGAAAGCTGGCCCTCGCTTCATTGGTCCTTTTCCTGTGCAGAAAGTCATCAGTCCAACGGCGGTCCGACTTCAGTTGCCCGCCCCATGCGGGTCCACCCCACCTTCCACGTCTCCAAGGTCAAGCCGGTCCATGAAAGTCCCCTGGTCCCTGCAGCTCCGGCGCCACCTCCTCCGCGCCTCGTAGATGGCGGTCCTGTCTTCACCGTCCGGCGGCTGCTCCGTTCTAGGCGAAGGGGTAGGGGTCTCCAGTACCTCGTTGATTGGGAGGGATATGGTCCAGAGGAGAGGACCTGGATCCCGGCCAGGAGGATAGTGGACCGGACCCTTATCACTGACTTCCACCGACTACATCCTGATCAGCCTGCAATCCGTAGGGGGCCGTCCAAGAGGGGGTTCCTAGCCGTCCGGCCCGCCCTGCTCCTGTCTCAGTGCCTGTCCTGTCTCCCGACCGTGACCCTCCAGCTCCTTCTGAGGATGAGGAGATTCACTCGGACCGCTCGGAGGAGTTCTGACCCGCCGCCTGCTCCCTCCACCCTCCCGGCATGATGTTGTTCTTGGGACTTCTGGGGCCGTCCCTTGGAGGGGGGGTCCTGTCATGAGCACTCTCTCTCCCTGGTAGCAACATTAATTGCATTCAATTATCTTCCACTCTGCTCACCTCCCTCTCTACTCAGCCTAACTAGCTCCACCTGCCCTGCTCTGCTCTTGTTACCTGGCCAGCTGCACTGCATTTCCCACTCACCATCCTCACCTTGCCTCACTCTGTTCTAATTACTCTGCCAGCTGAACTGCATTTCCCCACTACCTCTCCCAGTATATCAAGCCCTGGTTTTCAGCCAAGCCCTGTCAGATCGTCTTCAAACCCCGGACCAGTAACCTGCCTGTCTGCGCTCTGACTCCTGTTTGTGATACCGATCCTTTCTTGACTGCCTCCTTGTTCTACTGCCCCGTCTATCCCAACCTGCCTTCTGGACCTCGACTACTCTCCGATCTTCAGCCCCTCCGGTAACTCGTTTCTGCCTTCTGTCTCTCACCACGATATTTGCCCAGCCCTGATCTGTACTTCTGCCTGCCATTCATATTGCTGTTGTGTGTGTGTGTTCCCCAGGTCTCCGACCACCAGATGAGCGTGCCCAGACGTTTCACCACCCTCAGCCCGATACGCGCTCCATCACTGGGGAACACACACACTAAGCACTTGGACTGGACACCCCCGGACATTTGGTGACCCCCGGAGCACAGGTACCCACAGGAGGACCCTGAAAGACCCCTGACACCCCTGGGACTCCTCTTCCCGCCTGTAACC
This sequence comes from Coregonus clupeaformis, assembly GCF_020615455.1. Classification (NCBI taxonomy): domain Eukaryota; kingdom Metazoa; phylum Chordata; class Actinopteri; order Salmoniformes; family Salmonidae; genus Coregonus; species Coregonus clupeaformis. The sequence continues at coordinate 37,014,539 of NC_059202.1, forward strand.
TTGAATAAAGAACTCTGAATTTGAACTTGCGCTCTTGGGTCCTCTTCTGTTCGTGACAAGTAGAACAGGTTTGTGAACTCAGCCCCAGGACCAGCTGGATGAGGGGACTCCTTTCTTTGCTCAGCTCTTGGTATTGCAGGGCTTGGTAATGATATGACAGGGGGTCACTGTATTTGAGATGTTTCCAAAACTTAATTGCTATTTTTTGAGTTTCTATTATTAGTGGATATTGGCCTAATTCTGCCCTGCATGCATTGCTTGTAGTTTTCCTCTGGACATGTAGGAGAATCTTACAGAACTCTGCATGTAGGGGTTCAATGGGGTGTTTGTCCCATTTGGTGAAATCTTGTTTTGCAAGTGGACCCCACACCTCGCTGTCATAAATTGCAATTGGTTCAATGAAACATTCAATTACAGTAGTTTTAGCCTAATTTTAATAGGTATTTCAATTTGATTTTGTTTTTTAATGGCGTAGAATGCCCTGCGTGCTTTCTCTCTCAGTTCATTCACTGCATCATTAAGGGACCGCAGTGGAGAAGGTGGAAAAGCTTCAAGTTCCTTGGCGTACACATCACTGACAAACTGAAATGGTCCACACAGACAGTGTGGTGAAGAAGGCGCAACAGAGCCTCTTCGACCTCAGGAGGCTGTAGAAATTTGGCTTGGCCCCTCACAAACTTTTACTGATGCACAATTGAGAGCATCCTGTCGGGCTGTATCACCGCCTGGTACAGCAACTGCACCACCTGCAACCGCAGGGCTCTCCAGAGGGTGGTGCGGTCTGCCGTACGCATTACCGGGGGCAAACTACCCACCCTCCAGGACACCTACAGCACCCGATACCTACAGACCCGTCACAGGAAGGCCAAAAAGATCATTAAGGACATCAACCACCCGAACCACTGCCTGTTCACCCCGCTATCATCCAGAAGGCGAGGTCAGTACAGCTGGGACCGAGAGAATGAAAAACAGCTTCTATCTCAAGGCCATCAGACTGTTAAATAGCCATCACTAGCACATTAGAGGCTGCTGCTGCCTATTGAAATCACTGGCCACTTCAAGAAATGGAACACTAGTCACTTTAATAATGTTTACATACTGTAATAATGTATATACTGTATTCTATAATATTCTACTGTATCTTAGTCCATGCCGCACTGTCATTGCTTGTCCATATATGTATATATTCTTAAATTCCATTCCTTACTTAGATTAGTGTGTATTGGGTATATGTTGTGAAATTGTTAGATATTACTTGTTAGATATTACTGCACTGTCGGAGCTAGAAGCACAAGCACTTCGCTACACCCACAATAACATCTGATAAGCACGTGTATGTGACCAAAACAATTTGATTTGATTTGATTTAAGGTGTCCAGTTGAGCTTATTTTCAAACCTAAGTAATTGTAGTATGTGCAGTACTCTATATATTTTGCACCAATTGAGAACTTTGGTCTAATTCCCTGAGATCTTCTCTGGAAAATCATTATTTTAGTCTTTTTCGGGTTTACTGCCAGGGCCCAGGTCTGGCAGTACTGCTCTAGCAGGTACAGGCTCTGCTGTAGGCCATGTGCTGTGGGTGACAGCAGGCATAGGTCATCTGCGAAGAGCAGGCATTTAACCTCTGATTTGTGGAGACTAACACCAGGGGCTGGGGATATTTCTAGAATAGTGGCCAATTCGTTGATGTAAATATTGTAGAGTGTATGGCTCAGATTGCAACCCTGGCGAAGGCCCCGCCCCTGGTTAAAGAATGCTGTTATTTTTTTGCCAATTTTGATGTTGCACGTGTTGCCTAAATACATTGATTTAATTATGTCATATGTTTTAACCCCTACACCACTTTCAATAACTTTGTAGAACAGTCCTGTATGCCAAATAGAATCAAATGCTTTTTGGAAGTCGATAAAGCAAGTGTACATTTTGGTATTATTATTATTATTATTGTTTATCTATCAGGGTGTGTAGGGTGTAAATATGATCGGTCGTGCGATGTATTGGTATAAATCCAATTTGGCTTTTACTCAAGACATTGTGCTTATTAAGGAAGTTTAGAACTCTTACATTTATAATACTACAGAAAACCTGCCCCAGGTTACTGTTTACACAAATGCCTCTGTAATTGTTAGGGTCAAATTTGTCTCCGTTCTTAAAGATTGAGTCCTTGATTCCAGTCAGGGAAATAACCTACACTCAGGATCAAATTAAACAGTTTTAATATAGCCAATTGATATTTTGCACTAGTGAATTTGAGCATCTCATTGAGGATGCCATCAGGTCTGCATGCTTTTTTAAATTTGAGGGCCTGAAGTTTCTTATAGAGCTCCTGATCAGTAATTGGGGAGTCCAATTGATTTTGATTGTCCTTTATAGATTTGTCACGGATTCAGCCGAGGCTGCTCCTCCTCCTTGCTCGGGCAGGCTTCGGCGTTCGTCGTCGCCGGAGTACTAGCTGCTACCGATCTATGTTTCTGTGTTCTACTTGTTTTGTCTTTATTGTTCACACCTGGTTCCCATTATGCATTGATTTCTTCCCTATTTAACCCTCTGGCTCCCACTGTGTTTTGTGTGTGTTTGTTCATGTTTGGTTGTCATCTGGTGAACGGGTTTGTTCCTCCCTGCGTGGAGGTTATGTTATTTACGTTACCTACGAGTAAAGTACGTTTTCGATTAGCTCCGTGTCCTGCGCCTGACTTCATCCTACTGCATCACACTGAGCCCTGACAGAAACACGCACCTTAAATGGAGTCAGCAGGTACATTCATTTCGTCCGGATCAATGCAGGAACGTGTCCAACAGCAGGCGACCATGATCCAGACTCTCGGCACCGCAATGGAACGTGTGTTGAACACCATGGAGCGATGGGAGAGAGGTGGTTATCCTACACCTCCTCCAACTACACAGCCACCCACACCGCTGTCCACCCCTTCGTCACCTGGGTCCAGTGGGATTCGGCTCTCGCTCCCGAGGGCAAACGATGGTACAGCTGCCGGGTGCCAGGGTTTTCTGCTCCAGGTAGAGCTCTACCTGGTGACCATCCACCCGGCTCCCTCGGGATACGAGAGCGTGTCCGCCCTCATCTCCTGTCTGTCGGGGAGAGCGCTCAAGTGGGCAGGAATAGACGCAGCATCAGTACGCTATGAGGATTTCACCCGCCGCTTTCGGGCGGTATTCGATCATCCACCGGAGGGGAGAGCGGCGGGGGAACGTCCATTCCACCTCAGACAGGCGAAGAGGAGCGCACAGGACTTTGCACTGGACTTCAGGACTCTGGCTGCCAGCGCAGGATGGAATGAGAGAGCCCTGAACGACCACTACCGATGCAGCCTACGGGAGGACGTTCGTCGGGAACTGGCCTGCAGGGACACCACCCTTAACCTGGACCAACTGGTGGATATGTCGATAAGGCTGGATAACCTGTTGGCAACCCGCGGACGTCCGGATCAGGGGCCGTCCATTCCATCCCCCAGCACCTCTGACCCTACCCCTATGGAGCTCGGAGGTGCTGCGCTTAGGGAGACCGGAAGAAGGGCCGTCTCCTGCACCAACTGTGGCCGCAGAGGACACACTGCTGGTCGGTGCTGGGGAGGGTCTTTAGGGAGTCGAGGCAGTTGCAGAGCACTGGTGGACTGTCTCAGGTGAGTAGGCACCCGACTCACCCAGAGCTCCCTGTTGCGCATATGTGTATTGATATCGTATTTCCAGAGATTTCCCCTCATTCCCAGCATAAGACGCTCATAGATTCAGGCGCAGCTGGGAACTTTATTGATCGTCAGTTTTCCCGTAGTTTAGGGATTACTATTGTTCCTGTTGATGTGCCCTTCCCTGTACATGCCTTAGATAGTCGCCCGTTAGGGTCAGGCCTGATTAGGGAGGTCACAGCTCCACTCTGGATGAAGACGCAGGAGGGTCATGAGGAGAAAATTAGTCTCTATCTGATTGATTCTCCTGCGTTTCCAGTGGTGTTGGGGCTTCCCTGGTTAACTTCTCATGACCCCACGATTTCATGGCAACAGAGGGCTCTCAAGGGATGGTCAAGTCAGTGCTCGGGGAGGTGTGTAGGTGTTTCCATAGGGGCAACTACAGTGGAAAGTCCAAACCAGGTCTCCACCATGCACATTCCCCCCGAATATGCCGATTTGGCTCTCGTAAAAAGAAGGCGACTCAATTACCACCCCATCGACAGGGGGATTGTGCGATAAATCTCCTGGTAGGCGCTACACTTCCCCGGAGTCATGTGAATCCACTGTCACGGGAAGAGACGGCGGCTATGGAAACATATGTCTTCGAATCTCTGGGGCAGGGATACATTCAGCCATCCACTTCAACTGTCTCCTCTAGTTTTCTTTTTGTGAAGAAGAAGGATGGAGGTTTACGCCCATGCATTGACTACCGGGGTCTCAATCAGATCACTGTCAAGTACAGTTATCCACTACCGCTCATTGCTAGTATGACGGAGTCATTGCACGGGGCGCGCTTCTTCACAAAATTGGATCACAGGAGCGCGTACAACCTGGTGCGTATCCGGGAGGGATATGAGTGGAAGACGGCATTTAGTACCACATCTGGGCACTATGAGTACCTCGTCATGCCGTACGGGTTGATGAACGCTCCATCAGTCTTCCAATCCTTTGTAGATGAGATTTTCAGGGACCTGCACGGACAGGGTGTAGTGGTGTATATAGATGATATTCTCATATACTCCGCTACACGAGCCGAGCATGTGTCCCTGGTGCGCAAGGTGCTTGGTCGACTGTTGGAACATGACCTGTATGTCAAGGCGGAGAAATGTCTGTTCTTTCAAAAGTCAGGCTCCTTCCTAGGGCACCGCCTGTCCGCGTCAGGAGTGGCGATGGAGATTGACCGCATTTCGGCCGCGCGTAATTAGCCGACTCCAACCACGGTTAAGGAGGTGCAGCAATTCTTAGGGTTTGCCAACTACTACTGGAGGTTTAGCCGGGGCTTTGGTCTCAATTACCTCCTTGAGAGGTAATTGGCTCCCATTACCTCCTTGCTGAGGGGGGGACCGGTGCGACTGCAGTGGTCAGCAGAGTCGGACAGGGCGTTTGGTCACCTGAAGGACCTGTTTACCTCGGCTCCAGTGCTGGCTCATCCGGATCCCTCCTTAGCATTCACAGTAGAGGTGGACGCATCCGAGGCTGGGATAGGAGCTGTACTGTCTCAGCGCTCGGGTACGCCACCAAAACTCCGCTCCTGTGCTTTCTTTTCGAATAAGCTCAGCCTGGCGGAGCGCAACTATGATGTGGGGAACCGGGAGCTGTTAGCTGTGGTTAAAACTCTGAAGGCGTGGAGGCATTGGCTTGAGGGGGCTAAACACCCTTTTCTCATTTTGATTGACCACCGCAATCTGGAGTACATCCGGGCGGCGAGGAGATTGAACCCTCGCCAGGCAAGGTGGGCCATGTTTTTCACTCATTGTGTTCACCCTTTCTTACAGACCAGGTTCCCAGAACGCTAAGGCAGACGCCCTGTCCCGACTGTATGACACAGAGGAGAGGTCCATTGAGCCCACTCCCATACTTCCGGCGTCGTGTCTGGTGGCACCGGTGGTGTGGGAGGTTGACGCGGACATCGAGCGGGCGTTACGTACAGAGCCCACTCCCCCCCAGTGTCCAGAGGGTCGTATGTACGTGCCGTTAGAGGTCTGCGATCGATTGATCTATTGGGCTCACACGTCACCCTCCTCTGGTCATCTTGGCATCGGTCGGACAGTGCACTGTCTTAGTGGGAAATACTGGTGGCCCACTTTAGCCAAGGACGTGAGGGTTTATGTTTCCTCCTGCTCGGTAGGCGCTCAGTGTAAGGCACCTAGACACCTGCCCAGAGGGAAATTACAACCCCTACCTATTCCACAACGGCCGTGGTCCCACCTATCGTTGGATTTTGTTACGGACCTTCCCCTGTCACAAGGGAACACCACGATCCTGGTCGTTATGGATCGGTTTTCTAAGTCCTGCCGTCTCATTCCTATGCCCGGTCTCCCTACGGCTCTACAAACTGCGGAGGCCCTATTTACACACATCTTCCGGCACTACGGGGTACCTGAGGATATTGTATCTGATCGGGGTCCCCAGTTCACCTCAAGGGCTGGAGGGCGTTCATGGAACGTCTGGGGATCTCGGTCAGCCTGACCTCAGGTTTTCACCCCGAGAGTAATGGGCAGGTGGAGAGAGTGAACCAGGATGTGGGTAGGTTTCTGCGGTCCTATTGCCAGGACCGGCCGGGGGAGTGGTCGGGTTTTATCCCCTGGGCAGAGATGGCCCAAAACTCCCTCCACCACTCCTCCACTAACCTTTTTCCATTTCAGTGTGTGTTAGGTTATCAGCCGGTCCTGGCACCTTGGCATCAGAGCTAGATCGAGGCACCTGCGGTGGAGGAGTGGTTTCGGCGCTCGGAAGAGACCTGGAACGCTGCCCATGTACGCCTGCAACGGGCCATCAGGCAACAAAAGGCGAGCGCCGACCGCCACCGCAGTGAGGCTCCGGTGTATGCACCGGGGGACCGGGTCTGGCTCTTGACCCGAAACCTGCCCCTTCGCCTGCCCTGCCGGAAGCTGGGTCGGCGGTTTGTGGGGCCATTTAAAGTCCTGAGGAGATTGAACAAGTTTTGTTATAGGTTACAGCTTCCTCCTGAGTATCGTATTAACCCCTCGTTCCATGTGTCTCTCCTCAGGCTGGTGGTAGCTGGTCCACTCCAGGAGTCTGAGGAACGGGAGGTTCCTCCGCCCCCACTGGACATCGAGGGGGCACCGGCGTACTCGGTCCGTTCCATCCTGGATTCGAGGCGTCGGATGGGGGGCCTGCAGTATCTCGTGGAGTGGGAGGGGTACGGTCCCTCCATGTTGAGGGATTTCCACCGTCGTCATCCGACTCGCCCTGTGTCGGCGCACGGCAGGAGCCGCGCATCAAGGGGGGGGTACTGTCATGGATTTAGCTGAGGCTGCTCCTCCTCCTTGCTCGGGCAGGCTTCGGCGTTCGTCGTCGCCGGAGTACTAGCTGGTACCAATCTATGTTTCTGTGTTCTACTTGTTTTGTCTTTATTGTTCACACCTGGTTCCCATTATGTATTGATTTATTCCCTATTTAACCCTCTGGCTCCCACTGTGTTTTGTGCGTGTTTGTTCATGTTTGGTTGTCGTCTGGTGAGCGGGTTTGTTCCTCCCAGCGTGGAGGTTATGTTATTTACATTACCTACGAGTAAAGTACGTTTTCGATTAGCTCTGTGTCCTGCGCCTGACTTCGTCCTACCGCATCACACTGACCCCCTGACAAGATTTTTCTAATCCATTCAACTTCTCATGAATCTGGCATTGTTCTGCGTTTGTGTCAATTTGAACGGTGTTGTAGGGCTTTTTAAAATGGGTTGTCCATATGTCCCCATTTTGTATCTCTAATTCCTCTTTTTTTTTTTTTTTTTTGCCAGAAGTTGTTTGTGTTTATGGACTCCTCAATTAGTGTCAGCTTCTTGCTGTTGTACTATGCTTTTTTGGTTCTGAGTGTACGTTTATAGAGTTTTAAAGTCTCACCGTAATGAAGGTGTAATTCACCATTATTTGGGTCTCTGTGCTTTTGGTTTGATAGTGTTCTAAGTTTTTTCCTTATAATTTTACAATCTGCATCAAACCAGTTGTCATCTGTGGTCTTTTTTGTTTTGTTTTTTTATCAATTTCAGTTGTGCTTCTTTTGCTGTTTGCCTGAATATATTGTTGATGTTTTTTACTGCTAGATTGATGCCTTCTTTACTATGAGTGAATGTGGTATCCAGAAAGTTATCTAAGAGTGTTTGGATATTTTGGTTACTGGTTGCTTTCTGGTATTCCTCTGTGCTGTTTTGGGCCCATCTGTATGAATTTCTGATGTTGTACAGCTTACTGGGCTGTGAATGTGTGGTTGTTTCCATGTCTGTTCTTTTGAGGAACAATGTAATTTGGCTGTGATCAGACGGAGGGGTTAGTGGCTTGACGGTGAATGAGCTGAGAGAGAAAGTGTCAATGTCTGTAATCATATAGTCTTGTGCTGTGGCCAAGAGGTGAGCAATAGGTGAATCTCCCCAAAGAGTCCCCCCGTAACCTACCAAAGAGTCCCCCTGTAACCTTCTCTCTCTCACAGGAGAGGCTGTCCTCTCTCTCACAGGAGAGGCTGTCCTCTCTCTCTCACACAGGAGAGGCTGTCCACTCTCTCTCTCTCACACTCAGGAGAGGCTGTCTTCTCTCTCACACAGGGCAGGAGAGCACTTCCTCTGTGTGAGAGGTTCAGAGAAGAAGAGGGTCAGAGTATAGCGAGAGAGGAAAAGGCATGAGGTGTGTATATGAGGTTTTTCCATCCCCACCCCTTTGTTGTTTTTGAGGCCCACCACGGGCTACCATAGGTGCATTCAGAATGTGTAATGTTCTAAATAGCATTCTGCAGTAGAATGGAGAACCTACTGTGAATTGTTCCTAACATTTATAAAACTTCAGTGTTGGGGACAAGTGAGTTGCAATATTTTATTTTACATTAATCAATGTTCAATGTTTATAGCAATGGAATGCATTATCAATGCAGAAGTCATACAACATAACTGTGGATTGAGAGGAGATTGTAAATTGTATTCTTTCAGCTGCTTTTCTGGACCAGTCTCTGATTGTGTCACATTACATGTGGGTTTTGAACAGTCTGCTAGTTCAAAGCTTGGTAACCACGAGTTATGCCATAAGACAGAGGTGCTATGTCTGATGCTAGCCTGGAACTAAACTCTGTTGCCATGATACCACAGCCACACCGACACAGAGGCAGCCATTTTGAAAAAGGCTTAACCCCAGAACCTCCCACAAACAGTTTAGAGGGAAAACCCCACAATTAGCCAAGAGTTTCCTCCACACTGAACTCTCCAGAAGAGATAAACCCAGAGGCTGGTGGTATAACTCATGTTGCGCACAGTAAAACTGACCTGCATAGTCAGGAGAAATGCTACACCTTTTTCCTCAGCAAAAGCCTAATTTTTGGGAGAACCCCCAGTTTGCTAAGTCAGTTTCTGGGATAGTGGAAGACCCCCATCTGAGCACCAGCTAAATGGGATGAGTGGTTTGTATGGGGAATGGGAGGGAGGAAGGGGAACATTAAAACAGGATGGACGGGTGTGTCACACTCATATCTGCTCCTCGTTAGAGTGTGTCTCGTCTCTTAGCGCGTGTCGTTGTCAGTCAACGTCCTGATGAGACTCCTTGCTGGTGACAGCGTGTGTTGTGACCCTGAGGCTTCTAGGCAGTGTGCCAGATGTGTGTGTGTGTGTGTGTGTGTGTCCACAGTTAACCGGCCAGGCAGCAGCAGCTGTACTGACGTCAGTCCGGGTCAAGGAGGAAATGGAACAACAGATAATGTACCCTAATGATAATTTCTCTTCTGAGGACAAACAGCTCTCTGCTACTGTATCATTTAGGACCCAGTTGTCATCGGACAATGTTTAACCACTCCAATAAAGATTGACCTTGTGCTCCATAAAAATGTATCAAAATAAACTATTAGACGGGCTGTAGTGTTATTGCTGTATGAGAGCCTCTGAGAGGGACTGTCTATGTTGGTGTGTACATGTCTTTTGTAGATGTTTGTTTAGAACAAGAAAGAACAAGAAAGAACTAGAGAGGCTGGCATGTTCCAGAACTATGCTTCCCTCCCACTGATTGATGACCAGCGTGCGCACAACAACAACTCAACTGACAAGGCTTTCTCACGAGTTACATAGGTCATCTTTATCAAGGCATGTTTCAAGCTCAAAATGTGTTACAGAGAACTACTGGATGTGGAGGTTTTTATCCCAGCCCTGCTCTAACACAACTGATTCAGCTAGTCGAGGTGCTGATTAATTGTTGACTAGTAGAATAAAGTGTTAGAGCAGGGATGGAACACAAGCCTGCACACTGGGTTGCTGTCCAAGACGAGGGTTGGATACTCCTGCTGTAGCTTGTTGTTCCCCATTACAGAGAAGGGTTATGGTTAGAAACACTGTTTTATATAGGGAAGGGCAAGAGACAACTCAAGGTCCACTTTAAAGCTTGGATCCTTAATGTGCATCTCCGTCCATAGCCGCAGGAAGTAGGAGGGCCTTTATTACTCCTGTATGAGCAGACAAAAATTGTCACCAGCAGCGCGGGGAGAAAGAAATTAGCTCAGCAATTCTCAGCAACCCCACCACAAACCATCTTCCCACGGCCATGTCTCCATCCTAATAGTTTTAAATACTTTTTCTTCCTCTTTTCATCTCCTTTCCTGTAGAGTTGACCATAAGAGCAGTGCAAGAGAAAGGCATTGCCTTCACCTACCTAGCCCTTTGAAACCCACTGAGGACAGGAGACGAAAAGAGGCCTGGTCAGAGAGTTTGGAACAGCCTAACCCTCAATCTCAGTGGGACTGGAACCCATCAGGCCATAATTGTCTCCGACTGCACCTTATGCCACTACCAAACACTAGTTAATGCTAAGCAAAAGTGAGGTGATCTCATCCATGCAGAAACACAGACATAATTTGATGTGCAAGCATACACACATGAGTGTGCACGCGCACCCACACACTTTCATACACACACACACACATCCACACACACCCACCCACATGCCTTGTACCTGATGGCTCAGAGATGTGGGTAATCACCAACTCCAAAAACAGGGGTGGGGGGGTAACACAATGCAAGACTTTATGGATGACGCAGAGGGGAGCTCCTTTCTCGTCTGGCCAACGCCTGCTGACACACAAAGCCTGCTCTCACAAGTGGAGAAACAATGATGGGTCATTGAGTTTTCTTTGTTGCACTGTTCTGATGCAGATGTGCCTCCCAGACTCCCACAATGCAAAGTCCTCCTGGTGTGGAAAAAGCTTATGCTATAGATTCCAAGACAGACATGTAGACCCAGAGAGTGGCGTCATGCCCAGGCATTTATCCACTTGTATGCTGAAAACATTGACAATAGTTTATTTTATGCATAATTAACAAATCCATGTTCCAGAAATGTTGAGTTTAGTAGCACACCTTCAGAATGTTCAAGGCCTGCGTATTTCTATCTGTGGTATGTTTTCCAGTCTGTGTGATAGATAGCGAGCGTCTGTACTGAAGCGGGATCAGGCACTTGTTGTTGTGTCCTCTGATGGAACACCCAGGGCCCAGTCTTGCTTGTAAGACGTGTCCTTGAAGCCCTCAATCTGCTTCTGTACAGTCCGAGTGGCGGGAGGCTCGTATGGTAGAGAAAGTAGAGCAGGTGGAAGAGCACGTACTATAGACTTAAGCCTGGGGCCTAATGCCAAAACGTCTGAGGACAGTGATTGTAAGCACGTCATTCATTCCTCATGGTTTGTCTTGCTCACAATTAGCTACCACATACAGTATGTGCAGGGGAAAGATACTGATTATGGTGATGATGATGGTGATGATGATGGTGATGATGATGACGGTGGTGATGATGATTATAGTGGTGATGATGATGATGATGCTGATTTATTTTTATTTTATTTCACCTTTATTTAACCAGGTAAGCCAGTTGAGAACAAGTTCTCATTTACCACTACGATCTGGCCAAGATAAAGCAAAGCAGTGCGATAAAAACAACAACACAGAGTTACATATGGAATAAACAAAACGTACAGTCAATTACACAATAGAAAATCTATATACAGTGTGTGCAAATGTAGTAAGTTATGGAGGTAAGGCAATAAATAGGCCATAGTGCAAAATAATTACAATTTAGAATTAACACTGGAGTGATAGATGTGCAGAAGATGATGTGCAAATAGAGATACTGGGTTGCAAATGAGCAAAATAAATAACAATGTAAATAATAATATGGGGATGAGGTAGTTGGGTGGGCTAATTACAGATGGGCTGTGTACAGGTGCAGTGATCGGTTAGGTGCTCTGACAACTGATGCTTAAAGTTAGTGAGGGAGATAAGTGTCTCCAGCTTCAGAGATTTTTGCAGTTCGTTCCAGTCATTTGCAGCAGAGAACTGGAAGGAATGGCGGCCAAAGGAGGTGTTGGCTTTGGGGATGACCAGTGAGATATACCTGCTGGAACGCACACTACAGGTGGGTGTTGCTATGGTGACCAATGATCTAAGATAAGGCGGGGATTTGCCTAAAAGTGATTTATAGATGACCCGGAGCCTGTGGGTTTGGCGACGAATATGTAGTGAGGGCCAGCCAACGAGAGCGCACAGGTCACAATGGTGGGTAGTATATGGGGCTTTGGTGACAAAACGGATGGCACTGTGATGGACTGCATCCAATTTGCTGAGTAGAGTGTTGGAAGCTATTTTGTAAATGACGAAGTCAACGATTGGTAGGATAGTCAGTTTTACGAGGGCATGTTTAGCAGCATGAGTGAAGGAGGCTTTGTTGCGAAATAGGAAGCCGATTCTAGATTTAACTTTGGATTGGAGATGCTTAATGTGAGTCTGGAAGGAGAGTTTACAGTCTAACCAGACACCTAGGTATTTGTAGTTGTCCACATATTCTACGTCAGACCCGCCGAGAGTAGTGATTCTAGTCGGGCGGGCGGGTGCAAGCAGCGTTCGATTGAAGAGCATGCATTTAGTTTTACTAGCGTTTAAGAGCAGTTGGAGGCCACGGAAGGAGTGTTGTATGGCATTGAAGCTCGTTTGGAGGATTGTTAACACAGTGTCCAATGAAGGGCCAGATGTATACAAAATGGTGTCGTCTGCGTAGAGGTGGATCTGAGAGTCACTAGCAGCAAGAGCGACATCATTGATATACACAGAGAATAGAGTCGGCCCGAGAATTGAACCCTGTGGCACCCCCATAGAGACTGCCAGAGGTCCAGACAACAGGCCCTCCGATTTGACACATTGAACTCTATCTGAGAAGTAGTTGGTGAACCAGGCGAGGCAGTCATTTGAGAAACCAAGGCTATTTAGTCTGCCAATAAGAATGCGGTAATTGACAGAGTCAAAGGCCTTGGCCAGGTCGTTGAAGACGGCTGATGATAATGATGATGATGATGATGATGATGATTATGGTGGTGATGATGATGCTGATGATGATGGTGATGATGGTGATGATGGTGATGATGATGATGATGATGGTGTTGATGACAGAAGGTTATGTGCAAGGGAAGGTACTGATCACGTCAATCCAGTTGTATCGGGCTTGTAGTGGTTATGAGTAATGAATTTGGCCCTACTAGAGTTGATGTAGTAATTGCGAAGTATGCATTAAGACACAGTATTCAACATTGAAGTATAGTAACAATACAACACTGAAACGATATAGACGTCCCCGGATGTCATACAATTATTCATTGCAACACATGATAGAGTAAACAGAAACGAAAACCGACCACAAAGTTAACTGTCAATGATGCAAAACTGTTGTTAATGAGGCCCTCTCTCTTCTTGTATTTCCAATCATAGCCTCAATGTACGGGCAACTAAACACCGATGCCTTAGTTCAGCATTTACAGTAAACAGGACTTCTATGTGGATCGAGAGCACTTCCCTGGGCTGTGCTTGCTTTTACTGCTTACTGTTTCTTTTGCACCATAAACCCAATTCCCAGGAGTCCAAACCTTGAGCTCTCGTTCAATCCGCCCGAACAGTATGTAGCCTCAGAGATAAAACACGACATCATGTCTACATGGCTGTGTTGTTTGTAAGCAGATGGGGAGAGCCAGTTAAGATGTGAGCTGAAACAGTACGCAGTAACAGATTGGGATCAGTTTTGCATTTCAACACCCACAGTAGCCTTAATGATTAATATTGAACTGAGTGTAGGGTCCCCTGATCCTAGATCTGTGCTTGACTTCTACTCTAACCTGCTTTCCATGAGCAAAGCCCATGTGCGTAAGTGTTCATTACCTATAAACCATTCCACACACACGTGCACACACACATACACCCCTCTGAAAGAGCCTGAGTCACAGTATCCACCCTGAAGCTCACCATCTAGCACCAACACACACACACTATAGCTCTTCATCTCTATCATACTCCTTTAACACAACAGGAGAGAAGAGGCTACTGTAGGCTCCACCCTCATTTATGTGCTCTCTGTCATGGCCCAAGACAATGCCTAAGGGTCAGTACACCCTTCCCCCACTGAGGGGCCAAAATGTAAATCTGTTTGTTACAGTATCCAGAGGACTGACTATTGAATGTGTGATAGAATAATACCATAGTATCCATGTATGGTATCTATCTGAAACTTCTTCTCTGTGGTTACTTTTAGTTGTTCAGAGTGAACTCTGAAAACACTGTATGCAATGGTCCTACACAGCCTTACATGAAAAAGAAAAGGAAAGCCGCACACTCTAGGAGCTCCGATGCAATAATTTAATATCCTAATAGCCAACGTTTCGACAGACAAGCTGTCTTCATCAGGGTATAAACCTACACAGCCCACACCCTCAGGAGGTCAGCACACATACAGTCGTGGTCAAAAGTTTTGAGAATGACACAAATATTGGTCTTCACAAAGTTCGCTGCTTCAGTGTTATGAGATATTTCTGTCAGATGTTGCTATGGTATACTGAAGTATAATTACAAGCATTCCATAAGTGTCAAAGGCTTATTATAAGTGTCACTGACATTATTGACAATTACATTAAGTTTATGCAAAGAGTCAATATTTGCAGTGTTGACTCTTCTTTTTCAAGACCTCTGCAATCCGCCCTGGCATGCTGTCAATTAACTTCTGGGCCACATCCTGACTGATGGCAGCCCATTCTTGCATAATCAATGCTTGGAGTTTGTCAGAAGTTGTGGGTTTTTGTTTGTCCACCCGCCTCTTGAGGATCAACCACAAGTTCTCAATGGGATTAAGGTCTGGGGAGTTTCCTGGCCATGGACCCAACATTTTTATGTTCGGTTCCCCGAGCAACTTAGTTATCACTTTTGCCTTATGGCAAGGTGCTCCATCATGCTGGAAAAGGCATTGGTCATCACCAAACTGTTCTTGGATGGTTGGGAGAAGTTGCTCTTGGAGGATGTGTTGGTACCATTCTTTATTCATGGCTGTGTTCTTAGGCAAAATTGTGAGTGAGCCCACTCCCTTGGCTGAGAAGCAACCCCACACATGAATGGTCTCAGGATGCTTTATTGTTGGCATGACACAGGACTGATGGTAGCGCTCACCTTGTCTTCTCCGGACAAGGTGTTTTCCAGATGCCCCAAACAATTGGAAAGGGGATTCATCAGAGAAAATGACTTTACCCCAGTCCTCAGCGTTCCAATCCCTGTACCTTTTGCAGAATATCAGTCTGTCCCTGATGTTTTTCCTGGAGAGAAGTGGCTTCTTTACTGCCCTTCTTGACACCAGGCCATCCTCCAAAAATCTTTGCCTCACTGTGCGTGCAGATGCACTCACACCTGCCTGCTGCCATTCCTGAGCAAGCTCTGCACTGGTGGTGCCCCGATCCCGCAGCTGAATCAACTTTAGGAGACGGTACTGGCGCTTGCTGGACTTTCTTGGGCGCACTGACACCTTCTTCACAACAATTGAACCTCTCTCCTTGAAGTTCTTGATGATCCGATAAATGGTTGATTTAGGTGCAATCTTACTAGCAGCAATATCCTTGCCTGTGAAGCCCTTTTTGTGCAAAGCAATGATGACGGCACGTGTTTCCTTGCAGGTAACCATGGTTAACAGAGGAAGAACAATGATTTCAAGCACCACCCTCCTTTTAAAGCTTCCAGTCTGTTATTCTAACTCAATCAGCATGACAGAGTGATCTCCAGCCTTGTCCTCGTCAACACTCTCACCTGTGTTAACGAGAGAGAATCACTGACATGATGGCAGCTGGTCCTTTTGTGGCAGGGCTGAAATGCAGTGGAAATGTTTTGGGGGGATTAAGTTCATTTTCATGGCAAAGAGGGACTTTGCAAATAATTGCAATTCATCTTATCACTCTTCATGACATTCTGGAGTATATGCAAATTGCCATCATCAAAACTGAGGCAGCAGACTTTGTGAAAATTAGTATTTGTGTCATTCTCAAAAAATTTGACCACGACTGTAGACGTGACCCCCTTCCTAGAGGATGGTGGCTGGTTTGATCTGATTAGATATCTTAGTTTTATTACCTTTGGTTTGGTCTGTGGATTGGTCAACAATTGATTTTGAATACAAACAAGTCAGATCTGGAACCAGATCTGGTATATATGGAATGAAGGTCTGTTGTTCTCTCTCTTTTCCTGTATCCTGTCCATCGGAGAACGGTTGTATGATATTTTCTCATTACTACATTACTACACTACATGGAACTCAATTCCACATCAGGTAACTCAAGCGAGCAGTAAAATCTGATTTAAAAAACAGATAAAACAACACCTCATGGCACAACGTGGACTGTGAAGAGAAACACGCATACACACACACACTCTAACACACACACTCTACACACAAACAGATTGTAATATTGTAATGTTGTAGTATTGTAGTATTGTATATTTTAAATTGTACATTTGTAATATTAGAGTAATGATGTAATAATATCTTGTATGATGTATTGTTTTATTGATGATGTAGGCTGTTGTTTCGTTGTGATGTAATTGTTTTAAGGAAGGAAGAGTAGCAGCGGCCTTTGCAGCAGCTAATGGGGATCCTAATAAAGAGCTCAGGTGTGTGTGAGTTAGGCAATTACCCCTCTTTTCCTGAACTCACTGGGCCTTTGTTGCCAACCTGTACGATGATACCATGCGTTGTGGGATGGGTCAGCTGTACATGGAAGCCTTTATGCAACGGCCCTGGGCCTGAGATGGGCGGTAGCTGGTTAGCCACTTAGCCTAGCGTTTGGCACAGGGCGCTAACTGAGAGATATCCGTCCGGATGTCCGTGTTGTTTTGAAGGAGCTCTGAACACAAGTGGGTCTCCTGTAGTGGCGACAGGATGAGATCCAATGGGATAGGTACAGAGCACTGGGTAATTACCCTCTCCTCTACGGCACACTCCTCTGCTCTCACTTACACACACACACACACACACACACACACACACACACACACACACACACACACACACACACACACACACACACACAGACACACACACACTTCAGGGATATAGTCATCTGACCGAGGTCAATAAGCCAAACTACTAACACACTAGCCATACTAACAGAGGGATGCAGCTAGAAAGGGAGAGGGAGGAAGAAGGAGACGTAGAGAGAGAGCGAGCGAGACGTGACTGATGTCGTGAACAGGGAGTTGTTATGAAATTATGAAGCTTTCAGGCTGTGTGCAGAGAGGCTAACAGTGTCACTAATCATAGACAGAGAGGAGTTTCATGTAGCACCGTGCGGGAACAGCACAGAAATAATCCCATTAACTCTGACTGTGTGCCAGATAATGCTGAGGCATCATCATGCCATGTTCACCATGCACAGCCTCCCTGTTAGAAGACTGCAGAGGGATCTATTCTGTACCTGATACAATTCAATTCATTGGGTAATTATTTAGAGTCTTTTTTTATTTTATTTTACTAGGCAAGTCAGTTAAGAACAATAAGTAGACCAGAGCCATTGGTCTCACGCTGGAAAACATGCTCACGCGAGAGAGGGAACGCCCACGTACACAGACAGGAACCTTGACCATAAACTGCCTAAGTAAGACATCTTCATTTATTTACCATCTTCGGGCATACCTGACTCAGACTTATCCAAACACAGCAGAACAGTGGAACTCAGTCTGTAGCACGAGTAATAAACAGAATATAATCAAAATTACAATACCACCATCTTGTGGTGACAATAAAACGATATGTTTTTACTACATGGTGTCTATCATCAATTTGCATCACACATAATTTCAAAGTCATGTTTCAGACACCCAGATATATTTAAGAACATAAAACAAGTCCTGCTTATTCTTTGTCACAGAATTTGCAGTTGTATCATGCAGGAATTTTGTTCACTTATATAGACTACTCAAGAGCAAGGGTGCATGTTCTGTCAGCAACTTGCAACCTGACAGAAGCTAGTTTTCCCCAACTAAGGGAGTGCCCTCTTTCCTGAGGAGCAGATATCGAGACAGGGGTGAGTCTGACAGTAAGGCAGGTAGCCTAGCGGTTAAGAGTGTTGGGCCAGTAACTTCAAGGTTGCTGGTTCGAATCTCAAGTAGACTAGGTGAACAATCTGTTGATGTGGCCTTGAGCAAGGCCCTTAACCCTAGTCACTCTGGATAAGGGTGTCTACT
This sequence comes from Coregonus clupeaformis, assembly GCF_020615455.1. Taxonomy (NCBI): domain Eukaryota; kingdom Metazoa; phylum Chordata; class Actinopteri; order Salmoniformes; family Salmonidae; genus Coregonus; species Coregonus clupeaformis. The sequence goes on from NC_059202.1 coordinate 37,032,729, forward strand.
AAAATCAAATTTTATTTGTCACATGCGCCGAATACAACAGATGTAGACTTTACCGTGAAATGCTGACTTACGAGCCCTTTCCCAACAATGCAGAGTTAAAAAGTACGAAAATTAGCAAATAGGAAAGAGTACAATACATAAATACCAATAACGAGGCTATCCTTATACAAGGAGGGGTACGAGGTAATTGCGGTAATATGTACTGTACATGTAGGTAGGGGTAAAAGTGACTAGGCAACAGGATAGATAATACACAGAATAGCAGCAGCGTATGTGGATAGTGTGAAAGTGTGTGTGTGTGTGTGTGTGTGTGTGTGTGTGTGTGTGTGTGTGTGTGTGTGTGTGTGTGTGTGTGTGTGGCATCAATATGCATGTGTGTGTGCCTTTTGTGTGTGTGAGTGTATGTAGTGTGTGTATGTAGTGTGTGTGTGTGTGTGTGTGTGTGTGTGTGTGTGTGTGTGTGTGTGTGTGTGTGTGTGTGTGTGTGTGTGTGTGTGTGTGTGTGTGTGTGTGTGTGTGTGTTACTAAACACTCTTACTAAACGTCTTACTAAACACTCCCTTTCAAGGTAGACTAAACTCTCCACTGGTTTATGTTCAGGGATCAAATCTTCATTTCAGATTCAGAATAAACTCTCAACTCTCAGGAATGAAGCTTGTTAGTACCATGCTGTACTACTACAGTACAGACCTAGCTGGGCAGGTATCACAACATAAGGCTAGTATTATAAAAAGGTAAGTACCACAAATCCAGACATCAAACAGCACAGTAATGTGAGTGGAAATGTGAAAATATTTCCACCAGGTGGCACTTAATAGGCACAATACAGTATTCTGGCTACTCAAGGTAATCATGACTGTGTGTCTGATGGCTCTAACCTGTTATGAAATATAACAAAAAGTAAACCATGCTGAAGGGAGTATGAATGCAAACCACAATAACAACATGGTGTTATTCCTATTCAGAGTTATTTTGCACTGATATAGGTTAGATGGCATGGCACACGAACATCCTGGATCCAGGTGCTAGATTAACAGTATTGAGAAGCATGTGAACAGTCATGGGACTCCTAACCTGAAACAAGTATCCCTGCTGATTGGTATGCAATTGCTCTCTTCCCAATATCTTTAATCCAATTTAAAGTATGCTTCTATACAATCAACTACATATTTGAAGTAAGATTGAAGAATAGGTGACGTATCAAATACAAACCTAAGAAGTTGGACCATAGACAATCATTGCCGTAAAGTAAGTTGCTGTTAGTGTTGAGGAATTGAACCTGGCATGTCATTAGAACATATCAGCCTATTTTACCTTACTATGGTCCTGCATACAACACTAACATAGCCTTGCTTAGCTCCCATGCATTTAACATGGCCCACAAGTAGCCATAAAAGCTTTGGTAATTTATATCAAAGTGATTGATACCAACAATTAGTGCTCCGAGCAAGCCTAGCTGCAATTACTACTATGAAGGGTCCTGGTGGAATTTAGGGGGGAAACGGGGACCTCATCAACTAGCCTGATGGAAAAACAAAGCTGAGCAGAAAAATATGCCCTGTCGATTCTTGGAAGCCAGAGAGATTCATAGATCAAACTACAGTAGTCCCTTGCCAGTTGTCTATCCCCACATTTTTCTAAACTGCAATGCACACACTTACAGTGACTTGAGCAGGACTAGGTTAGCAGCAGGAGCACATCTTGAACATTGCTATTTTTTCTACTGAATCCAATGCGACACTGTGCACCATAGCAACTTCTTCTTTGTGAAGCTTTCTGGCAGACTAGAGTATTGCGTATTGCTGCCTTTTGCAGGTCAGAGTGCGGATTGCGTTTTGGTCACAAAAAAAAAGGGAAAAGGGGAATGGGAAAAAAATGCATTGCACCACCATCTAACCCTGCACTTATACACTATCTCCAAAAACCCACCACCCCATCCAACTACTTTGGCCCTAAACGATTCTGGGAGGATGGAACCCTTTCTCTCAAAACTTCCTGTAGATCTTCTGCACTAACATCTCTCACACCCAAATATTTCTCTGCTGCTGCAACTACTGTACCACATCTATCTCCTGTGATTTCCGCTCCATGGCTATAAAGGCAAGAAATCCAACTTGGCTAAAACTCATCCTCTCTGGCTCTCTCTCTTCAGGCCTACTCACTGGGGGCCTCCCAGTTGACTCACTCACCCTTTGGCTATCCTATTCTCTCTTCACTGACTCAGCATAGGAAACGTTCTATCCCACTCGAATATCTGGCAATCTCAACCTGTCTCTCTCTCACAGGGCACTTCGGAACCCCAGCTGCATGGGCACTTCCACAGTTGACACACAGTGCTTTCTCTATCCCAACAGTACACTCCCTCTGACAATACCCTCCCACACATTTCTCACATTGTGGGATCTCCGTTCTACACACTGCTGCAACATGTCCAAAACCTTGGCACCTAAAGCACCGAAGCGGGTTCAGAACATAGGCCCTTACAGAATAGCAAATATGACCTAACCTGAACTTATCAGGTAGAAACTCTGTGTCAAAACTCAACAAGGTATTCTCAGTCTCGCCATTCCGTCGGGCATCACAAACACTAGGAATATTCCTTTTCATTTGATCCACCTCTACACTCAATGCTACCCCACTGATTACCCCTTTTAGCGGCGCCCTGCTCCAGAGAGCAAAGCACACCACAGGTTGAGCCCTGAGCCGTGTGACTCGAAGTGCCCGCTTCCTCTGGGAGGACAATTCCACTTCTCAAAACTTTCACAGATGTAACCATTCCCAGTTTATCCTTTACCCAGCTTGACACAACGTATGGGTCATCCAAAAAACAGGAATCCACTCTTTCCAAAAATCGCACTCCTACCGGTCATCTCTGGTAGGATTCTTAGTGTGAGCATGCGGGTCTAGGCAGAGGAGATGTAGTCGTTGTTTGTGTGCATGTGTGTATCTGTAAATTGTTGTTTGTATGTGTATGTTTGTATTTGGTGTGGATTATATATTATTATTTACAAAAAATAAGGATTCTCAGGGCAAACGTTTGAAGACTCTACCACACCTGTCGCCGCAGGTAGGTCCTCTACATGCTGGACCTATAAGTAAGATTAGTTGGTTTGTAATCAGGAGATGTATGTATGTACACCTTGAACAAAGGTGTATACTCAGGAGATGAATCTCTGATCTTAACAGCGCCATTCTTACACATTCACGTCATCACACTTCCGACGTTCTCAGAACTTCGCAGGAAATCACGTCAACCAACTTGAGCCACCAAAGCAATGGGATATAATCCATTATTTGACTGAGCGAGTGGGCGCGTTCCATCGGATCACTTTTTGGTCAACGCCTTTCAAAGTGTGTTGCATTATGAGGTAAAGAATTGTCAGACTTGCACATACATGTCGACTGCATGAATTTTACAGAAATCATGTGATCAAAGGTCATTAAGTTTGAATTGCAGTTGACTGCAAGTTTCTGCAGTTCCTCTTCACCAACTTCATCCTGTAGCCAGTGGAGGCTCCTCAGAGGAGGAAGGGGAGGACCATCCTCCTCAGTGAATTTCATAAAAACTAAAATTGTAAAACATTGAAAGAGTTATCCTTTTTAGATAGAAACTATACTAAATATATTCACGTCACCAAATAATTGATTAAAACACACTGTTTTGCAATGACGGTCTACAGTAGCCGTAATATCACTCTGTAGGGTAGCACCATGGTGTAGCCGGAGGACAGCTAGCTTCCGTCCTCCACTGGGTACATTGACTTCAATACAAAACCTAGGAGGCTCATGGTTCTCACCCCCTTCCATAGACTTACACAGTAATTATGACAACTTTCAGAGGAGGTCCTCAAACCTCTGAGTGCATGCATTATAACATTGGCTGAAATAGTACTCACACACAACTACTTTATGTTTCTAAATGATTTCTTTATTCAGACGAAGGGTACAGCTATGGGATCCCCAATGGCTCCTAACTATGCTAATTTGTATGTGGGTTACATTGAGAAACAGTCAATTTTCAATCCTCTAAAAAATGTTTTCTTGCCTAACATTATTATTTGGAAACGGTACATTGATGATATTTTTGTTCTATGGAGGGGTGATTCTAAACAGCTCCAGGCATTCCATGCTTTTCTTAACTCTTGTTCTGAGCACCTGAGATTTACTATGCAATCTGACACACATCAAATCAGTTTCCTTGATCTTCTGATTTTGAGTGTGGATAATGTTCTATACACTGATCTTTACAGGAAACCTACTGATCGTAACAGTTTGTTGAGGGCTGATAGCTGTCACCCACTTCCCTTGAAAAACAGTTTGCCTTACAGCCAATTCTGTCGAATCAAAAGAATTTGTAAAAAACAATCAGATTTCGACCGTAATATGGCTGAGACGCAAAGAAAATTCAAGGAGATGGGGTACAAAAAGGGTCAGATTAATACTGCCATTGAGAAAATTCAAAACAAATCGAGACCTGATCTCTTTCAAGGACAGCCTCGTAAAAAGAATCATTCTTGTGTTCTAACAACACGCCATTCAAAGTGCTCTGAACAAATTAAGGGAATCGTTCACAAACGTTGGCACATTCTAAGATCCGATGACAGTATTGGTAATGTGTTTTCAGACCCTCCCTTGGTTGTATTCTCGCGGGGCAGAAATCTCAGAGATCAATTGGTAAACTCTGATTTACCACCCCTAAATATCCCTGCACAACGTCTATTTGCGCCTCTACCGGATGGAAACTACAAGTGTAACGGCTGTGCTCAATGCAATGGCACTTACAAATGTAGATCCTTCAAACACCCCCAAACAGGGAAACAGATCCCAATCAAAGGTGTTATTACGTGCTCCACTAAGGCAGTTATTTATCTTATAACTTGTCCTTGTGGTAAAAATGATGTGGGTAAAACAAAGCGCGAATTAAAAGTACGAATCTCGGAGCATAGTAGCACCATTAGGTGCCAAAACTCGACATACCCAGTCGCTGCCCACTTTTTGGAATCGAACCACTCGATTTCTTCCCTACATTATATCGGCATCGAACATGTCACCCTCCCTAGGGGAGGGGGTGACCTCGACAACTTTTTGTTAAAACGAGAGGCTGCCTGGATCTTTAATTTAAAGACCCTTGCTCCCTTCGGTCTCAACGTAGACTTTGATTTGAAGCCATTCTTGTGATTTTGCTATTCATTGTAAATGTTGTGGGCCTATGTAGCTAAGTATCTATGATCATATGCTATCCATGTTTTTTGTATGTTGTTTTTATCTGTGAATTGGCCAATGCTATTAGGCCACACCCGGCCATGATTACAGACACCTGCATGTGTCCTTTCACACTATATAAACCAGTGACCCGCAGTGTTTGTCATTATACCCTGATGAAGACAGCTTGTCTGTCGAAACGTTGGTTATTAAGATATTAAATTATTGCATCTGAGCTCCTAGAGTGTGCGGCTTTCCTTTTCTTTTTGAGGTCCTCCAACCTATCAGAGTTCTTGCAGCATGAACTGACATGTTGTCCACCCTGAAAAGCAAAAGGTACAGCTACATGGTACAGCTACATGAACTGACATGTTGTCTAGTACTGAAAGCAAAAGGTACAGCTAGCTAGCACTGCAGTGCATAAAATGTGGTGAACAGTTGACTCAAAGAGAGAGAAAGACAATAGTTGAAATTAATTTGTTCAAAAATAAAGGAGAAGCAAGAGAGAGATAGAGAGTGAGAGAGAGATCAACACATCTTCTATATGAACACTGAGAAGCTATATTTAATTGTTTTAAATCACTTTCACTTACTTAGCTAGCAAATGCAGCTAGCTAGTTTAGTCTACTCAAACACCTGGCTCAAACAGAGGGATACTATGTTAGCTAGCTGGCTAAGGCTATCCAACACAACACTGGAACTCTTCCAAGTCAAGGAAAGCTTTTGGTTTTACAAATGTATTGCTCCCAAGGACCATCGGTGTAACTACTAAACTGCTTACTGACTGTACATTGTAACGTTACTGCATGATTGTAGCGGGTTTACTAACGCGTTAGTTCTATAAGCTATGTTGACTATGACGTTACTTTAGCTAATATAGTGACAATGATGTAGGCTGTGTGTAGTGGTTATGATATGGTTTGGCTTGGAAGTTTTTTTCGCCTGGTCACATATAGCTGATGTGTTCTGAATTGAAGTCCACAAGCAAAGGGAAAAGGTGAGAGAAGGAGAGCACATAGATGTGAGAAGGAATACAATGTGGCTGCTATGAAAGTGAACTGTGTTTACTTGTGATCAGGGGTGTATTTATTCCGCCGATTATGTTGAAAAAGGTTTCTTAAACGGATGCAAATAAAACGAAACGGGATAAACATACCTGAATTTGTCCAATAGAAACTCTTGTTTGCAACTGTTGGACTAATGATTACACCCTAGATCAGATAGATGTAGGCAAGAGTGTGCAAGGCGGTATTGAATGTGTCACTGTCTCTCCATGTGTCACTGTCTGTCACCTAAAACATTTATTTCAACCTATATGCACTTACGTTGTAAACTTTCATAGGCTAGGTTGTTGCAACCTCATGATGGGTATAGGGAAAATTTGAGTAACATGTACAGTAGAAGCCTAAATCAATGTTACACATGCTTATGAAAAGAAAATCGTCCTCCCTCGTCTTAAACTACACCGACCGCCACTGCCTGCAGCCATCGCCTGCATTGTGGGAGGCTCTATTGTCACCCAATCATTAGGGTGTTTTTGTTTGACCCAAAAGAATGTGACAAAAGACATGACTGAAACAGGAACCAACTTCATGTAGGCTATACAGTGGATAGCCTATATACAAATGTATGTTATATTTGAGACTCTCCCTCAATAATTGATTGTACAATGAACACACATTACGATTTCAGTTTGTGAGTGTGTGATATAGGGGTTGGAGTCATGTTTATTTCAACATTATAAAGAAAAACTTTTATGAACAATGGCAACACTGCCATGTTGATCTGAACCTTGCTGTTGGAAAACCACATTACTGCCCAACTTTCGGCTGTTGCAGCACCTGCCCCGACATCAGTCCTCGACTTTCGCCTACAGTCTGTTGTGTTCACCTTACCACTCAAACACACACTCAAAACTATAAGCGATGCAAACTGTTTTCTTCCATATTGTGCCTACTTAACGTGACCCAGGGGCCTGTTCAGGAAATGTTGAAACGTTTAGAACCTTGCTTAAATGTAAATAGCTGACACGATTCCCGATCTACACCACAGAGATATACATTTGTATTTGAACGCTCTGCAATATTCCATACTCCTGAACACACCCCAGGTTTCCAGGTGTGGTTTGTGAAAGGAGGCGAGTGGAGCTTGGCTGTAGTGGACCACCATGACTGATGGCCATGGTGAAGTAAACACACCCTTCTCACTGACTCCTGATGGTCACACCATCTTCTGGCTTCTGACATACAACAATGTCCAGACCAATGTTCTAAGACCTGTCACACCCTGGCTCTGGGGACTCTAATATGTTGAGCCAGGGTGTGTAGAGTCTATGTGTTTTTGTTCTATGTCGTATTTCTAGTATTGTGTTTCTATGTTGGCCAGTGTGGTTCTCAATCAGAGGCAACGAGTATCAGCTGTTGCTGATTGTCTCTGATTGGGAACCATATTTAGACAGGCTGTTTTCCACAGTGTTTTGTGGGATCTTGTTCCTTTTGGTTTGTACCGTAGGACTGCATGTATCGTTTGTTGTTTTGTTCGTGTTATCACTATTAATAAAGTAAAGTATGTTCGCTCATCACGCTGCGCCTTGGTCCACTCACTCTAACGATCGTGACAGAAGATCCCACCAAAACAGGACCAAGCAGCGTGTCCAGGAGCAAGCGCCGGGTAAGGAGCTGGAGAGGTTGGCGGTGGCCCAGGTGGGCCAATGGTGGTCCTGGGAGGACATGCTCGCGGGAAGAGGGCCATGGGCTAAAGTTAAGGCCCTGGCGAGAGAGGAGGTACGGCGCCAACAGTGCCGTCGTCAGACAGGCGTGAGGCAACCCCAATACATTTTTAGGGGGGGGCACATGGCATGGATGACGGGGCAGCAGGAGGCAGCTACAGGGCGTATCGGGAGAATAGGAGAGGAGGCCACCAGGTTAAGGGGGCTATTGGTCCAGAGGGAGCAGGAGTTAATGGTTCAGAGGGAGGAGTTACTGGAGGCGATAAGGGAGAAGGAGAGAGTAGAGGCACGGCGAGAGGAACTGTGTAGGCAGCTGAGGAGCGGAGGGTTATGAAGAAACCCAGTCCCGCTCCTCACACCAAGCAAGTGGTGTGTGTCACCAGTCCGGTCCGGCCCGTTCCTGCTCCCCGCACTAAGTTAGTGGTGCGTGTTCCCAGTCCGGCCCGACCTGTTCCTGCTCCCCGCACCAAGCCTATGGTGCGCGTCGCCAGCCCGGCCCGGCCTGTTCCTGCTCCCCGCACCAAGCCTATGGTGCGCGTCGCCAGCCAGGTCCGGCCTGTTCCTGCTCCCCGCACCAAGCCATTGGTGCGCGTCGCCAGCCCGGCCCGGCCCGGCCTGTTCCTGCTCCCCGCACCAAGCCTATGGTGCGCGTCGCCAGCCCGGCCCGGCCTGTTCCTGCTCCCCGCACCAAGCCAATGGTGCACGTCGCCAGCCCGGCCCGGCCTGTTCCTGCCCCTCGCACCAAGCCAATGGTGCGCGTCGCCAGCCCGGCCCGGCCTGTTCCTGCTCCCCGCACCAAGCCTATGGTGCGCGTCGCCAGCCCGGCCCGGCCTGTTCCTGCTCTCCGCACCAAGCCAATGGTGCGCGTCGCCAGCCCGGTCCGGCCTGTTCCTGCTCTCCGCACCAAGCCAATGGTGCGCGTCGCCACCCGGTCCGGCCTGTTCCTGCCCCTCGCACCAAGCCTACGGTGTCGGCGTCGCCAGCCCGGCCCGGCCTGTTCCTGCCCCTCGCACCAAGCCTACGGTGCGGCGTCGCCAGCCCGGCCCGGCCTGTTCCTGCCCTCGCACCAAGCCTATGGTGCGCGTCGCCAGCCCGGCCCGGCCTGTTCCTGCTCCACGCACCAAGCCAGGGGTGCGCGTCGTCAGCCCAGTCCGGCCCGTTCCTGCTCCCCGCACCAAGCCAGGGGTGCGAGTCGTCAGCCCGGTCCGGCCCGTTCCTGCTCCACGCACCAAGCCAGGGGTGCGCGTCGTCAGTCCGGCACAACCCGTGCCTGGGTCACCGGTGCCGGGTCAGGTACCAGTCAGCTGCTCCACTTCGGAGCCTAAGCAATCCGCTCCACCGATGTCCAGTCCAGCTCCAGCCAGCGGGGCCAGACCGGACCAGGGGCGCTACGGGGGGATTGTTGGAGGGTGGTGGTCAAGCCCGGAGCCGGAACCGCCTCCGAGGAGGAATGCCCACCCAGCCCTCCCCTGTTCGGTTATGTTTAGGCGCGGTCGCAGTCCGCGCCTTTGGGGGGGGGGGGGTACTGTCACACCCTGGCTCTGGGGACTCTAATATGTTGAGCCAGGGTGTGTAGAGTCTGTGTTTTTGTTCTATGTCGTATTTCTAGTATTGTGTTTCTATGTTGGCCAGTGTGGTTCTCAATCAGAGGCAACGAGTATCAGCTGTTGCTGGTTGTCTCTGATTGGGAACCATATTTAGACAGGCTGTTTTCCACAGTGTTTTGTGGGATCTTTGTCACGAGTTACAAAGCCAGAACCCAGAAGCAGACCAGGACAAGGTAAGTTGAAACGAAGGTGAGTGTTTATTTACAAATTCAAGAGTGATGCTGAATAATCCAGGGAACAGAGCGGGCGGCGTTGATTAGTTGTTGGGGGTGCAGTGGTTGATCCCATCATGGCTCGGCAGCCGCCGACCACCAGGCAGAGGTTGGATGAAGGTTCCGGACGAGTGACTGCAGATGGAACAAAACGGAGGTAAGTCAACAACAAACCAACAAGGTGCAAAAACAACAAAACTAACGCTAGGAGCTCTAAGACTGATACTCTGGTAAACCTACTGTTCATGGCTAACGATCCGGCAGGGAATGGATGTTAGGCCAGAGCCTAAGAAGGGTGATGATCAGGACCAGGTGTGCAGATTGCTGATGGGATGCAGGTGCGGAAATCAAGAGAGCTCCCCGGAGCGTTCCAGAACCCTCGGGAAACTGGAGATCCCGAGCAGAAAAACTAGTCCACAGACAGGACCCGACTCAGACTGCCGGGATCGTTACAGTACCCCCCCTCCGGCCAAACGCCACCGGGCGGACTCCCGGAGCGCCAGGATGGAGGCGGTAGAAGTCACGGATGAGGTCAGCATCTAGGATCTGTCGCCGCGGAATCCAACTCCTCTCTTCAGGACCATACCCCTCCCAGTCCACGAGATACTGGAAACCCCGGCCCCGCCGTCTGGAATCCATGATGCGTCGCACCGTGTAGGCAGGACCACCTCCGATCATCCGAGGAGGAGGAGGAGGAGGCGGAGGAGGCAACAGAGGACTGAGGAAAACAGGCTTGAGGCAGGAGACATGAAAGGTGGGATGGACTCTGAGCGTCCTCGGGAGTTTGAGTCGAACTGCCACCGGATTGATCACCTTCTCCACCACAAACGGACCAATGAACTTCGGTAACAACTTCCTAGACTCAGTCCGTAAAGGAAGATCCCGTGTGGCCAACCAGACCCTATCTCCGATGGTGTAGGTGGGAGCGGGGATCCGGCGACGATTCGCCTGGAGCTGATACCTGTCCGAAACTCTAAGGAGTGCCTTTCTGGCCCGATGCCAGGTCCGGTGGCAACGACGAATATGGGCCTGAACAGAAGGCACTGAGAGCTCCTTCTCCTGAGAAGGGAACAAGGGAGGTTGGTAGCCATACAGGCACTGGAAGGGAGACATCCCAGTGGCAGATGTAGGGAGAGTATTGTGGGCATACTCAACCCAAGGCAACTGAGAGACCCAGGAGGTGGGGTTGGAAGAGGCCAGGCAGCGTAGCGTGGATTCCATCTTCTGGTTGGCTCTCTCCGCCTGACCATTAGATTGGGGGTGAAAACCAGATGTGAGACTGACTGTAGCTCCAATGGCCAAACAGAAGGACTTCCAGACAGCAGAGGTAAACTGAGGGCCACGGTCGGAAACGATATCACTGGGCAACCCGTGGACCCTGAAAACCTCCCTAACCAGGATCTCGGACGTCTCCGAGGCAGAGGGAAGCTTGGCAATTGGCACAAAGTGGGCGAACTTGCTGAATCTGTCCACGATAGTCAGAACGACCGTGTTCCCCTCAGAAGCGGGCAACCCAGTGACAAAGTCCAGGGCCAGATGCGACCATGGTCGCGGGGAATAGGAAGGGGGTGAAGTAGTCCAGAGCTGGGCCGATTGGTACCCTTATTCTGCGCACACACTGGACAGGCAGCCACATAACCCCGAGTATCCTCGGCCATGGCAGGCCACCAAAAACGTCTGCGAAGAAACGCCATCGTCCGAGCCACGCCAGGGTGACAAGCCATCTTGCTGGCGTGGGACCATTTGAGGACCGCAGGACGAACCGACTCAGGCACAAACAACCGACCGGGTGGACCGTTACGGGACCGGGCTGCGTCCGAAGAGCCGCCATCACCTCCTCCTCAATCTTCCACCTAACAGCTCCCACGACGCAGTTCCGGGGGAGAATTGTCTCGGTCTTGGACCCACTCTCCTCCGTCTTGGAGAACATCCGAGACAAGGCGTCCGCCTTGCCGTTCTTAGATCCAGGTCGGAACGTCAGGGAAAAATTGAATCGTCCGAAAAACAACGACCACCTGGCCTGACGGGAGTTGGGACGTCTAGCCGATTGCACGTAAGCAAGATTCTTGTGGTCAGTCCAGACAATAAACGGTTGCTCCGCCCCCTCCAACCAGTGGCGCCACTCCTCCAAGGCAAGTTTCACCGCGAGAAGCTCCCGGTTACCCACATCGTAATTCCTCTCCGCAGGCGAAAGGCGACGAGTAGTAGGCGCAGGGATGGAGTTTACTGTCCGTGGAGCATCGCTGCGACAGGATGGCGCCAACTCCCACATCAGACGCGTCCACTTCAACGACGAACTGACGGGCCGTGTCCGGTTGAGAGAGAATCGGTGCGTTGGTGAATCGCCTCTTCAAATCCAGAAACGCTCGATCCGCCTCCGGATTCCACTTGAAGCTCCTGATACTGGAAGTCAAGGCAGTTAACGGAGCGGCCACACGGCTGTAATCCCGGATGAATCTGCGGTAGAAATTCGCAAACCCCAAAAATCTCTGGAGCTGCAATCTCGTACGGGCTGGGCCCATTCCAGAACCGCTCTAACCTTCTCCTGGTCCATCCTAATCTCTCCCCTGGAGATGATGTACCCGAGAAAGGATGTCGTGTGGGCGTGAAACTCGCACTTCTCGGCCTTCACGAACAGGTGATTCTCCAACAATCGCTGCAGAACCTGCCGGACATGCTGGACGTGGTCGGAAGGTTCCTTCGAGAAGATCAGAATGTCATCCAGGTAAACAAACACAAAGAGACCGATCATATCTCTCAGGGACGTCGTTCACCATACTCTGGAATACCGCTGGAGCATTGGTCAGTCCAAACGGCATCACCTGATACTCGAAGTGACCCATCGGTGTATTGAAACCCGTCAACCACTCGTCTCCCTCTCTGATCCGGACCATGTGATACGCATTGCGTAGGTCTAACTTGGTGAACACCGTAGCACCCTGTAAGGAGTCGAAGGCAGAACTCATCAAGGGCAGGGGATACTTGTTCTTGACCGTGATGTCATTCAACCCCCGATAATCAATACACGGTCGCAGAGAGCCATCCTTCTTTCCCACAAAGAAGAATCCTGCCCCCAGGGGTGATGACGAGGGACGAACGAGACCAGCAGCTAGGGACTCCTTGATGTAGGTCTCCAAAGCCTCACGTTCAGGGCGGGAGATACTGTATAACCTTCCCTTGGGGTAGACAGCTCCAGGGAACAGGTTGATGGCACAATCATATGGTCGGTGGGGAGGGAGTGACAGAGCCTTCTGCTTACTGAACACTTCCCCCAAATCGTGATATGTCTCGGGAACCAGGGACAAATCTGGGGGGTTTAGCCTCAATCACCTGACTGGGAACCGAATGGGGACAGGCAGTCTTGAGACAGTTAGCATGACAATCAAGGCTCCAACTCGTTACCTTGCCCGTCACCCAATCGAACGTGGGATTGTGTTCCTTCAGCCAGGGGTATCCAAGGACCAGAGGAACATGGGAAGACGGCAGAATGAAGAATGAAATCATCTCCGAATGATTCCCCGACAACAGCATCTTAACCGGTTCAGTCCTCATCGTGATACGTGCCAGACTACTGCCATTCAGAGTGGTCGCTTCAATGGCTTCCGGCAATTGCTCCTTGGAAAGCCCCAGCTGTTCCACCAACTCGGCATCAAGAAAGCTTCCATCGGCACCTGAATCGATAAAAGCGTTAATCGCTAAGCTCTGATTCCTGTTCACAAGGGTAGCCGGGCAACGGGGTCTGACAGAGGTACTGAGAGGTTGAAACTGGCTCGCTAAAAGTCCTCCCAACTTTAGCGAGCCGGCAGTTTGACGACCGCCGGGAACAAGTGGAGATGTAATGTCCCGAGCTACCACAGTAGAGGCAGCAGTTGGTCTTACGTCTATGTTGACGCTCCTCCTTGGTTAACCCGTGCCGCCCCACTTGCATGGGTTCAGAATCGGGAGAGAGGACCTCTCCACTAATCCTTTGTGGTGGAGAATGATCGACGTGTTCTGGTCCACCACCCGACCCGACTGGGAACTGAGAAGCTGATCGATTGGACGGACCCCATTGCTTCTCCCTCCTTCGCTCTCGGACTCGATTATCCACCCGAATAGACAAGGCTACCAAGCCGTCCAGGTCACTAGGCTCCGGATAGGAGATCAACTCATCCTTGAGCTGCTCCGACAGACCCTGGTAAAAAGCCGCTTGCAGAGACTCCTCATTCCACCCACTCTCCACAGCCAACGTCTTGAACTCGATCACGAAGTCGGCCACGCTGCGAGTTCCTTGGTGAAGCGAAAACAGGCGCCTAGCTGCGTCCCTCCCTCGGACGGAATGGTCGAAGAGCTTCCTCATCTCGGCCGTGAACCCCTGGTATGAAGCCATGCAGGGGTCTTGTCGTTCCCAAACGGCTGAAGCCCACTCCAGCGCTCGACCACGCAGCAACTCAATCACAAAGGCTATCCTAGCCTTGTCTGTGGCATAAGAGTAGGGCTGTAGATCGAACACTAATCCACACTGCATAAGGAAGGAACGGCATCTTCCCAGCTCCCCCTCATATTTATCCGGCGTCGGAACCTTGGGCTCACGGAAGGACACAGCTCCAGAAGCGGCAGGCGAGATGGGTGAAACCGGTAGTGGATCCTCCACCGGAAACTTGCGTTGGTTCTGGACCTCCGTCAGACCGGTAGAAAGGTTCCGAACTGACAACGCGATCTCCTGTAGTACCGTGCTATGATGGCCCAACATCTTCTCCTGATGGGTAATGGCATGGCGAACAGAGTCCAGGTCCGCTGGGTTCATTACTGGCCGGATCGTTCTGTCACGAGTTACAAAGCCAGAACCCAGAAGCAGACCAGGACAAGGTAAGTTGAAACGAAGGTGAGTGTTTATTTACAAATTCAAGAGTGATGCTGAATAATCCAGGGAACAGAGCGGGCGGCGTTGATTAGTTGTTGGGGGTGCAGTGGTTGATCCCATCATGGCTCGGCAGCCGCCGACCACCAGGCAGAGGTTGGATGAAGGTTCCGGACGAGTGACTGCAGATGGAACAAAACGGAGGTAAGTCAACAACAAACCAACAAGGTGCAAAAACAACAAAACTAACGCTAGGAGCTCTAAGACTGATACTCTGGTAAACCTACTGTTCATGGCTAACGATCCGGCAGGGAATGGATGTTAGGCCAGAGCCTAAGAAGGGTGATGATCAGGACCAGGTGTGCAGATTGCTGATGGGATGCAGGTGCGGAAATCAAGAGAGCTCCCCGGAGCGTTCCAGAACCCTCGGGAAACTGGAGATCCCGAGCAGAAAAACTAGTCCACAGACAGGACCCGACTCAGACTGCCGGGATCGTTACAATCTTGTTCCAGTGTGGTTTGTGTTAGTACCGTTGGACTTCACGTATCGTTTGTTGTTTTGTTTATCGTGTGTACACTTAATAAAATAAGTATGTTTGCCTTCAACGCTGCGCCTTGGTCCTCCTCCTTCGACGATCGTGACAAGACCAAAGTTATAGAACCAATGTTCTGGTACTTAATTTATAGGATTAGGTTTATGAATGCAGTTTTTACATAAATAATGATTCTGAAAAATGTTATGTGTTCCACAAAAGTCCTCCACCCCTATATCTAAACTAAAAAGAAAAAAAAGGCTAAAACAACAGGGTCTAAACGTCTAAACGCGGTTATGGGTATGAGACACATTATTAGTGGCAAAAATACATTCGGTTTCCTGACTTGCTGACTTGTTCAACCTGGACTCAGGGGTAGACGTAACATAGTAAATGTAAACACTACAAATGTATGATATGTTACGTTTCATATGTTGTGTATTAATTTGTGGATGTCCATCATCCTTTTCCTATGATATACTATGATTTACAATTCATATAATATATAATGAATTGCAATTCGTACGATATGTTACGAATTGCAATTCATACAATATGTTACGAATTTACAAAACGTATGACATGTTACAAATTCCCATTTGATGCAGCTAAAAACTCTAGACCACCTTTACTCCACACACAGAGACGCATACAAAGCTCTCCCTCGCCCTCCATTTGGCAAATCTGACCATAACTCTATCCTCCTGATTCCTGCTTATAAGCAAAAACTAAAGCAGGAAGCACCAGTGACTCGGTTAATAAAAAAGTGGTCAGATGACGCAGATGCTAAGCTACAGGACTGTTTTGCTAGCACAGACTAGAACATGTTAAGGGATTCTTCAGATAGCATTGAGGAGTACACCACATCAGTCACTGGCTTCATCAATAAGTGCATCGATGACGTCGTCCCCACAGTGACCGTACGTACATACCCCAACCAGAAGCCATGGATTACAGGCAACATCCGCACTGAGCTAAAGGGTAGAGCTGCCGCTTTCAAGGAGCGGGACTCTAACCCGGACGCTTATAAGAAATCCCGCTATGCCCTCCGGCGAACCATCAAACAGGCAAAGAGTCAGTACAGGACTAAGATTGAATCGTACTACACCGGCTCTGACGCTCGTCAGATGTGGCAGGGCTTGAAAACTATTACAGGCTACAAAGGGAAGCACAGCCGCGAGCTGCCCAGTGACACAAGACTTCCAGATGAGCTAAACCACATCTATTATCGC
Organism: Coregonus clupeaformis; assembly: GCF_020615455.1. NCBI lineage: Eukaryota > Metazoa > Chordata > Actinopteri > Salmoniformes > Salmonidae > Coregonus > Coregonus clupeaformis. The sequence goes on from NC_059202.1 coordinate 37,049,083, forward strand.
TTCGAGGCAAGCAACACTGAAGCATGCATGAGAGCACCAGCTGTTCCGGATGACTATGTGATCACGCTCTCCATAGCCAATGTGAGTAAGACTTTTAAGCAGGTCAACATTCACAAGGCTGCAGGGCCAGACGGATTACCAGGACGTGTACTCCAAGCATGTGCTGACCAACTGGCAAGTGTCTTCACTGACATTTTCAACATGTCCCTGACTGAGTATGTCATACTAACATGTTTCAAGCAGACCACCATAGTCCCCGTGCCCAAGGACACTAAGATAACCTGCCTAAATGACTACCGACCCGTAGCACTCACGTCTGCAACTATGAAGTGCTTTGAAAGGCTGGTCATGGCTCACATCAACACCATTATCCCAGAAACACTAGACCCACTCCTATTTGCATACCGCCCCAGATCCACAGATGATGCAATCTCTATTGCACTCCACACTGACCTTTCCCACCTGGACAAGAGGAACACCTACGTGAGAATGCTATTCATTGACTACAGTTCAGCGTTCAACACCATAGTGCCCTCAAAGCTCATCACTAAGCTAACGACCCTGGGACTAAACACCTCCCTCTTCAACTGGATCCTGGACTTCCTGACGGGCCGCCCCCAGGTGGTAAGGGTAGGTAACAACACATCTGCCATGCTGATCCTCAACATGGAGGCCCCTCAGGGGTGTGTGCTCAGTCCCCTCCTGTACTCCCTGTTCACCCATGACTGCATGGCCAGGCACGATTCCAACACCATCATTAAGTTTGCCGATGACACAATAGTGGTAGGCCTGATCACCGACAACGTTGAGACAGCCTATGGGGAGGAGGTCAGAGACCTGGCCCTGTGGTGCCAGGATAACAACCTCTCCCTCAACAAGACTAAGACAAAGGAGATGATTGTGGACTACAGGAAAAAAAAGAGGACTGAGCATGCCCCCATTCTCATCGATGGGCTGTAGTGGAACAGGTTGAGAGCTTCAAGTTCCTTGGTGTCCACATCACCAACGAACTATCATGGTCCAAACACACCAAGACAGTCGTGAAGATGGCACGACAAAGCCTATTCCCCCTCAGGAGACTGAAAAGATTTGGCATGGGTCCTCAGATCCTCAAAAAATTATACAGCTGCACCATCGAGAGCATCCTGACTTGTTGCATCACCGCCTGGTATGGCAACTGCTCGGTCTCCGACCGCAAGGCACTACAGAGGGTAGTGCGTACGGCCCAGTACATCACTGGGGCCAAGCTTCCTGCCATCCAGGACCTCTATACCAGGCGGTGTCAAAGGAAGGCCCTTGTCAAAGACTCCAGCCACCCTAGTCATAGACTGTTCTCTCTGCTACTGCACGGCAAGCGGTACCGGAGTGCCAAGTCTAGGTCCAAAAGACTTCTCAACAGCTTCTACTCCCAAGCCATAAGACTCCTGAACAGCTAATCATGGCTACCTGAACAATTTGCTCTGCCCCCCCACCCCCACCCCATTTTTTTACACTGCTGCTACTCTGTTAATTATTTAAGCATAGTCACTTTAACTCTACCCACATGTACATATTACCTCAACTACCTCAACTAGCCGATGCCGCCGCACATTGACTCTGCACCGGTACCCCCCTGTATATATAGCCTCCCTACTGTTATTTTATTTTACTTCTGCTCTTTTTTTCTTAACTCAACACTTTTTTGCTGTTGTTTTATTTTACTTTTTTTATTAAAAAATAAATGCATTGTTGGTTAAGGGCTGTAAGTAAGCATTTCACTGTAATGTCTACACCTGTTGTATTCGGCGCATGTGGCCAATAAAATTTGATTTGATTTGATGTGATTTGATTTAACATTAGCTAGGTGGCTAACAGTAGCTAGGGGTTAGGCATTTAGGGTTAGGGGTTAAGGTTAAGGTTAGGTTAAAGGGTTAGAGTTAGGGGAAGGGTTAGCTAGCATGCCATGTAGTTGCAAAGTAGCTAACAAGTAGTAACTAGTTGCAAAGTTCATAATTAGCTAAAGTTGTCCAGGATGAGATTAGAACACACAACCTTTGGGTAGCTAGATATTCACATTATACGCTCACCTATCCATCCTCCCACCCTGACCAACCACCCTACTTTCATTTTAGCCTTAAGTAACCTTCTGTCTTATGTAACCATACCAAACGTAACATATCATACTATACTGAACAAAACTATCAACGCAACATAAAACAATTTTTACTGATTTTACTGAGTTACAGTTCAAATAAGGACCAGTGAAAAGGACACACCTACTCATTCAAGGGCTTTTCTTTATTTTTACTATTTTCGACATTGTATAATAATAGTGAAGACATCAAAACTATGAAATAACACATATGGTATCATGTAGTAACCGAAAAAGTGTTAAACAAATCAAAATATATTTTATATTTGAGATTCTTCAAAAGTAGCCACCCTTTGCCTTGATGACAGCTTTGCACATGCTTGGCATTCTCTCAACCAGCTTCATGAGGTAGTCACCTGGAATGCATTTCAATTAACAGGTGTGCCTTGTTAAAAGTTAATTAGTGGAATTCCTTTCCTTCTTAATGCGTTTGATACAATCAGTTGTGTTCTGACAAGGTAGTGTTGGTTTACAGAAGATAGTCCTATTTGGTATTAGACCAAGTCCATATTATGGCAAGAACAGCTCAAATAAGCAAAGGCAAACAACAGTCCATCATTACTTTAAGACGTGAAGGTCAGTCAATACGGAAAATGTCAAGAACTTTGAACGTTTCTTCAAGTGCAGTCGCAAAAACCATCAAGCGCTATGATGAAACTGTCTCTCATGAGGACCGCCACAGGAAAGGAAGACCCAGAGTTACCTCTGCTGCAGAGGATAAGTTCATTAGAGTTAACTGCACATCAGATTGCAGCCCAAATAAATGCTTCACAAAGTTAAAGTAACAGACACATCTCAACAACTGTTCAGAGGAGACTGAGTGAATCAGGCCTTCATGGTCGAATTGCTGCAAAGAAACCACTACTAAAGGACACCAATAGTAATAAGAAGAGACTTGCTTGGGGCAAGAAACACAAGCAATGGACATTAGACCGGTGGAAATCTGTCCTTTGGTCTGATGAGTCCAAATTTGAGATTTTTGGTTCCAACCGCCATTTCTTTGTGAGACGCAGAGTAGGTGAACGGATGATCTCTGCATGTGTAGTTCCCACTGTGAAGCATGGAGGAGGAGGTGTGATGGTGTGGGGGTGCTTTGCTGGTGACACTGTCAGTGATTTATTTTGAATTCAATGCACACTTAACCAGCATGGCTACCACAGCATTCTGCAGCGATACGCCATTCCATCTGGTTTGTGCTTAGTGGGACTATCATTTGTTTTTCAACAGGACAATGACCCAACACACCTCCAGGCTGTGTAAGGGCTATTTTACCAAGAAGGAGAGTGATGGAACTGCTGCATCAGATGACCTGGCCTCCACAGTCACCCGATCTCAACCCAATTGAGATGGTTTGGGATGAGTTGGACGGCAGAGTGAAGGAAAAGCAGCCAACAAGTGCTGGAAAAGCATTCCAGGTGAAGCTGGTTGAGAGAATGCCAAGAGTGTGCAAAGCTGTCATCAAGGCACAGGGTGGCTGCTTTGAATAATTTGTTTAACACTTTTTTGGTTACTACATGATTCCATGTGTGTTATTTCATAGTTTTGATGTCTTCACTATTATTCTACAATGTAGGCTATAGCTACAGTTATAATAGGAAGCAGCTGTTGATAAGACATAAGCTCACGAAGAGCGAATAGGCACTAAGAAACATATATAAACTTGTGCATCATGTCATGATTTCAGATTAGAACACTGACCACACATCTTGCTGAAGCAGATCTCGCACTTTCATCAAAAACAATAGTCTAGGCCTACTCTTTAGCCCATTTCAGACAGAAGATATGGTATATTACCTCCGAAAAATACAAGGCAATGTTTATATGACCCCCTTTCAAACAGCCCCTTATTTACCACATTCTTGCAGGTATACCCCTATTAAACATATCAGTGGTTAAGTTGCAAATTGGGAGGGGTGGGGGTGTTATTAAACCATGGGGGCTGTTTGCATTTCAAATTAGGGAGTGTTGATGAATTTACCTGCAAGAAAGCAGAGAACTATTCACACAGACCAGATACCCAAGCAGGCTAGCTCGAGGCTGACTAGCACAGAGCACCACACAGACCTGAAAGGGCCTGGACTCATGCATTACATACAGTGGGGAAAAAAGTATTTAGTCAGCCACCAATTGTGCATGTTGAGAGAGTCCTGTAATTTTCATCATAGGTACACGTCAACTATGACAGACAAAATGAGAAAAAAAATCCAGAAAATAACATTGTAGGATTTTTAATGAATTTATTTGCAAATTATGGTGGAAAATAAGTATTTGGTCAATAACAAAAGTTTCTCAATACTTTTTATATACCCTTTGTTGGCAATGACACAGGTCAAACGTTTTCTGTAAGTCTTCACAAGGTTTTCACACACTGTTGCTGGTATTTTGGCCCATTCCTCCATGCAGATCTCCTCTAGAGAAGTGATGTTTTGGGGCTGTCGCTGGGCAACACAGACTTTCAACTCCCTCCAAAGATTTTCTATGGGTTTGAGATCTGGAGACTGGCTAGGCCACTCCAGGACCTTGAAATGCTTCTTACGAAGCCACTCCTTCGTTGCCCGGGCGGTGTGTTTGGGATCATTGTCATGCTGAAAGACCCAGCCACGTTTCATCTTCAATGCCCTTGCTGATGGAAGGAGGTTTTCACTCAAAATCTCACGATACATGGCCCCATTCATTTTTTCCTTTACACGGATCAGTCGTCCTGGTCCCTTTGCAGAAAAACAGCCCCAAAGCATGATGTTTCCACCCCCATGCTTCACAGTAGGTATGGTGTTCTTTGTATGCAACTCAGCATTCTTTGTCCTCCAAACACGACTGAGTTGAGTTTTTACCAAAAAGTTCTATTTTGGTTTCATCTGACCATATGACATTCTCCCAATCCTCTTCTGGATCATCCAAATGCACTCTAGCAAACTTCAGACGGGCCTGGACATGTACTGGCTTAAGCAGGGGGGACACGTCTGGCACTTCAGGATTTGAGTCCCTGGCGGCGTAGTGTGTTACTGATGGTAGGCTTTGTTACTTTGGTCCCAGCTCTCTGCAGGTCATTCACTAGGTCCCCCGTGTAGTTCTGGGATTTTTGCTCACCGTTCTTGTGATCATTTTGACCCCACGGGGTGAGATCTTGCGTGGAGCCCCAGATCAAGGGAGATTATCAGTGGTCTTGTATGTCTTCCATTTCCTAATAATTGCTCCCACAGTTGATTTCTTCAAACCAAGCTGCTTACCTATTGCAGATTCAGTCTTCCCAGCCTTGTGCAGGTCTACAATTTTGTTTCTGGTGTCCTTTGACAGCTCTTTGGACTTGGCCATAGTGGAGTTTGGAGTGTGACTGTTTGAGGTTGTGGACAGGTGTCTTTTATACTGATAACAAGTTCAAACAGGTGCCATTAATACAGGTAACGAGTGGAGGACAGAGGAGCCTCTTAAAGAAGAAGTTAGAGGTCTGTGAGAGCCAGAAATTTTGCTTGTTTGTAGGTGACCAAATACTTATTTTCCACCATAATTTGCAAATAAATTCATTAAAAATCCTACAATGTGATTTTCTGGATTTTTTTTCTCAATTTGTCTGTCATAGTTGACGTGTACCTATGATGAAAATTACAGGCCTCTCTCATCTTTTTAAGTGGGAGAACTTGCACAATTGGTGACTGACTAAATACATTTTTCCCCCACTGTATCAGTTCACTTTTCAGGGGTTTTGGCTTCGAACATTTGACAGAGGGCCAGTGAAACTTCAACTCAACAGTAAGGAACCTTCAATGGGCAAACATGTCAAGGAGAACAGATAAAAGAGAGAAAAAGGGAAAATACACTTGATTTCTCAAATATGATTGATTTGAGAGATTTTTGTGGGCTGTATCCAATAAAACCTGGTAGGAGGCTGTTTGGATTCCTTAATTTGCACAACAAATAACGTGAAAGGGAAAGTAACTCTGAACATATCAACTGCAGTGGACAAGCCTCTTAGGCTAAGTTTACAAAGGCAGCCCAATTCTGATCTTTATTTCACTAATTGGTCTTGTGACCAATCAAATCAGCTCTAAAAAAATATCTGATGTGAAAAGATCTGATGTGACTGGTCAAAAGACCAAAAGTGGAAAAAGATCAGAATTTCCTGTGTAAACGCATCCTTACAGAATCTGCAGAATGTAAATGAATACAAATCTATGGTAAGCTCTTTTGATGAAACCCTGGATCCAAAGGCAGACTGATCTGTTTCTCACACTTAATTAGCATATTTCAGAGACAAAAGCCTGACAAGTCAACATGAGCTCACCAACACAAATCGTAAGATTTTAACAAGGTGTAGTAGTGTGTGTGAGGGCGATGAGGGAAAAGCATACAGAATGTGAAGTTAAACCATAAAAGGAGATAATTGGAGCATAAGAAGGCATTGATATAGTCTATTACTTTTATGGTCACCTCAATTATTAAGGTTACTTTTAGCCATAAGGGTTGTTTATCCCAAGACTAACCATGAAGAATGTTGGTGTGCATGTCCAGTTTCCTAAAGGTTGTCCTGTCACCCCAAGCTGTTCTATTTTGAGGTAACCTACCCACGTGGTTCTGCAAAGGGATACATTTTGTGCTGCATTCTAAAACTAGCTAGTGAGGCTTATACCCTAGACTGGCAACCCTGCTTAGAATACCTGGAAAAATACACACACACATATTTTGATATTTGTATCGACAAAGGTTAAAAAAAGGAGTCACCACAACCATGTCTACAAGTAAGAACCCTCATATACAAAGCCAATTGTAAAGCCACTTGTCATCCTGTCAGCCTTAAACAGAAACCGTTAGTGAGAGGAGCGAGAGCCACATCCTGCTGCGTTACCACATGAACACCTTTCCACCAGAACGTCCTCAACTGGGTCAACCCAGAGACATTTTTTAAGACATACAAGCTGTATCGGGTGACGTAGTTGTCAACTTGAACCACCATCATGTTAGGTTCATAAGACAATGGCGGTACATATCTCACATTATAAAAATCATATAGGAAGGTATTTGAGTAGAAGAAAAACACAAGCACAGGCAACATTTTCAATTTATCATCAAAGTTTATTACTTCAATGTGAACTATGGACATTTCGGTCCCGCTTTAAATGTCGTGCAGCTTATAAAGCCTTCAGAAACACTACAGAAATGTGTCACAAATCATCTATAACTGTATGTCATGCTCTATAGCCTCCCGAGGGGCGCAGCGGTCTAAGGCACTGCATCAAAGTGCTTGAGGCGTCACTACAGACCTGGGTTCGATCCCAGGCTTTGTCACAACCGGCTGTGACCGGGAGTCCCATAGGGCGGCGCACAATTGGCCGGGGGGGCTTTACTTGGCTCATCGTGCTCTTGTGACAGGCCAGGCACCAGCAGGCTGACCTCGGTCGTTAGTTGAATGGTGTTTCCTCCAACACATTGGTGCGGCTTGCTTCCGGCTAAGCGGGCGGATGTTAAGGAGCGCGGTTTGGCGGGTCATGTTTCGGAGGACGCATGACTCGACCGTTGCCTCTCCCTAGCCCGTTGGGGAGTTGCAGCGATGAGACAAGAATGTTATTTATAACGATCTTGTCATGCATCTTGGTAGAACACTGCAACGGCAGGATTTTAAAAAAACGGATAGTGGGTTTTAATTGCGGAACCACCCATACGTAAAAATGTATGCACGCATGACTGGAAGTCACATTGGATAAAAGTGTCTGCTAAATTGTATATGTTGTATTACATGACTCTAAAACATTTCTGGATGGCCCAACCTCTTTCCCTCTTGGGTGCATAGTCAATTTTGGACCTGACCTCAGCTTCCCCCAAAATGCTGTGCTGCAGGATGACACACTCTAAAGTGCAGTCATGCACAGCAAAAACAGTTGGTAGGGCCTTGAATAGAAAAACAACAATGTGTGATTTTCTGTGTTCACGACAATGCTTTAACCACATCAGGGGATGACTTTTGAGGTCTGGGAAAAATCGAAGAAACTTTGATTCCTAAGTGTAGTTGCCCTTTAATTCAGTGAGCATGCCCTGCAGTGTGGTTTGGTTAGCAGTGTTTCTGTAGGGAACATGTAGGCACGTGATGAGTTTGCAAATCAAATGCCCACTTGTGGTGCCACTGGACAGCAAAAAACGAGTAAGTTAACCTGTATTTATTGTAATTTAAATGAGTTTGTAGTAGTTAAGTGTTGAGTTAGATTACATAGCTACCTCAATCATTATTTCAAATAATTTCGGTGACTTCACAGCAATTGCTAGCTAGCTACCTAATGAAATGTAGCTAGCTAGCAGGATCAGCTAAGTCCCCCTAGATACAGCCACATCTCATAGTCTTGTCATGAAATGTGTAAATGAAAGAGGAATATAATAATAACAATGGAGTTTCCCATCTCCCCTTTTGGTGTATTTCTGGCTCAGCACAGAAAGGCCCTTATCCAGATGGTGTGACAAAGGCATTTCTTTACAGACCTGCTAACTTTATTTGTTGTTACTTTAAGGTTGGAACCAATATGTAGTACCTCCAGCAGGCAGAGAGGCAAGAACCATTCATCCGCCAGCTCAGGAACAAGCTACACTGTTCACACTGTTCACTGTACACACTGTTCACTGTACACTGTTCACAGCCCTGTGTAATAATGTTAAATGTAATTGCATTGCTGGACTTTTTGAAACTTAATGTATGTGAATTGCTTTAAAATTCCATGTGTGTTATTTCATAGTTTTGATGTCTTCACTATTATTCTACAATGTAGGCTATAGCTACAGTTATAATAGGAAGCAGCTGTTGATAAGACATAAGCTCACGAAGAGCGAATAGGCACTAAGAAACATATATAAACTTGTGCATCATGTCATGATTTCAGATTAGAACACTGACCACACATCTTGCTGAAGCAGATCTCGCACTTTCATCAAAAACAATAGTCTAGGCCTACTCTTTAGCCCATTTCAGACAGAAGATATGGTATATTACCTCCGAAAAATACAAGGCAATGTTTATATGACCCCCTTTCAAACAGCCCCTTATTTACCACATTCTTGCAGGTATACCCCTATTAAACATATCAGTGGTTAAGTTGCAAATTGGGAGGGGTGGGGGTGTTATTAAACCATGGGGGCTGTTTGCATTTCAAATTAGGGAGTGTTGATGAATTTACCTGCAAGAAAGCAGCGAACTATTCACACAGACCAGATACCCAAACAGGCTAGCTCGAGGCTGACTAGCACAGAGCACCACACAGACCTGAAAGGGCCTGGACTCATGCATTACATACAGTGGGGAAAAAAGTATTTAGTCAGCCACCAATTGTGCATGTTGAGAGAGTCCTGTAATTTTCATCATAGGTACACGTCAACTATGACAGTCAAAATGAGAAAAAAAATCCAGAAAATCACATTGTAGGATTTTTAATGAATTTATTTGCAAATTATGGTGGAAAATAAGTATTTGGTCAATAACAAAAGTTTCTCAATACTTTTTATATACCCTTTGTTGGCAATGACACAGGTCAAATGTTTTCTGTAAGTCTTCACAAGGTTTTCACACACTGTTGCTGGTATTTTGGCCCATTCCTCCATGCAGATCTCCTCTAGAGCAGTGATGTTTTGGGGCTGTCGCTGGGCAACACAGACTTTCAACTCCCTCCAAAGATTTTCTATGGGTTTGAGATCTGGAGACTGGCTAGGCCACTCCAGGACCTTGAAATGCTTCTTACGAAGCCACTCCTTCGTTGCCCGGGCGGTGTGTTTGGGATCATTGTCATGCTGAAAGACCCAGCCACGTTTCATCTTCAATGCCCTTGCTGATGGAAGGAGGTTTTCACTCAAAATCTCACGATACATTGCCCCATTCGTTTTTTCCTTTACACGGATCAGTCGTCCTGGTCCCTTTGCAGAAAAACAGCCCCAAAGCATGATGTTTCCACCCCCATGCTTCACAGTAGGTATGGTGTTCTTTGTATGCAACTCAGCATTCTTTGTCCTCCAAACACGACGAGTTGAGTTTTTACCAAAAAGTTCTATTTTGGTTTCATCTGACCATATGACATTCTCCCAATCCTCTTCTGGATCATCCAAATGCACTCTAGCAAACTTCAGACGGGCCTGGACATGTACTGGCTTAAGCAGGGGGACACGTCTGGCACTTCAGGATTTGAGTCCCTGGCGGCGTAGTGTGTTACTGATGGTAGGCTTTGTTACTTTGGTCCCAGCTCTCTGCAGGTCATTCACTAGGTCCCCCCGTGTAGTTCTGGGATTTTTGCTCACCGTTCTTGTGATCATTTTGACCCCACGGGGTGAGATCTTGCGTGGAGCCCCAGATCAAGGGAGATTATCAGTGGTCTTGTATGTCTTCCATTTCCTAATAATTGCTCCCACAGTTGATTTCTTCAAACCAAGCTGCTTACCTATTGCAGATTCAGTCTTCCCAGCCTTGTGCAGGTCTACAATTTTGTTTCTGGTGTCCTTTGACAGCTCTTTGGACTTGGCCATAGTGGAGTTTGGAGTGTGACTGTTTGAGGTTGTGGACAGGTGTCTTTTATACTGATAACAAGTTCAAACAGGTGCCATTAATACAGGTAACGAGTGGAGGACAGAGGAGCCTCTTAAAGAAGAAGTTACAGGTCTGTGAGAGCCAGAAATCTTGCTTGTTTGTAGGTGACCAAATACTTATTTTCCACCATAATTTGCAAATAAATTCATTAAAAAATCCTACAATGTGATTTTCTGGATTTTTTTTCTCAATTTGTCTGTCATAGTTGACGTGTACCTATGATGAAAATTACAGGCCTCTCTCATCTTTTTTAAGTGGGAGAACTTGCACAATTGGTGACTGACTAAATACATTTTTCCCCCACTGTATCAGTTCACTTTTCAGGGGTTTTGGCTTCGAACATTTGACAGAGGGCCAGTGAAACTTCAACTCAACAGTAAGGAACCTTCAATGGGCAAACATGTCAAGGAGAACAGATAAAAGAGAGAAAAAGGGAAAATACACTTGATTTCTCAAATATGATTGATTTGAGAGATTTTTGTGGGCTGTATCCAATAAAACCTGGTAGGAGGCTGTTTGGATTCCTTAATTTGCACAACAAATAACGTGAAAGGGAAAGTAACTCTGAACATATCAACTGCAGTGGACAAGCCGCTTAGGCTAAGTTTACAAAGGCAGCCCAATTCTGATCTTTATTTCACTAATTGGTCTTGTGACCAATCAAATCAGCTCTAAAAAAATATCTGATGTGAAAAGATCTGATGTGACTGGTCAAAAGACCAAAAGTGGAAAAAGATCAGAATTTCCTGTGTAAACGCATCCTTACAGAATCTGCAGAATGTAAATGAATACAAATCTATGGTAAGCTCTTTTGATGAAACCCTGGATCCAAAGGCAGACTGATCTGTTTCTCACACTTAATTAGCATATTTCAGAGACAAAAGCCTGACAAGTCAACATGAGCTCACCAACACAAATCGTAAGATTTTAACAAGGTGTAGTAGTGTGTGTGAGGGCGATGAGGGAAAAGCATACAGAATGTGAAGTTAAACCATAAAAGGAGATAATTGGAGCATAAGAAGGCATTGATATAGTCTATTACTGTCACAAGCCGTGCTAGAACTCCGGTCTCAGATGTGGAGAGCTGGGGGTAATACCCCTTAGCCACAGAGGAGGTGTAGTAGGACCCAAATGAAACACCCAAGGCAATACTCCAGGCCAGTAGATTTAATGTAAAAACAAAGGTTCTTCGCCATTCACAAATAGTCCAACAAAAGTTATTCTCAGAAAGAGGTATGTTAACAAAACAGGAGGCAAAACAAAATAACTCCACGAGGGGAAAAAAACAAACTAAAGATAACTTAGAAAACCTTACTTGGAAAGACACGGTGGAACAAAGCAGGAGACACATAGCCAGGACTCAATAACCAAGTGAGAAACAAGGGGAAAACACACAGCTAAAATACACAAGGGGAAACAAGGCACAGGTGACCTGGATCAAGCTAATTAGGACACACGAGGAAGAACTAAGGCAGAGGGGGAACACAGATGACCTCTAGAGGCCCGGAGACAAACAGGAGGCAGGAAGCTGACAGGACCCCCCTCCTCTAGGAACGACTCCTGACGTTCCTTCCAGAACACCCCGGCCCCAGGGTGCGAAAATCTCGGATCAAACCTGGGTCCAGGATGTCCCTGGCTGGAACCCAGGAGCGCTCCTCTGGCCCGTAGCCCTCCCAGTCCACCAGATACTGCAGAGAGTTCTGGACCCTCCGGGAGTCCAGTATCCGGCGGACTGTGTAGGCTGGCTGGCCGTCAATGATCCTGGGAGGTGGCGGGGGGTCTGCGTGGGGGCAAAAGGAGAAGACAAGACAGGTTTAAGGAGTGAAACATGGAAAGTGGGGTTAACTCTAAGGGAGCGAGGCAGAACCAAACGATACGAAACAGGGTTAACCTTTCTAGCAATGCGGAAAGGGCCGATGTATCTCTGGGAAAGCTTCTTGGATTCGACCCGGAGGGGCAGGTTCTTAGTGGCCAACCAAACTCTCTGACCAGCTCGGAAACTAGGGGCCGTCCGGCGGTGTCGATTAGCCTGACTTTGGTATCTCTGGGAGGTCCGAAGGAGGATACACCTGGCCTTCTTCCAGGTCCGCCTACAGCGTTGGACAAAGCGCTGGGCCGAGGGAACACCAACTTGCGCCTCTTCCTCTGTGTTACGAACCCCGTGGCTCTAAACGTCTAGGGTGGATGGACATGAGACCCGTAACATAAATTATGCAAATTATAAGTGTGACCTGGAACAGTGAGAACCAAAAATGACACAACTACCATGAACTACCGTCAAACACACATGGTTTATTTCAGAACACACGGTAAGGGTTTGGGAAAAAGGGCTGAGCAGGACCCAAGAAATGAAACAATAGTGTAAAACCCCCTAAACTGATCTAGCCTGCCTAAAGAACCGCTAGGCTACTGCTAGTCATACAAAAATACAGTGGGTGGTCCGCTCAGATCTAACTAGTGTTTTTAGACAGATTTCTTCCTACGGGTAATGTACGCCCAAGGGCAACTAGCTTAAACTCCCCTTTTCCCAAAAACACACAAAGCTACTAAACAGGGTAATCAGCAATTAAATAAGTACACAGGATACAACAGTATCCACACTCAGGTAAAGAAATATATTCTAATAAAGTTACCAATAGGGTAACCAACAACTTAGTGCGTACACAACACACAGGACACCACCGTGTCCATACTCACATATGGCAAAAAGTCTCTCTCTCTCCCAACAAACACAAGACTGGTCTTTATACAATGGGCTGTGTGATTGAACAAACGAGTAACAGGTGGTGCAATTCACAGGAATGTTCACTGATTGGTCCAATCATCAGACACCTCAACGACCACCAATCAGGAACATACAGGACACCTGTGATTAGGGCAGAAGGAGAGAAAAACACAGGACACAGGATACCTGTATCCGTAACACTCCCACCCTTAAAAGAGCAAACCACAATGGTTTGCGACACACGTACTATCACAACACCCAAATTCACAAATCATCCTGCCGGGATAACAAAAAAAAACCTAGATCATTACACACGAGACAAAGCATCTGCCAACACATTATCCATCCCCTTTTTGTGGCGGATCTCCAAATTATAATTTTGCACGACAAGTGCCCAACGCATAAGGCGTTGGTTCTGGTTGTACATCCGGTGGAGAAAAACTAAGGGGTTATGGTCAGTATACACTATTACTGGTAATGCACTGGAACCAACATAAACTTCAAAGTACTGCAGAGCTAACAACAAAGCTAGAGCTTCTTGTTCAATGGTGGAATAGTTTGTCTGACATTTGTTAAATTTCCGTGAAAAATAACAGACAGGATGGTCCACTCCACTCTGGTCTTGCTGCAGTAGAACAGCACCAGCACCTCTGGCACTTGCATCTACCTCCAGTTTAAACGGCCGTTCAAAATCTGGCGCAGCAAGAACAGGAGTACTACACAAGAGTGCTTTAGCAGTGTTGAAAGCAGTACAACAATCTTCAGACCATACAAATTTCCTCGCTCGGACTGAGCAAATCCGTTAATGGAGCAACTACCGCAGAGAAATTTTTACAGAAACTACGGTAGTAGCCAACCATCCCTAAAAAACGGCGTAGCTCTCTTCTGGTGGTAGGTGCGGGAAATGCGTTTATAGCTGAGACCTTGGCATCTACAGGGCGCACCTGACCATGGCCGACCTGTTTACCAAGATACGTAACAGTGGCCTTCCCAAACTCGCACTTTGCTAAGTTCAGGGTTAGAGAAGCGGTTGCTAGACGTTCACACACTACCCTTAGAGTGTTAACATGATCAGACCACTCAGTTGAATAAATGATACCTGTATCCGTAACACTCTGGAAATAATGGAGGGTTGTAACCGAACTGGCATTCGAAGGGGGACAATCCGGTGGCTGAAGACTGGAGGGTGTTGTGGGCATATTCAGCCCAAATGATATAGGTGGCCCAAGACGTGGGATTACTGGCCGCCATACACCGCAGGGTGGTCTCCAGATCCTGATTAATCCGTTCCGTTTGGCCATTAGACTCTGGATGGAACCCTGACGATAGGCTGGCTGTGGCCCCAATAAGCCTGCAGAAGGCCCCCCAAAACCGGGACGAGATTGGGGACCTCGGTCAGAGACCACGTCCAGGGGGAATGCCAAATATCCGGAAGACATGGTTCATGAGGAGCTCAGCAGTCTCCTTAGCCGAGGGCAGCTTGGGCAGGGGAATAAACCGGGCAGCCTTAGAGAACCGGTCAACGATCACTAGGATGACGGTGTTGCCCTGGGATGGAGGAAGTCCCGTAACAAAGTCCAGAGAAAGGTGTGACCATGGCCTTCGAGGAATAGGTAAGGGATGGAGCAGTCCCTGGGGTCGCTGGCGCGTCGACTTTCCCTGGTTGCACACCGGGCAGGCCTCAACATAGACCTGCACGTCCTTCTTGATGGACGGCCACCAAAACCGCCCGTCGGAGGAATTCCAGTGTGCGAGCACTGCCTGGATGGCATGTCAAGGGCGACTCATGACCCCACTGCAAGACGCGGGCCCGAACAGAGAGAGGAACGTACAGGCGACCGGCAGGACCACCGCCTGGATCGGGCTCATGGACAAGGGCTTCTCGTACCCCTCTTTCTAGTTCCCACTGAAGAGGTGCGACGATCCTAGACCTCGGAATAATCGATGCCAAGGGCTTCTCTTGTACCTCGGGAGAATAGGCTCGAGACAGGGCATCCGGCTTGACGTTCTTGGTGCCAGGTCGGTAAGACAGGAGGAACTGGAATCGATTAAAGAAAAGGGACCATCGTGCTTGCCGAGGGTTCATCCGCTTAGCCTGTTGGAGATATTCCAGGTTCTTGTGGTCTGTGAGAACCTGGAACGGGTGCTGAGCCCCCTCAAGCCAATGGCGCCACTCTTCCAAGGCCAGTTTTACTGCAAGCAACTCTAGATCCCCCACGTGGTAGTTGCGCTCGGCCTCAGACAGGCGGCGAGACATGAAGGCACAAGGGTGTAATCTCCCATCCTCACCCCTCTGTGACAGGACGGCTCCCACCCCCACCTCTGAGGCGTCCACCTCCACCACGAAAGGTCTTTCTGGGTCAGGAGTCACCAGAATCGGAGCAGACGTGAAGCGGCGCTTGAGATCCTCGAAGGCCCCTGCTGCTTCCGGACCCCAGTGAACCTTGGTCCCTCCTCCCTTGGTAAGCGTCGTCAAGGGGGCTACCACTGAGCTGAAATTCTTGATGAACTTCCGATAGAAGTTAGAAAAGCCAATGAACCGTTGAACCTCCTTGACCGTGGCAGGTGTGGGCCAGCTGCGGACCGCTTCGACCTTCTTGGGATCCATCTCTAGGTGCCCGGGAGTGACAATAAACCCGAGAAACTGAGTCTGAGAAACATGAAATTCACACTTCTCAGGTTTAACATAGAGGTGATTGTCAAGGAGCCTCTGGAGAACCCGGCTAACATGCCCCTCATGCTCCTTCAGTGACCTCGAGAAGATGAGGATATCGTCCAGGTACACGAAGACGAACAGATTAAGCATATCCCGGAGAACATCATTAATCAGGGCTTGGAATACTGCGGGGGCATTGGTGAGCCCGAACGGCATCACCCGATATTCATAGTGCCCCGTGGGCGTGTTGAAACGCCGTCTTCCATTCGTCACCTTGCCGGATCCGCACGAGATGGTAAGCATTGCGGAGATCCAGTTTAGAAAAAATGGAAGCCCCTTGAAGCAGCTCAAAAGCAGTGGCCATGAGAGGAAGAGGATATCGATTCCGAACCGTGATCTTGTTGAGTCCCCGGTAATCAATACAAGGCCTAAGACCCCCGTCCTTCTTTTCAACAAAAAGAAGCCCGCCCCAGCCGGGAAGTAGAGGCATGGATGAGGCCGGCTGCCAAGGACTCCTTAATGTAGGTGTCCATAGCTGCGTGCTCGGGGGAGGACAAGGAAAAGATCCGACCTCTAGGAGGGCAGCACCCAGGGAGTAGATCAATGGCACAGTCATACGTGCGATGAGGCGGTAAGGAAGTAGCCCGGGCCTTGCTGAACACAGCCTTGAACCGATGGTAAACACTGGGGACTAGGGAGACGTCAACAGACTCTTGAAACTGGGTACTAGGGGCTGAGGGACTCTGAAGCATGCAGGTGAGTTGGCAAGTGGGACCCCAGCTTAGAATGGTGCCAGTAGGCCAGTCGATCTGGGGATTATGTCTGCATAGCCAAGGGTGACCCAGGATAATAGGATACTCGGGAGAGTCAATGAGATAGAAGGTTTCCTCCTGCTGGTGTTGAGAGATGGTAAGTCGCAGGGACTGAGTCGCCTCTGTAACCTTTCCTGGTTCCAGAGGTCTGCCATCTAAGGCTGTAACTGCCTGGGGATGAGGAAGTAGTTGGGTAGGGATCTTAAGTTCCTTAGCCAAGGTTACATCCAGGAAATCACCTGCGGCACCGGAATCGATCATAGCCTGGACCCGATGCTGGTGGCCCTCCCAGGACAGAGTGGCTGGAATAGCCAGGACAGCGTTAGTAGGAGGAGCTCTAATTCTCCCCATCACAGCCCTCCTGTAGCTGGGCGGGGACTGGCGTTCCCGAAAGCTCGGGGCAAGTGGATCGGAAGTGGCCGGCAACCCCGCAGTAGAGGCACCGACGGCTCCCTCATGCGACGTTCCCTTTCATTGGGAGAAAGCCTGGAACGGCCTAACTGCATGCTCTCCGGGGAATCCTGGAGCAGTTCAGGAGCCGGGGAAGCTCTGAATGACGGAGTCCAAACAGGAGAAACAGAGCTGCTCCGAGGAACTTGGGACTGAGACACCTGGCGGCGAGCCGTTCTCCGCTCTCTTAGACGATTGTCCAGGCGGATGGCCAAGGCTATGAGGGACTCGAGATCTCCAGCTGGTTCTCGGGTGGCTAACTCATCTTGAAGGGGCTCAGATAACCCTCCCTGAAAGCAGACCCTCAGCGCTTCATCATTCCATCCGCTCCTTGCTGCTATGGTCCGAAAATCAATGGCGAAATCTGCCGTGCTTCGGGAGCCCTGACGGAGAGACAGTAGGCGCTTGGAAGCCTCCCGCCCACTGACAGGATGATCGAACACCCGCTTGAACTCTTCTACAAATGCAGCGTGGGAATCACAACAGACCTCCTGGGACTGCCACACCGCAGAGGCCCAGGCGAGCGCCTTGTCTGAAAGAAGGGTAATGATGTAGGCAATCTTGGAACGGTCTGTGGGAAAACTTGAGGATTGGAGCTCGAAGGTGAGGGAGCATTGGGTGAGGAAACCCTGGCAAGAGCTTGGATCCCCAGAAAAGGGCTTGGGAGGTGGTAGTCGGGGCTCCGCCAACCGAGAAGGCCTGTCGTCACTGGGAGGTGACCTGGGGGGAAGGGAGAGGACCAAGGAGGCGTTCAAAGAGCTGGTGAAGGGAACTCATCATTTCGGCCAGGAGTTGAGAATGTCTAGCCATCAGCTCCTCTTGTCGGCTGAGAACGGCTTCATGGCGCTGGAAAGAAGCCTCATGTCGAGTGATCACCGCCAACAGGTCCTGGGAACTGAGTGTTTCTGGGTCCATGATTGACTTGGTTATTCTGTCACAAGCCGTGCTAGAACTCCGGTCTCAGATGTGGAGAGCTGGGGGTAATACCCCTTAGCCACAGAGGAGGTGTAGTAGGACCCAAATGAAACACCCAAGGCAATACTCCAGGCCAGTAGATTTAATGTAAAAACAAAGGTTCTTCGCCATTCACAAATAGTCCAACAAAAGTTCTTCTCAGAAAGAGGTATGTTAACAAAACAGGAGGCAAAACAAAATAACTCCACGAGGGGAAAAAAACAAACTAAAGATAACTTAGAAAACCTTACTTGGAAAGACACGGTGGAACAAAGCAGGAGACACATAGCCAGGACTCAATAACCAAGTGAGAAACAAGGGGAAAACACACAGCTAAAATACACAAGGGGAAACAAGGCACAGGTGACCTGGATCAAGCTAATTAGGACACACGAGGAAGAACTAAGGCAGAGGGGAACACAGATGACCTCTAGAGGCCCGGAGACAAACAGGAGGCAGGAAGCTGACAATTACTTTTATGGTCACCTCAATTATTAAGGTTACTTTTAGCCATAAGGGTTGTTTATCCCAAGACTAACCATGAAGAATGTTGGTGTGCATGTCCAGTTTCCTGAAGGTTGTCCTGTCACCCCAAGCTGTTCTATTTTGAGGTAACCTACCCACGTGGTTCTGCAAAGGGATACATTTTGTGCTGCATTCTAGAACTAGCTAGTGAGGCTTATACCCTAGACTGGCAACCCTGCTTAGAATACCTGGAAAAATACACACACACATATTTTGATATTTGTATCGACAAAGGTTAAAAAAAGGAGTCACCACAACCATGTCTACAAGTAAGAACCCTCATATACAAAGCCAATTGTAAAGCCACTTGTCATCCTGTCAGCCTTAAACAGAAAGCGTTAGTGAGAGGAGCGAGAGCCACATCCTGCTGCGTTACCACATGAACACCTTTCCACCAGAACGTCCTCAACTGGGTCAACCCAGAGACATTTTTTAAGACATACAAGCTGTATCGGGTGACGTAGTTGTCAACTTGAACCACCATCATGTTAGGTTCATAAGACAATGGCGGTACATATCTCACATTATAAAAATCATATAGGAAGGTATTTGAGTAGAAGAAAAACACAAGCACAGGCAACATTTTCAATTTATCATCAAAGTTTATTACTTCAATGTGAACTATGGACATTTCGGTCCCGCTTTAAATGTCGTGCAGCTTATAAAGCCTTCAGAAACACTACAGAAATGGGTCACAAATCATCTATAACTGTATGTCATGCTCTATAGCCTCCCGAGGGGCGCAGCGGTCTAAGGCACTGCATCGAAGTGCTTGAGGCGTCACTACAGACCTGGGTTCGATCCCAGGCTTTGTCACAACCGGCTGTGACCGGGAGTCCCATAGGGCGGCGCACAATTGGCCGGGGGGGCTTTACTTGGCTCATCGTGCTCTTGTGACAGGCCAGGCACCAGCAGGCTGACCTCGGTCGTTAGTTGAATGGTGTTTCCTCCAACACATTGGTGCGGCTTGCTTCCGGCTTAAGCGGGCGGATGTTAAGGAGCGCGGTTTGGCGGGTCATGTTTCGGAGGACGCATGACTCGACCGTTGCCTCTCCCTAGCCCGTTGGGGAGTTGCAGCGATGAGACAAGAATGTTATTTATAACGATCTTGTCATGCATCTTGGTAGAACACTGCAACGGCAGGATTTTAAAAAACGGATAGTGGGTTTTAATTGCGGAACCACCCATACGTAAAAATGTATGCACGCATGACTGGAAGTCACATTGGATAAAAGTGTCTGCTAAATTGTATATGTTGTATTACATGACTCTAAAACATTTCTGGATGGCCCAACCTCTTTCCCTCTTGGGTGCATAGTCAATTTTGGACCTGACCTCAGCTTCCCCCAAAATGCTGTGCTGCAGGATGACACACTCTAAAGTGCAGTCATGCACAGCAAAAACAGTTGGTAGGGCCTTGAATAGAAAAACAACAATGTGTGATTTTCTGTGTTCACGACAATGCTTTAACCACATCAGGGGATGACTTTTGAGGTCTGGGAAAAATCGAAGAAACTTTGATTCCTAAGTGTAGTTGCCCTTTAATTCAGTGAGCATGCCCTGCAGTGTGGTTTGGTTAGCAGTGTTTCTGTAGGGAACATGTAGGGCACGTGATGAGTTTGCAAATCAAATGCCCACTTGGGGTGCCACTGGACAGCAAAAAACGAGTAAGTTAACCTGTATTTATTGTAATTTAAATGAGTTTGTAGTAGTTAAGTGTTGAGTTAGATTACATAGCTACTGTCGTATCGGATGAGTGGTGGCAATTATTGCTGATAAACAAAGGAGTCCACTCATACTGAATCCTTGATCATAAGTTTATTCAGATCACAAGCTTACAGCATAAGTTTACAGACTCGCGAGGTCTGGAGAGCAGTGTCCTCCAATTCTAATGGCTGCTCTGCCCTTTCTGTAGTCTAGCCCCTATTTATAAACAATACAAAAAGATGGGTGGCTCCCTCTTCTGGCCAATCACCAGTCTCTCCTGTCTACAACACACTTCCTGTCTGTTGTTGTGGCGTTACACTAAAACATTCCCTTTTGATACTAACATAAACAACATTCCATTTCTTCATGAAAAACATTTAACACCATCATAATCTCAATACACTACATATTCCCCCCTTCGAGACAAATTAAAAGTCTCAACAACAAACAGAATAGGATTATGACAAGTAACAATTTATCTTATTGAGTATCTTTAACCTTACACCAAAAACATTCTTCTCTAGAGTGTAAATACCTTTCTATGAAATAACTGTTTATGAAGTGTGAATACATTACTATGACATATGAACAAATCTTTATGGAGTGTAAGAGCGAAAAACTGTCCGGCAACCTTCCATCCATCAATCAAGACAGTAAAATTCTCTCACGGTCCCTCTGCCCCAGGCAACCACCTCGGTACTCCAGATAACCTCATAAACAATGTAAATGCATTTGAAACTATGATGCAATTAAATACACATGTAAGCCCCTGCAAACAAAATCCTATCCAATAAATATCCATTGTAAGGCTGGTCAACCCATTGGACCCTACAGTGAACCTCTCCCTGCCTAAATTCCCTGTCCCTAATCATTCACGAAATAAACAAAAACATCTAAGATCCTCACATGTATTCAATAACATCAAACATCATTCTACAAAAATTAATACCTAAGAATATGACACAATGATGTATTACACATGTCTATATTTCATTGCAGACACTGGAATGTAGTCCCTACACTTCATCTCCCCGTAGTCTCCTCTTCCAATGGATTTGTTGATGATGGAATCGGCCACACCCTCCTTGTTTTATCTCCTCCAGTCATATTGTCCCTTCATATTGTCCCTGTTTGAGTATTTCACTCTCCATATGTTCCCCAAATGCTTCTGGAAGAAAAGGAAAAACCAAACAGTATCTTTTGCAAAACAACACTTTCAAATTAAACATCAATATCAACTAAGAATATAAAAATGATATATAAATGATGTATGAATCACATAAACCCATTCCCCCCTTTGATTCATAAATCATACTACAAATCACACTAATATTGGAAAAAAAAATTTTGGGGAAAAATGATCAAAACATCAAAAATGATATTTATCCATTCAGGTCTACTTGTCCATCTTCATCCAGATCAGGAACAGTCAACACCGGCATCTGAGTGTTGTCTCCAGGCATCACTCTCCAACCTATCTCAATATCATAGCTTTCTCAAAGGTCAGTAACAAATTACAAACATCACACACAGTGCTATCACAGCTGCAATTAAATGTAACCCATCACTGCCCCTACTGGCCTACCTGATCTTGCAACCAAGTCTTCTCAGATCTCCCAAACGCATCCCTTATATTCTTCAATGCATATATAACTATCTGAACTATCTGGACTCAAAGTATAACTATTATCATCAATAGGATCTTCCCAAATGTTACACCATACCATGGAAAAAGTCCCCCCTTCTCCCTTAGATTTATCCTTCAATGATAGGCTTGAAGACTATGACATGTAGCCATGTCTCTTTTCATCCAATTTCAAATATAGCTTCAGATTTCTGTCCGGTGCTACCCCTCTTATAATGGTAGAAACCTCATATGGAAGCTTCAACGTTGACATGTAACAACATCCTGTCCATCCATAGGGTAAGAATATATACTTTATCACCACAAACCCTCCAAATATCTCTAAAATTCTCCATAGTCACATTGTCAGGCAAAAGCTAATCTTTTAACCATCAAAGTCCTGCTGTTCCTACTAACTGGTACATAAAAAGTTACATATTTCTCATTACTACCCTTAAGGTCATGCATACCCAAAGTTATCATATAACATCACAATCTGATATTCCCATAAACATACCCCTTACCTCATATGTTTTATTAGAACAAAAACAACTTTTAGCCCTCAATGGTTACACCTCAAATGCTTCAGTTACGCTGTTACCTGATTTTACTTTCCATCTAACAAATGCACCCAAGTTAATTCACTTAACCCAATACCACCTAACCCTAGGCTTAAACAAATGTTTTGACAACGACATTATTTTATCTGTTACTGACTGTTGCTGATACCACAGTCATGACAAAGCATAAGATTGACACATACTTGATAGAGGTCGAGCGACCGTCTCTAACATGTTTGACTGGAATTCTCACCAGACATGGACCCTCAAGATTCCTCACTGATTTTACAGAATGAGCTGCTGGAACCTGCCCATCTATCTCTAATTTTCACAACAGAAGAATCAAACCACTCCCTTTAGTTTCTCTCTCCCCTAACGAGCGGTACTGATCAGATACCTCTCCTTGTCTGTCATTAAAATCAAAGACCTCATCCTGTACCTCCATGATGAATCTATATTCTCTCTACTACTATCTGTTCTCCTATTTTAACCCTATTCGTCTTGCTACTCCCTTTAATTTCAGAAAAGTTGTTGTCGGTGTCATACTTCCGACATTTGCTTATTGCCATCGTATCATTAATCCCTTCCAAAGTTACCATTAAAGTAGTTGATGTATTAACCTTAATTACTTCTAGTGCGAAAGTTCCCGTTATCCTCTGTGTATTATCTACTGTTGGAGTGGCTACTGTAATCTACTCCTCCTGAACTCCCTCAATGACTGTGGAGGCTACAACAGACCTCAACTCTTCCATTATAAGCGTTACTTTATGAATTACATAGCCTTTTAACCAATAATTCTTAACCAGACCAAATTCTAATGCTTGCACTAGATAAGTACACATATATTCTCCCTGACCTTTCTCTGTAACATTACGCAACATAAGTGAACAGTCACTCCTAACCCTCTTCCAAACTATACCTCCTTTGATTAGGTGCCACAGCTTCTACTCTTGGTCCTGATAACAATACTTCTTCTCCATAATTATCTCTCCATGTGGGAGGAACGTCCCCATCCTAACCCTAATAAGTATTTTTTCCCCTAAAATTGGTGAGCTATTGGTTCCCTTATAATGAAATGCGATATATTTATGGCTTTAATAACTATCAATGTTGAAAGAATTAAATTGCTTCTCACTGTTGTTTTAATAGACTGAAGTGTTAATGTCCTTAGTTACTTCATCCATTTTCCAAAGAAAAGTTGTCTTTGCTTGTACTTCCATCTATCACCACTAGTGTCACTTTTTCCCAACTCTCAGTCCCATCTCTAATCCCTGACTTTCAAACTTTTGATTATAAAAATACACCTATAATTACCTTGATCTCCCTGCTGGGAACTGTAACTATAGATACTCAATCACCCTCAATCTTCTCTTATCATTCAGCAACACATACTTTCTCAATGCATCTGCTCCTAACAGATCTAAACTCCTACCATATCTTCCCACTAAACTTTAAAATGTCCTTCACTACTGTTCTCTCTCTCTTACTACTAACTTTGAAACTTAGCTTACTGTCTTAGAGTTCCTTCAACCTAGTTCTCCTAACTTATTTTAATCTAATCTTTTTCTCCTAACCTTTAAAAACCTTTTCCACTGATTTATTCACAACTGAATCCGTATGTGAGAAAGGTGTACTAACTTCTGCCATTAGTTTTTCTAACACTACTTTAGTTAAAGGATTACAATTTTTTCCCCTATATCAACCCTTTTATATTCCTTTATTGTGAACTATTTTAGACTGTATAGCCTATGGCTTCCCCCCTGTAATAATTAATATAAACCTAACAACTCCAAAAAAAATTTTTTTTTTTAAATAAATCAATTAAAAATCATGAATAATTAAAACCAATTTTTATTCCTATATCCTATGTCACCAACTTATCAATTAGTGTTGGCTATCTTACCACAACCCATCAAATGCAAGTAAATGTAAGTTAGTCAACTTCAAAGCAATCCCAAAAACAAAGCCTGTAACCCCTTGCTCTATAACCCCTAATTATCTTAAATTTACAGAATAATGTCAGTCCTTGATTCCCAACACAACTCCAATCAAACCCCAGTGATGCACATAGCCTCCAAAATGCAATTTTTAATGAAATAGTATTTGCCAAGCCTATGTGAAATTGTCATCTCAAAACCTTTTTTTTTTTTACTTGATCCTCTGTCGCGTCACGTGACGTGTACGTCATCACTTCCTGTATCTCCTCTCTCTCTCCTGTCTCTCATATGACAAGGGAACAAAGACACAGAAACAGATTTTAGTAGTTAATGCAATCACTGAGTTATTTCAACCATATTCAATATTAGTTCGTTCTACATTCGCTCTAAGAATTAACTCAGGAATAATTATCGATCGCTCAAAAACATTTTATTTAATTTTAATCGTCTTTTAATTATTTAATTCAATTTATTATAATCCGTTACCATATATCTAATTTATAAATTCAATAGGTCATAAAACAAGTTTCATCTTTAACCATCCGCCGATGTAACAACTAGAAGATTCATGTTAAAATTTCTCCTCTGTCTGTCTATTTCTCTGTCTCCCCCTTGCAGGGTAACCCAAGATGGGACCTATGACCTTTACCCACAATGCAGTTTTGTAGTCTTAGCACATAACCGCATGTCGTAGTTTTAGCCCCGTAAAATCAAGCGCATGCGCACATCCACTTAACCCCATGCTTACCACACCATAGAACGCCAGCGTTCTACCTCAGTTCTCTATTTTACACTTATAGCCAGACAATACCACATAACAGAACTCACATTTGCGTAGAACTTTCAGTTCCACCCACATACAAACAAGTTTAAGAGGCTTGAATCCATCGCAGTGGACCTCTAAGGTTAAGGTTATCATGTAGCACGCAACACAATTAGCATTTAGCAACTAGCATTAGCATTAGCTTTAGGTACAATGTGACACAACACACATTTAGCATTAGCATTAGCCTTTAGCTAACTGCGGCCTACAACATGTAACAAAACCCGCATTGCGTCTTAAATTCATTTTTCTATGTTCCTAAATTTATTCTGCCGTGAGTATGGCTATTTCTATGAGCGGTCCCCCCCATGCAGATATCCCGTCAGACAGAAGATGAGCAAGCAACCCCCAAGAAATGTCCCACCAACCCCAGTCTAAGACTGACCTGAAACTCCTAACGCGTTGCCAGGATTTTATGGCCCACCATGCGGTCGCCCCGTTTGTCACGAGGGTTTATCTAAACCTGCAATGCTCTAAAATTGTATACATATCTTGGCCCCGATTGTTCTTGACTTACTATTCAAGCAACACATCTCTATAAACAATCCATAAACTCTAACCACTTTTGCGCTGTTTTTAAAATTTTATAATGATTAGCCAGACCCACCAGTCATCAGCAAAAACGCCACCCGAGGCACGGTCGTAATGGTACACTCCTCCAGTGTACACAAGCAGTAACAAAACTAACAACTTAGCTGTGAGGAACACTCACCCTTGTCTGGTCATGACTCCAGACCGAGTTAGCTTGAGTTAGCTTGGCGGCTACAAATGCAGCAGAGGAGGATTGCAGACCAGCCCCACGTTGGGCGCCATTTGTCGTATCGGATGAGGGGTGGCAATTATTGCTGATAAACAAAGGAGTCCACTCATACTGAATCCTTGATCATAAGTTTATTCAGATCACAAGCTTACAGCATAAGTTTACAGACTCGCGAGGTCTGGAGAGCAGTGTCCTCCAATTCTAATGGCTGCTCTGCCCTTTCTGTAGTCTAGCCCCTATTTATAAACAATACAAAAAGATGGGTGGCTCCCTCTTCTGGCCAATCACCAGTCTCTCCTGTCTACAACACACTTCCTGTCTGTTGTATGTGGCGTTACACTAAAACATTCCCTTTTGATACTAACATAAACAACATTCCATTTCTTCATGAAAAACATTTAACACCATCATAATCTCAATACACTACACTACCTCAATCATTATTTCAAATAATTTCGGTGACTTCACAGCAATTGCTAGCTAGCTACCTAATGAAATGTAGCTAGCTAGCAGGATCAGCTAAGTCCCCCTAGATACAGCCACATCTCATAGTCTTGTCATGAAATGTGTAATTGAAAGAGGAATATAATAATAACAATGGAGTTTCCCATCTCCCCTTTTGGTGTATTTCTGGCTCAGCACAGAAAGGCCCTTATCCAGATGGTGTGACAAAGGCATTTCTTTACAGACCTGCTAACTTTATTTGTTGTTACTTTAAGGTTGGAACCAATATGTAGTACCTCCAGCAGGCAGAGAGGCAAGAACCATTCATCCGCCAGCTCAGGAACAAGCTACACTGTTCACACTGTTCACTGTACACACTGTTCACTGTACACTGTTCACAGCCCTGTGTAATAATGTTAAATGTAATTGCATTGCTGGACTTTTTGAAACTTAATGTATGTGAATTGCTTTAAAATGTAAAAATTAAAGGAAATGTATGGTTTAATCTTTCATGTTCATTTGTTTTAGCTGTTAGTGATAATTCCCTAAGTGTTAATACATTTACATTTTACATTTAAGTCATTTAGCAGACGCTCTTATCCAGAGCGACTTACAAATTGGTGGGGGGTAGAAGGATTACTGTTATACTATTCCAGGTATTCCTTAAAGAGGTAGGGTTTCAAGTGTCTCCGGAAGGTGGTCAGTGACTCCGCTGTCCTGGCGTCGTGGGGGAGCTTGTTCCACCATTGGGGTGCCAGTGCAGCGAATAGCTTTGACTGGGCTGAGCGGGAACTGTGCTTCCGTAGAGGTAGGGGGGCTAGCAGGCCAGAGGTGGATGAACGTAGTGCCCTCGTTTGGGTGTAGGGTCTGATCAGAGCCTGAAGGTAAGGAGGTGCCATTCCCCTCACAGCTCCGTAGGCAAGCACCATGGTTTTGTAGTAGATGCGAGCTTCAACTGGAAGCCAGTGGAGTGTGCGGAGTGACATGAGAGAACTTGGGAAGGTTGAACACCAGACGGGCTGCAACTGGATAAGTTGTAGCGGTTTAATGGCAAAGGCAGGGAGCCCAGCCAACAGCGAGTTGCAGTAATCCAGATGGGAGATGACAAGTGCCTGGATTAGGACCTGTGCCGCTATCTGTGTAAGGTAGGGTCGTACTCTGCGAATGTTGTAGAGCATGAACCTGCAGGATCGGGTCACCGCTTTGATGTTAGCGGAGAACGACAGGGTGTTGTCCAGGGTCACGCCAAGGTTCTTTGCACTCTGGGAGGAGGAGACAATGGAGTTGTCAACCGTGATGGCGAGACCATGGAGCGGGCAGTCCATCCCCGGGAGGAAGAGCAGCTCCGTCTTGCCGAGGTTCAGCTTGATGTGGTGATCCGACATCCACACTGATATGTCTGCCAGACATGCAGAGATGCGATTCGCCACCTGGTTATCAGAAGGGGGAAAGGAGAAAATTAATTGTGTGTCGTCTGCGTAGCAATGATAGGAGAGACCATGTGAGGATTTGACAGAGCCAAGTGACTTGGTGTATAGAGAGAATAGGAGAGGGCCTAGAACTGAGCCCTGGGGGACACCAGTGGTGAGAGCATGTGGTGCGGAGACAGATTCTCGCCACACCACCTGGTAGGAGCGACCTGTCAGGTAGAACGTAATCCAAGAGTGAGCAGCGCCGGAGATGCCCAACTCGGAGAGGGTGGAGAGCAGGATCTGAAGGTTCACAGTATCAAAGGCAGCAGATAGGTCGAGAAGGATAAGAGCAGAGGAGAGAGAGTTAGCTTTAGCAGTGCGGAGAGCATCCGTGACACAGAGAAGAGCAGTCTCAGTTGAATGACCAGTCTTGAAACCTGGTCTGGTTTGGATCAAGAAGGTCATTCTGAGAGAGATAGCAGGAGAGTTGGCTAGAGACGGCACGCTCAAGAGTTTTGGAGAGAAAAGAAAGAAGGGATACTGGTCTGTAGTTGTTGACATCGGAGGCATCGAGTGTAGGTTTTTTGAGGAGGGGTGCAACTCTCGCTCTCTTGAAGACGGAAGGGACATAGCCAGCGGTCAAGGATGAGTTGATGAGCGAGGTGAGGTATGGGAGAAGGTCTCCGGAAATGGTCTGGAGAAGAGAGGAGGGGATAGGGTCAAGCGGGCAGGTTGTTGGGCGGCCGGCTGTCACAAGTCGCAAGATTTCATCTGGAGAGAGAGGGGAGAAAGATGTCAATGCATAGGGTAGGGTAGTGTGAGCAGGACCAACGGTGTCATTTGACTAAATAAATGAGGATCGGATGTCGTCAACCTTCTTGGTTGACGAAAAATGGTCCAAAATGGTTGACGAAGTCATCCACAGAGAGGGTGGAGGGAGGGGGAGGAGGAGGAGGAGGATTCAGCAGGGAGGAGAAGGTGGCAAAGAGCTTCCTAGGGTTAGAGGCAGAGGCTTGAAATTTAGAGCAGTAGAAAGTGGCTTTAGCAGCAGAAACAGAGGAAGAAAATGTAGAGAGGAGGGAGTGAAAAGATGACAGGTCCGCAGGGAGTCTAGTTTTCCTCAATTTCCGCTCTGCCTTTATGTATGTGTTATGAATGACCAAAGGTCTCTGACTTTATAGTAAGTAAGTAAGTACAGCGTCATATGATACAAGGCATTTATTTATGTGTTATAAATTACCAAAGGGGTCTGACTTTAAATTAAGTACAGCGTCATGCGATATAGAGTCTTTATGGATGTGTTATGAATGACTGAAGGTGTCTCACTTCAAACTAACTATTACAGGACACTACATAAAGTGTTTATCAATAGGTTATTAACGTTCTGCTGATGTATTATTCATGATCCGAAGGTTACTGTAGGGTGTGAGAGGTATTTAAATGGGTTGATGGACCTGCAAAGCTTGTGTTTGGGTGTCAGAACCATGATGATTTGGAGTAGTCCAACCTGAGACTACCACACCAGGTATTCCTCTTCTGTTCCCATGCTGGAGACCAGGGCGTGATTACAACCTGTTACAATGGTGCCAACATTTTGTGACTGATCTTTCAGCGGGGGAGTGGGTGAATGTGTCAAAGACCTAACTGGTCCCAGCACCGCACGGTATGGCCCGTTATATTGTTGTGTGGGTGTTTGTGTACTGAGGAACATGTGACTTGGTTCCAGAAGAAAGCCACTTTCAATTTCCTTACGTTGGGGGCTTTCATCAAGGTAAGTGTTTCTTGGTGTAACGTCATCCCCAGGCTATTGTACACACAGCATATATAAGCCTGGGATATCAACCATTCAAAGTTGGCCTTAGTGGGAGTGACCATAGAATTCTATGGGATTGACCTTACCGAATAAAGTATTTGTCATAATTCGCCCTGGTCGTCACTAGTTAACACAGCCACAAAGTCAAAATGATGGCTAAACCCTGCCCATTTCCACAATTTATCTTCTTGAAATTAGATCTTAAACCTAACCCTAACTAATGAAGGCCAAGTTTGATGCGTTGGTCCACCAGACCTTCCACACTTATGAACCCTGTATAAAGCCTGACATACGGTTATAGATGCTTTGTAACACATTTATGTAGTGTTCATGAAGGCATTTTGAAGGCTTTATGAAGCCTTTATAAGCTGAACGTCATTTAAAGCGGGACCGACATTTCTATGGTAAAATCATGAACTAGGGGAAAGCCTCAAGGTAACTGTTTAAAGTCACCCGGTGTAGCCTACCAATACAACATATTAATCACAGGCAAACTTTATCAGAAGGAGAATATTACAGTACTTCCGTCAATAATATTTAAAAAAACAAGGGGGGGGTGCAAAGTTTAGGTGTTCTTGAAGAGACTCACTTCAAGGAATGGAGGGAAGGTGGGGGTGGGAATCTATGTGGCAAACACATTTGGATTTGCAAAAAGCCATCAACCAGTACTGTTTTCAAGTAGTAGGCTAGCCAGGGGGCCACTGTGTAATCCCCTTATGGCAGTCTGTTGGCCCACTACAAACACATGTGCCTCTCTCTATCTCTCTCTCCCTCTCCCTCCCTCTCGCTCTCTCTCCTGCCTCTAGTTATTAAGCATCCCAATGGCAGCTCGTGCTTGTTCTCAGCGGTGATCAAACGTCGGCCTGCGGCCTGTCCAATCCCTCTGAGAAAATCCCGCCATTTATTTAAGCCTGCTTCTTCCAGCCCCCCACGATTGTAATATTAATGAATCTAATACTTCCCTCTCATGTATAACACACCTGAGAACAAGTATTTTTTCTACACATGTATAATACATCTAAATACAATTATCATGTAGCCTACTCCTGCAGGTTCATGCTCACTCCAAATACATTTTGCCACTAGAGACAGTGACTCATGCTTTAGAAATATGTACTGTAAATTAACCAATGACAAATTAATTATATGTACATTTACTTGTCTTTATTTAGCAGAGAGTGTGATGCAACCAGAGCACATCAAAGGGTTTACCAAAATATCAAATGTCACTGTGCGCCAAATCCTCAAAGTGCTGTCATCTCATATTGCTAAAGCAGGGGTATGGGATTTTGGGATTGGAAAAAATAATGGGGGGCAAAGCAAGACAATATGAGCATTTGGAGCGTAAAAATATATTATTTACAGAGCACACAGTATATTAATAACAGTGGATTGTCAAAAATAAAATAAAAATCCATCAAAGATTTTTATCGAAGGTAAAATCAACATTGACATAGACACCTAAATTAATGGTATGAGGGTCCAAACATTTGTGCTATAGAGATTAAATACATTTATTCAAAAACATTTACATTTCAAACGTGCTTTGTCTGCTTGTTGCTTTTGTTCTGTTTGTGCTTTGTTTAGCTAAAGCTCACTTTGATTATGAAATTATACAAAATGTCACGTCAAATGTAAAGCAAAATACAGAGACCACTCGTAGCTATTTTTTCCATATTTATCTACACTCACAGTCGCATGCTACTGTTAATTAGCAACCTTTGATAGGCCTAACCTGTACTTACAATATACAGTATAATGTATTAATAACTTTCAAATCACAACTTTATTGATGGCAATATCTAGTTCTCAAATCCCATCCATTCGCCAGGTTACAGGTTGACATGGAGATACTGAAGGCGAAAGACCAACATGTGCTTATGGACATCTATTTGAATTGATGAAAGTCGTGTTTCCATTACTCTAACATTAAACTTGATACCTCTCTCATCTCCTGCAATTCCACTTTATTACCTTTCCAATCATAGGAGTCAGGTGGCTGCCCAGCAAACAGGGGACATCCTGAGGACATTCAGGGATGTTCCTTTAGGTCCCTTAAGGGTTTCGGCTTGACGTTATCCCTCTGACGTTCTGAGAACGTTCTAAGAACGTTGTGTGATGGTCCCAAGGGAACGTACTCTGTGGGACCTTTGTCTAGTTCCCTGTAAATTCTCAGGATGTCACTGAGTTAATCTGACTATTCTCTCATTTATTTAAATTACTTATTTCATCAATTTGAGTTTGGATTTTCAGTACAGTTGTCTAATTTTGGTGGGGCATATTATTCTGTTTTAATGTTACTCCTGAATCATAATTGTTTGCAGGGTGTCTCATATTAGCAGGAGAGAGACAGCTATAGGAAAAGAGGGCGGAAGTGGGGTGAATAATATTGAAATGGGCACTGAGTTTGTAATAATGCCCTGAACTTGAGAGTATATCAATTGTCAGGGCTCCATATTCTTTCATTTTTCCCATCAGAGTAGAATTGCATCAAGGCTTGATCTTCTCTTTGAACTTGAATAGCCTCTTGTGTCCCAATCTTTTCCATTCGGCCTTCAATGGCATCGGTTTTTTAATGGAGAGGTGAAGCTCCAAATCAAAACCAATGAGCTAGATGGGGGGGGTAGTGGTATGAAGTATGGGGAGGTGTGGGGGTTACCTCTTTCGGGATGAAAAAATCCCTCTCAGACGAGCCCCATCCCACCCCCACCTTCCCGCCATTCCTCGAAGTGAGTCTCTTTAAGAACACCTACACTTTGCACCACCATCACCACCCTCCCCAACCCCAGTCTTTCCTTCTAG
The DNA here is from genome assembly GCF_020615455.1 of Coregonus clupeaformis. Classification (NCBI taxonomy): domain Eukaryota; kingdom Metazoa; phylum Chordata; class Actinopteri; order Salmoniformes; family Salmonidae; genus Coregonus; species Coregonus clupeaformis. Next base: position 37,081,763 of record NC_059202.1, read on the forward strand.
GGGTCAGGCATCACCTCTCCCTCCCTACATGATACTGCACTTGCCCTTGAGCTTGTCGGCACGCTTCTGCTTGCCGGAGCGCTTGCCATCGATGCTCAGACTCATGTTCCTCTTCTTCTCCAGGGTGAGCAGCTCCTGGAAGAGCTCTTTGACGTTGTAGTTCATCTTGGCCGAGGTTTCCATGAAGGCACACTTCCATGCTGCCGCCTGCGCCTCGCCCTCCTTGGTCTCCACCTCACGCAGGGTTTCGTCACTCTTGTTGCCCACCAGCATGACAGGGATGGCATCCACGCTGTCCTTGATGGCCAGCACCTGCTGGTAGATGGGCTTGAGCTCCTCCAGGGACTGGCGGCTGGTGACGGAGTAGACCAGGATGAAGGCGTGGCCCTTGGAGATGGACAGGCGCTGCATGGCGGGAAACTGGTGACTGCCCGTGGTGTCGGTGATCTGGAGGGTGCACACACTCTTGTCACAGCTGATCACCTGGCGGTAAGTGTCCTCCACGGTGGGAATGTAGGTGTCCCGGAAGGTGCCCTTGACGAAGCGGAGGACCAGGGAGCTCTTGCCCACCCCGCCGGCCCCAAACACCACCACACGGTAGTCATTGCTCTGCTCCGGCATGTTGAGCCTCTTGGTGGGGGTTAGGATTCCTCTCTTCTTCTGTTTCCTAGGAGACCTAAGGAAGAGAGAAGAAAGAGAAGATCAGGAATGGTCATCAATGGAGGGGATCAGAAGCAGTATCAGGAAAAACATGAATGCCATTCTATGTTGATTGAGATTTGACTTGGTTTTGAAGCTACTCCAGTGGTTGGTCCACTTTGGCCAGCTGGGACACGGCAAAAAAAACAAAAACAACACAACAATCACATCAGGGCCGACTCTAGCCTTTTGGGGGCCCGAAGCAACAAAACTTTTTTTGTGGCTGCCCTCTTGACGGTGGAGAGAATGATTTAAACTTTAAAGTAAATTTCCTGCAATTCTATTATTTTACCATGGGACGTGGAGAAAATGTGTCTGTTTTAAAGCAAGTTTTCTAAAATTATACACATTTTTCAATGGGGCAGAGAGAACATTTTTGCAGTTTTACAGCTTATTTCCTGAAATTCTACACATTTTGCCATGAGGTGGAGAGAAATGTAATGCAATTCTACACATTTTGTAATGACTTATGCCATGTTAATGTGATATCTGAGTGAGAATGAGTAACAAAATCAACGGAGGCCCCATGGAGGTCAGGGCCCCTAGGGGTGTACTCACTTTTGTTGCCAGCGGTTTAGACATGAATGGCTGTGTGTTGAGTTATTTTGAGGGGACAGCCAATTTACACTGTTATACAAGCTGTACACTCACTACTTTACATTGTAGCAAAGTGTCATTTCTTCAGTGTTGTCACATGAAAATATATATTCAAATATTTACAAAAATGTGAGGGGTGTACTCACTTTTGTGAGACACTGTATATATTTCAGCCACACCCGTTGCTGACAGGTGTATAAAATCGAGCACACAGCCATGCAATCTCCATAGACACACTTGAACAATATCTCAATGACCCTGGCAGTAGAATGGCCTTACTGAAGAGGTCAGTGTCTTTCAACGTGGCACTGTCATAGGATGCCACCTTTCCAATAAGTCTGCCTCTGGAAGCAACGTCAGCACAAGAACTGTTCGTCAGGAGCTTCATGAAATGGGTTTCCATGGCCGAGCAGCCACACACAAGATCACCATGCGCAATGCCAAGCGTCAGCTGGAGTGGTGTAAAGCTTGCCGCTATTGGACTCTGGAGCAGTGGAAACACGTTCTCTGGAGTGATGAATCACGCTTCACCATCTGGCAGTCCGACTGACGAATCTGGGTTTGGCGGATGCTAGGAGAACACTACATGCCCCTATGCATTGTGCCAACTGTAAAGTTTGGTGGAGGAGGAATAATGGTCTGGGGCTGCTTTTCATGGTTCGGGCTAGGCCCCTTAGTTCCAGTGAAGGGAAATCTTAACACTACAGCATATAATGGCATTCTAGATGATTCTGTGCTTCCAACTTTGTGGCAACAGTTTGGGGAAGTCCCTTTCCTGTTTCAGCATGACAATGCCCCGTGCACAAAGTGACGTCCATACAGAAATGGTTTGTAGAGATCGGTGTGGAAGAACTTGATTGGCCTGCACAGAGCCCTGACCTCAACATCATCAAACACCTTTGGGATGAATTTGAACGCGACTGCGAGCCAGACCTAATCGCCCAACATCAGTGCCCTACCTCACTAATGCGCTTGTGGTTGAATGGAAGCAAGTCCCTGCAGCAATGTTCTAACATCTAGTGGAAAGCCTTCCCAGAAGAGTGGAGGCTGTTATAGCAGCAAAGGGGGGACCAACTCCATATTAATGGCCATGATTTTGGAATAAGATGTTCGACGAGCATGTCACTTATGCCTGGAAATGGCCTTGGAGACCATACACAACACAATATCATAATCATGGCATTAAACTACGTTTTATCTAAATAGAACAGATATTCTTGTGCACTTGAACAATATCTCAATGACCCTGGACTGAGATAAACATTGCAATACATTGGTTGGTCCCTTTAAAGCCAGGCTTGCCATCATAGATTACGCCAATCAATGAGTTCTCAGATCTATCGAACCACAGCGCAGTGGGCAGCAGAGGCCAAGCACATTGTCATCAAAGGTGTGTTTGATCCCAGGTCCCAGATCTGTTTGTGCTGTCCTGCCAACTCCTATGGAGATTGCTTGAAATTGTCACGCCAACAGTTTTTGGCAATGACCATAGTAGGAGTTGGCAAGACTGCAAAAACAGATATCGGACCAGGCAAGTGTTTGTGGGATCCAATGTTACATGGGGTCTGCATTGCAATAATGCCAGAGAATAGAAAGGCATGGAAAACATCAACACAAAATAGTGATCCAAATAGTCATTGAAAATTAATTATATGTATCATTGAACTTAATGTTCATTAGTTGGTAATAGATAAACATGGATGTTAAGAAATGCGATACTGTAGCTCCACAGTTGGGGTGTTATGTAGGCCTATTGCATTTTCAGATGCGAGCTCATGTGCATGGCAGTGAGTGTAAAGTGGTGGTTCAGTAAGCTATGCTTGCATGATGAATAACCTTGCCCAGGTTTTAGCTCAGTGGGCTAACACAATCATGAGGCGACAGACACCCAATCACTCACATGAGCACAGGTTCAGACATGCAAATAAGTACACACGTGGGAGTGTTAAGGTATGTGTCTGTGCGTAGGCGTGTGTGTGAATGATTGTGTGTTTGCTGCCATCAGCACTATAGTCAGATTGAATTAGGGAGTCATTCATCTTGCTGTGGCTGAGCAGTGGGCTATCAGTCTTTGGCTGTGGAGGTGGAGAAACAGGTTGGAATGGAAGGGGGCCAAGCCTGGGGAGGGCTGACAGATTGCCACTCTGAGTGGGAAGATGACTGAGTGAGAGACTAAGAGGAAGAACAGTCCGGATTTAGTGTCAAAATTGTCACGATCGTCTAGAACAGATGAAGACCAAGGCGCAGCGTGTTGAGCGAACATACTTTAATTAGTTAACGTGTACACACGATACAAAACAACTCGTAACGTCCTAGGTAACAATGACCAACTGGAACAAAAACCCACAAACACAAAGGGAAAAACAGACAGTATAAATATGGCTCCCAATCAGAGACAACCAGCCACAGCTGACACTCGTTGCCTCTGATTGGGAGTCACTCAGGCCAACATAGAAATAAACCACATAGAAAGAACACACCCTGGCTCAACATATAGAGTCCCAGAACCAGGGTGTTACAGTACCCCCCCCTAAAGGCGCGGACTGCGACCGCGCCTCAACTAGAGCAAAACAGGGGAGGGCTGGGTGGGCATTCCTCCTCGGCGGCGGTTCTGGCTCCGGCCTTGCCCACCACCCTCCAATAATCCCCCCATAGCGCCCCTGGTCCAGTCTGGCCCCGCTGGCTGGAGCTGAACTGGACGTAGCAGGAGCGGTTAGCTTCAGCTCCGTTGTGGAGCAGTTGACCGGTACCTTACCAGGCACCGGTGACCCAGGCACGGGTTGTGCTGGACTGACGACGCGCACCCCCTGGCTTGGTGCGTGGAGCCGAACGGGCCGGACCGGGCTGACGACTTCGCACCCCTGGCTTGGTGCATGGAGTAGGAACGGGCCGGACCGGGCTGACGATGCGCACCCCTGGCTTGGTGCGTGGAGTAGAACGGGCCGGACCGGGCTGACGATGCGCACCCCTGGCTTGGGTGCGTGGAGTAGGAACGGGCCGGACCGGGCTGACGATGCGCACCCCTGGCTTGGTGCGTGGAGTAGGGACAGGCCGGACCGGGCTGGCGACGCACACCGTAGGCTTGGTGCGTGGAGCAGGGACAGGCCGGACTGGGCTGGCGACGCACACCGTAGGCTTGGTGCGTGGAGCAGGGACAGGCCGGACCGGGCTGGCGACGCACACCGTAGGCTTGGTGTGTGGAGCAGGAACAGGCCGGACCGGGCTGGCGACGCGCACCGTAGACTTGGTGCGAGTGGCAGGAACAGACCGGACCGTACTGGGGACACACACCACTGGCCCTACACCGGGATCTGTAACGGGCCGGACCGGACTGGTAACACACCCCAGTACCTCTCGCCGTGCCTCTACACCTTCCTTCCCTTCTTTGACCAGTGGCCCCCGTAACCTGGCAGCCTCCTCTGCCAACCCGCTGGACCGCTCTATCGCGGCCTCCTGCTGCCCCGACGTCGTGAGCCCCCCTAAAAAATTTTCTGGGGGGTCTCTCTTCCCCGTGGGCCAGGCCTCTATAGTTCTCGCCCAACTCTCGCTCTTCTGCTTCCAACTCCCGCCATTCAGCTCCTCATTTGGCTTGACCCAATCGAAACTCCTCCTCCACTGTTCCCAAGTCCAGTCTGCCTGCTCCTGGACACGCTGCTTGGTCCTTGTATGGTGGGTTTTTCTGTCACGATCGTCTAGAACAGATGAAGACCAAGGCGCAGCGTGTTGAGCGAACATACTTTAATTAGTTAACGTGCACACACGATACAAAACAACAAAACGACTCGTAACGTCCTAGGTAACAATGACCAACTGGAACAAAAACCCACAAACACAAAGGGAAAAACAGACAGTATAAATATGGCTCCCAATCAGAGACAACCAGCCACAGCTGACACTCGTTGCCTCTGATTGGGAGTCACTCAGGCCAACATAGAAATAAACCACATAGAAAGAACACACCCTGGCTCAACATATAGAGTCCCAGAACCAGGGTGTTACAAAAATGACCAATTCAAGGTTTTGGTTGGGGGATTTGCTCAAACATAGGGACATGGTCAAAAGAGTGTTTTGCCAGCTTTCTGTCGCTTAATCAAGGGATCAGTATCAGTTCTGTCAATGTACCGCAAGTGACGTTAAAAACACTCAAAATATCACTTCAACTATATTACTGCAGTTTGAGTGTCAAACCAGACTATTCCAGGCAATCAAAAGCCTTATGAAGGCCATTCAGGAGACCATCAAAATGAAATATCAAGGTACACAGGACAAGACAACACTCTTCATCTACAAGACAGTCTACCAGGACTTGATTCATGGGTCTCTGACGGTTGCTGGAGCATTTTTTTAACCGAATGGCATGCCCTTAAACTCAAAGAGACCATAAGGGAGACAAAGCATAATATTGGATGTTGTTACCATCCAAAAAACACAAGATTTCAAGAATTCCTCTAAGACCAAGAATGGATTAGAGTTCCTTCAGTAAGTAGAGCAGTGGTGGAAATACCCCCAGCCGTTAATGTCTACTGCAGGACAGTGATTGAGTGCAGAGACAGTGACAGGATTGGGATTCGGATAATGGAAGGTCAAGGCGTCACAAATCAACAGCCATAAGTCGATCACTGTTAATGGAGAGTTGGAGGGTTACATAATAGGTACTCCACCTCTATGCCCTGCTTATCTTGTGAGTATTTATCATTAAACCTGGGCAGGTAGAAGCACTATCGTTTACGTTAAAGGGATAGTCCACTCAATCTTCACAAGGTGTGGGACATAGACTCATCTCGACATTGGACCACATATGATGTCTGAAAACATCTGAGCAACTTGGATTTTTCAAGCAAACTATCATTTGAATGTACTGTACTAGAAGACTACGCCATATTGCTCCCAACTATTCAGTGCTTTCAGATCAGCGAACAGTAGGATACATATTTCCCCCTGTGGGTATCTGAGCCTTGTGTGTTACAGCCAAATGATTCCCATGGACCAGACAGATGCTAGATGGAGCGCTGCCGTCAGTCTGTGGATGAAGGCTCCTGTGCGGCTCCATGCATAGTAATCTGTTTGTAGTGCTGTATGTGGGAGCCCTTGGTGTTTCCGCAGTATGAGGCAGACACTTCTCAGTATTCATATAGAAGAGGTGTTGATCTCTCTCTCTCTCTCTCTCTCTCTCTCTCTCTCTCTCTCTCTCTCTCTCTCTCTCTCTCTCTCTCTCTCTCTCTCTCTCCCCGTCTCTCTCTCTCTCTCTCTCTGTTAGAAGTTGGGCTTTGATAAGGACAGCACACAACTCTGTCCTCTTAGCATAGGGTTTTGTGAGGGGCTGCCAATGCTTCCCACCAACACCACGTCCTGTCCAACATATCACATACAGTGGGGGAAAAAAGTATTTAGTCAGCCACCAATTGTGAAAGTTCTCCCACTTAAAAAGATGAGAGAGTCCTGTAATTTTCATCATAGGTACACGTCAACTATGACAGACAAAATGAGAAAAAAAATCCAAAAAATCACATTGTAGGATTTTTAATGAATTTATTTGCAAATTATGGTGGAAAATAAGTATTTGGTCAATAACAAAAGTTTCTCAATACTTTGTTATATACCCTTTGTTGGCAATGACACAGGTCAAACGTTTTCTGTAAGTCTTCACAAGGTTTTCACACACTGTTGCTGGTATTTTGGCCCATTCCTCCATGCAGATCTCCTCGAGAGCAGTGATGTTTTGGGGCTGTCGCTGGGCAACACGGATTTTCAACTCCCTCCAAAGATTTTCTATGGGGTTGAGATCTGGAGACTGGCTAGGCCACTCCAGGACCTTGAAATGCTTCTTACGAAGCCACTCCTTCGTTGCCCGGGCGGTGTGTTTGGGATCATTGTCATGCTGAAAGACCCAGCCACGTTTCATCTTCAATGCCCTTGCTGATGGAAGGAGGTTTTCACTCAAAATCTCACGATACATGGCCCCATTCATTCTTTCCTTTACACGGATCAGTCGTCCTGGTCCCTTTGCAGAAAAACAGCCCCAAAGCATGATGTTTCCACCCCCATGCTTCACAGTAGGTATGGTGTTCTTTGGATGCAACTCAGCATTCTTTTCCTCCAAACCACGACGAGTTGAGTTTTTACCAAAAAGTTATATTTTGGTTTCATCTGACCATATGACATTCTCCCAATCCTCTTCTGGATCATCCAAATGCACTCTAGCAAACTTCAGACGGGCCTGGACATGTACTGGCTTAAGCAAGGGGACACGTCTGGCACTGCAGGATTTGAGTCCCTGGCGGCGTAGTGTGTTACTGATGGTAGGCTTTGTTACTTTGGTCCCAGCTCTCTGCAGGTCATTCACTAGGTCCCTCCGTGTGGTTCTGGGATTTTTGCTCACTGTTCTTGTGATCATTTTGACCCCACGAGGTGAGATCTTGCGTGGAGCCCCAGATCGAGGGAGATTATCAGTGGTCTTGTATGTCTTCCATTTCCTAATAATTGCTCCCACAGTTGATTTCTTCAAACCAAGCTGCTTACCTATTGCAGATTCAGTCTTCCCAGCCTGGTGCAGGTCTACAATTTTGTTTCTGGTGTCCTTTGACAGCTCTTTGGTCTTGGCCATAGTGGAGTTTGAAGTGTGACTGTTTGAGGTTGTGGACAGGTGTCTTTTATACTGATAACAAGTTCAAACAGGTGCCATTAATACAGGTAACGAGTGGAGGACAGAGGAGCCTCTTAAAGAAGAAGTTACAGGTCTGTGAGAGCCAGAAATCTTGCTTGTTTGTAGGTGACCAAATACTTATTTTCCACCATAATTTGCAAATAAATTCATAAAAAATCCTTTTTTTTTCTGAATTTGTCTGTCATAGTTGACTGTACCTATGATGAAAATTACAGGCCTCTCTCATCTTTTTAAGTGGGAGAACATGCACAATTGGTGGCTGACTAAATACTTTTTTCCCCACTGTATCACTCTGATTCATTCATGTACGAGCAGAGAGGGAGCCCATACTGTAGCTACTGAGATCTCGACTGCCTAACTGGGCCAATGTCTATCATCATGGAATGGGCTCCCGAGTAGCGTAGTGGTCTAAGGCATTGCATCTCAGTGCTTGAGGTGTCACTACAGACCCCCTGGTTCGATTCCAGGCTGCATCACAACCAGCCGTGATTGGGAGTCCCATAGGGCGGCGCACAATTGGTCCAGCGTCGTCTGTGTTTGGCCGGTGTAGGCCGTCATTGTAAATAAGAATTTGTTCTTAACTGACTTGCCTAGTTAAATAAAGGTACAAAATAAAACACATCTTTATAGTCTATTATGATCTGCTGCCCAATTACTGTCCATTGTATGTAATTCAGAGGAGGCTGGTGGGAGGCGCTATAGGAGGACAAGTTCATTGGAATGGAATAAATGGAACGGTATCAAACACATAAAAGCTGAAATGTCTTGAGTCAATAAGCATTCAACCCCTTTGTTATGGCAAGCCTTTGTACGTTCTAAAAACATAATTCCACTTTGACATTATGGGGTATTGTGTGTAAGCCAGTGACACAAAATATAAATGTAATCCATTTTACATTCAGGCTGTAACATAACAAAATGTGGAATAGACACCTATTGTTTCCTCACACGTGTTTTTATAAATAAATACCTTACAAATAGATCAATTACATCTCTCTGGTCTTAAAGGGAGAGTGTTTGTGATTCTTCATATAGTTAACGCTATATTTTTACTATATGAACAGAGTTTAAAGATGAAAAGATCAGAAGGAGTTTTTTTTTGTTGCTCATGTTTGACGTCAGTCCTTTACTCACAATGAGAAACAGATTTAGAAGAATGACTTGAAGGTCTGGTAATCAATCTACTCCCAGGATTTGGTCCATGTATCCTCACCCTCTGTGACAACCGTAAACAACTGTGTGTGTGTGTGTGTGTGTGTGTGTGTGTGTGTGTGTGTGTGTTCCCTCCCTCTGCAGCTCTGGTATTTCTTTTCTACAGATCTCTGGGAGTTCTCTGGTTACTGTGGTAACAAGGCCCAGAGGAAAATCTATGACAGAGGAAGAGAGGGAGGGTGTGTGTGTGTGTGTGTGTGTGTGTGTGTGTGTGTGTGTGTGTGTGTGTGTGTGTGTGTGTGTGTGTGTGTGTGTGTGTGTGTGTGTGTGTGTGTGTGTGTGTGTATAAAAGGAGATAGACAAAGAGAGCTGAGGGGTGATGACTTGTATATTTTGGGACAGGGGCATAAACATGTCATCACCCCTGTCATCACATGGTTGCCATGGTTACCTGCCCACACGCTTTTATGTCATATCCTTTTTCAGAGAGGTCAACAACACAACAAGAAAATGTCAGGGATTGACATCAAATTCTTCTAGACTTGTAGCTTTCTGACATTGACAGTATGGCAATTCCTATCATTGTCAAATGTTTGGACCATTACCGGGATTTGACAACTTGCTAGGCTTACCCTGGCGTGAAGTTTTGATAACCGTGTAAATCTCTCTAGGACAAGGTAACTTTTATCAATATATTTGCCTGTATTTACCCCCCAAAATTGAAACTCTTATTAGCTGCTAATGTGGCTATCATAAAGAACTACAAATGCCATGATGATCTATCTGGACAAGAATGCCGAATCAAGGCAAAGGTAAGAAACTCTGGATTTACTATCTAATGTTAGATTAACTATCTGCAGATAGCACTACTGGGTGATCTGAAAAGTCATAGTCAATCGATCAATAATATTATAATACTTTTAGCAAAAATGTTTATTTTCAATTTACAATCTGTAGAAACAATGAGAATAGAAGGGTTCAGAACGTTTGTGAAACATCACAGTACAGTTGAAAAATATATGACAAATAGAAATCCAATATGGATGGTGTTAAGTGATAGATGTGGAGGTGTTGAATGGAGCTGAAGGATTGGACTAAAAACAACTAACAACAACTAATAACAACAAGATAACTAATGTAAAGCATACTGTGTCCATAATAAGTATATAGGTTATAGGCTGAGAGCTTTTGTGAAAGAGCACAGTTAGAAAGATATGGCATATAGAAGCAAACCGGATGGACATCATGAAAATGATCGGAGAGGTTGAGGGTAGAGGAAGTTCAGGAGTAAAAACAAACAAAAGAGAATTACTGTAAAATTGACTGTGTCCATAAAATGTATATAGTATGTATAAGCTGGAAGTAGAGGACTAAGCATTGTTGTTCTCTAGTGTATCCAATTAGGGGAGGGGCGGTTGGGTTGGAAAGTAATAAAGGGAAATATATATTTTTAAAGGATATGTATATATATATGTATGTATGTGTATATGTATGTGTATGTATGTATATGTACAGTGGGGAAAAAAAGTATTTAGTCAGCCACCAATTGTGCAAGTTCTCCCACTTAAAAAGATGAGAGAGGCCTGTAATTTTCATCATAGGTAAACGTCAACTATGACAGACAAAATGAGAAAAAAAATCCAGAAAATCACATTGTAGGAATTTTTATGAATTTATTTGCAAATTATGGTGGAAAATAAGTATTTGGTCAATAACAAAAGTTTCTCAATACTTTGTTATATACCCTTTGTTAGCAATGACACTGGTCAAACGTTTTCTGTAAGTCTTCACAAGGTTTTCACACACTGTTGCTGGTATTTTGGCCCATTCCTCCATGCAGATCTCCTCTAGAGCAGTGATGTTCTGGGGCTGTCGCTGGGCAACACGGACTTTCAACTCCCTCCAAAGATTTTCTATGGGGTTGAGATCTGGAGACTGGCTAGGCCACTCCAGGACCTTGAAATGCTTCTTACGAAGCCACTCCTTCGTTGCCCGGGCGGTGTGTTTGGGATCATTGTCATGCTGAAAGACCCAACCACGTTTAATCTTCAATGCCCTTGCTGATGGAAGGAGGTGTCACGGTTTCGGCCGAGGCTGCTCCTCCTCCTGGTTCGGGCAGGCTTTGGCGGTCGTTGTCCCCGGAGTACTAGCTGCCACCGATCGATGTTTCATGTTCGTTTGGTTTTGTCTTTATGTTGTACACCTGTGTCTTGTTAGTCCTCGTTAGTGTCCTATTTAGTTCTCGTTGGTTGTGTTTGTCTTTGTGTGTGATTGCTCTTCTGTTTTCGTGTTGGAGCTACGTACTTCCCTCCAGTGTTTTGGAGAGGGTTTTCGCACATGTTAGTGCGCCGTTTGTTTGACGCCTGTGTGCGCCGTGATTTCGCCTTCGGGCTTATTGTGCTTATTTTCTACATGATTATTGCACTAAAGTCTTTTGGACTGAGCTTCTGCGTCCTGCGCTTGATTTATGCACCACACCCACCTTTAGCACCCCTTGACAGGAGGTTTTCACTCAAAATCTCACGATACATGGCCCCATTCATTCTTTCCTTTACACGGATCAGTCGTCCTGGTCCCTTTGCAGAAAAACAGCCCCAAAGCATGATGTTTCCACCCCCATGCTTCACAGTAGGTATGGTGTTCTTTGGATGCAACTCAGCATTCTTTGTCCTCCAAACACGACGAGTTGAGTTTTTACCAAAAAGTTATATTTTGGTTTCATCTGACCATATGACATTCTCCCAATCATCTTCTGGATCATCCAAATGCACTCTAGCAAACTTCAGACGGGCCTGGACATGTACTGGTTTAAGCAGGGGGACACGTCTGGCACTGCAGGATTTGAGTCCCTGGCGGCGTAGTGTGTTACTGATGGTAGGCTTTGTTACTTTGGTCCCAGCTCTCTGCAGGTCATTCACTAGGTCCCCCTGTGTGGTTCTGGGATTTTTGCTCACCATTCTTGTGATCATTTTGACCCCACGGGGTGAGATCTTGCGTGGAGCCCCAGATCGAGGGAGATTATCAGTGGTCTTGTATGTCTTCCATTTCCTAATAATTGCTCCCACAGTTGATTTCTTCAAACCAAGCTGCTTACCTATTGCAGATTCAGTCTTCCCAGCCTGGTGCAGGTCTACAATTTTGTTTCTGGTGTCCTTTGACAGCTCTTTGGTCTTGGCCATAGTGGAGTTTGGAGTGTGACTGTTTGAGGTTGTGGACAGGTGTCTTTTATACTGATAACAAGTTCAAACAGGTGCCATTAATACAGGTAACAAGTGGAGGACAGAGGAGCCTCTTAAAGAAGAAGTTACAGGTCTGTGAGAGCCAGAAATCTTGCTTGTTTTTAGGTGACCAAATACTTTTTTTCCACCATAATTTGCAAATAAATTCATTAAAAATCCTACAATATGATTTTCTGGATTTTTTTTCTCTCAATTTGTCTGTCATAGTTGACGTGTACCTATGATGAAAATTACAGGCCTCTCTCATCTTTTTAAGTGGGAGAACTTGCACAATTGGTGGCTGACTAAATACTTTTTAAGTTGGAGTCATTAAAACTTGTTTTTGAACCACACAACAAATTTCTTGTTAACAAACTATAGTTTTGGCAAGTCGGTTAGGACATCAACTTTGTGCATGACACAAGTACATTTTCCAAGAATTGTTTACAGACATATTATTTCACTTATAATTCACTGTATCACAATTCCAGTGGGTCAGAAGTTTACATACACTAAGTTGCCTGTGCCTTTAAACAGCTTGGAAAATTCCAGAAAAAAATGTGATGGCTTTAGAAGCTTCTGATAGACTAATTTACATCATTTGAGTCAATTGGAGGTGTACCAGTGGATGTATTTCAAGGCCTACCTTCAAACTCAGTGCCTCTTTGCTTGATATCATGGAAAATCAAAAGAAATCAGCCAAGACCTCAGAAAACAAATTGTAGACCTCCACAAGTCTGGTTCATCCTTGGGAGCAATTTCCAAACGCCTGAAGGTACAACGTTCATCTGTACAAACAATAGTATGCAAGTATAAACACCATGGGACCACGCAGCCATCATTCCACTCAGAAAGGAGACGCGTTCTATCTCCTAGATATGAACGTACTTTGGTGCGAAAAGTGCAAATCAATCCCAGAACAACAGCAAAGGACCTTGTGAAGATGCTGGAGGAAACAAGTACAAAAGTATCTAAATCCACAGTAAAACGAGTCCTATATCGACATAACCTGAAAGGCCGCACAGCAAGGAAGAAGCCACTGCTCCAAAACCGCCATAAAAAAAGCCAGACTACGGTTTGCAACTGCACATGGGGACAAAGATCGTACTTTTTGGAGAAATGTCCTCTGGTCTGATGAAACAAAAATATAACTGTTTGGCCATAATGACCATCGTTATGTTTGAAGGAAAAAGGGGGATGCTTGCAAGCCGAAGAACACCATCGCAACCGTGACGCACGAGGGTGGCAGCATCATGCTGTGGGGGTGCTTTGCTGCAGGAGGGACTGCTGCACTTCACAAAATAGATGGCATCATGAGGAAGGAAAATAATGTGGATATATTGAAGCAACATCTCAAGACATCAGTCAGGAAGTTAAAGCTTAGTCGCAAATGGGTCTTCCAAATGGACAATGACCCCAAGCATACTTCCAAAGTTGTGGCAAAATGGCTTAAGGACAACATAGTCAAGGTCTTGGAATGGCCATCACAAAGCCCTGACCTCAAAATTTGTGGGCAAAACTGAAAAAGTGTGTGCGTGCAAGGAGGCCTACAAACCTGACTCAGTTACACCAGCTCTATCAGGAGGCATGGGCCAAAATTCACCCAACTTATTGTGGGAAGCTTGTGGAAGGCTACCCGAAACGTTTGACCCAAGTTAAACAATTTAAAGGCAATGCTATCAAATACTAATTGAGTGTATGTAAACTTCTGACCCACTGGGAATGTGATGAAATAAATAATAGCTTAAATAAATAATTATCTCTACTATTATTCTGACATTTCACATTCTTAAAATAAAGTGGTGATCCTAACTGACCTAAGACAGGGAATTTTTACTAGGATTAAATGTCAGGAATTGTGAAAAACTGAGTTTAAATATATTTGGCTAAGGTGTATGTAAACTTCCGACTTCGCACTGCTTTGCTTTATCTTGGCCAGGTCGCAGTTGTAAATGAGAACTTGTTCTCAACTGGCTTACCTGGTTAAATAAAGGTGAAATAAATAAAAAATATATACATATCTATATCTATATTTATATATCTATATATACTATCTATATATTATATATATATATATATATATATATATATATATATATATATATATATATATATATATATATATATATATATATATATATATATATATATATATATATATATATATATATATATATATATACACTGCTCAAAAAAATAAAGGGAACACTTAAACAACACAATGTAACTCCAAGTCAATCACACTTCTATGAAATCAAACTGTCCACTTAGGAAGCAACACTGATTGACAATACATTTCACATGCTGTTGTGCAAATGGAATAGACAACAGGTGGAAATTATAGGCAATTAGCAAGACACCCCCAATAAAGGACTGGTTTTGCAGGTGGTGACCACAGACCACTTCTCAGTTCCTATGCTTCCTGGCTGATGTTTTGGTCACTTTTGAATGCTGGCGGTGCTTTCACTCTAGTGGTAGCATGAGACGGAGTCTACAACCCACACAAGTGGCTCAGGTAGTGCAGCTCATCCAGGATGGCACATCAATGCACGCTGTGGCAAGAAGGTTTGCTGTGTCTGTCAGCGTAGTGTCCATCCATTCTTTGGGGGGCCGCACAGCCCTCCATGTGCTCGCCAGAGGTAGCCTGACTGCCATTAGGTACCGAGATGAGATCCTCAGACCCTTTGTGAGACCGTTGGCCCTGGGTTCCTCCTAATGCAATGTTAGACCTCATGTGGCTGGAGTGTGTCAGCAGTTCCTGCAAGAGGAAGGCATTGATGCTATGGACTGGCCCGCCCGTTCCCCAGACTTGAATCCAATTGAGCACATCTGGGACATCATGTCTCGCTCCATCCACCAACGCCACGTTGCACCACAGACTGTCCAGGAGTTGGCGGATGCTTTAGTCCAGGTCTGGGAGGAGATCCCTCAGGAGACCATCCGCCACCTCATCAGGAGCATGCCCAGGCGTTGTAGGGAGGTCATACAGGCACGTGGAGGCCACACACATTACTGAGCCTCATTTTGACTTGTTTTAAGGACATTACATCAAAGTTGGATCAGCCTGTAGTGCGGTTTTCCACTTTAATTTTGAGGGTGACTCCAAATCCAGACCTCCATGGGTTGATAAATTTGATTTCCATTGATAATTTTTGTGTGATTTTGTTGTCAGCACATTCAACTATGTAAAGAAAAAAGTATTTAATAAGATTATTTCATTCATTCAGATCTAGGATGTGTTATTTTAGTGTTCCCTTAATTTTTTTGAGCAGTGTATATATATATATATATATATATATATATATATATATATATATAGATAGATAGATAGATAGATAGATAGATAGATAGATAGATAGTGTAACGATCCCTGCAGTCTGAGTCGGTTTCTGTCTGGGTATTAGTTTTTCTGCTCGGGATCTCCAGTTTCCCGAGGGTTCTGGAACGCTCCCTGCCTGGTTGCCGGGCAACGTTGCTAGGCGGGAGCTCTCTTGATTTCCGCACCTGCATCCCATCAGCAATCTGCACACCTGGTCCTGATCATCACCCTTCTTAGGCTCTGTCCTAACATCCATTCCCTGCCGGATCGTTAGCCATGAACAGTATGTTTGTCCGTGTATCAGCCTTGGAACTTCTAGCGTTAGTTTTGTTGTTTTTCACCTTTTTGACTTGCTGTATACTTACCTCCGTTTTGTTCTATCTGCAGTCACTCACCCGGAACCTTCACCCAACCTCTGCCTGATGGTCGGCGGCTGCCGAGCCATTACTGGACCTACCACTGCACCCTCAACAACCCATCCACGCGACCCGCTCTGTTCCCTGGATTATTCAGCCTCACTCGTGGATCTATTAAATAAACACTCACCTTTGTTTCAATTTACCTTGTCCTGGTCTGCTTCTGGGTTCTGGCTTAGTAAACCGTGACAGAACGATCCGGCCAGTAATGAACCCAGCGGACCTGGACTCTGTTCGCCATGCCATTACCCATCAGGAGAAGATGTTGGGCCATCATAGCACGGAGCTACAGGAGATCGCGTTGGCAGTTCGGAACCTTTCTACCGGTCTGACGGAGGTCCAGAACCAGCGCAAGTTTCCGGTGGAGGATCCACTACCGGTTTCACCCATCTCGCCTGCCGCTTCTGGAGCTGTGTCCTTCCGTGAGCCCAAGGTTCCGACGCCGGATAAATATGAGGGGGAGCTGGGAAGATGCCGTTCTTTCCTTATGCAGTGTGGGTTAGTGTTCGATCTACAGCCCTACTCTTATGCCACAGACAAGGCTAGGATAGCCTTTGTGATTGAGTTGCTGCGTGGTCGAGCGCTGGAGTGGGCTTCAGCCGTTTGGGAACGACAAGACCCCTGCATGGCTTCATACCAGGGGTTCACGGCCGAGATGAGGAAGCTCTTCGACCATTCCGTCCGAGGGAGGGACGCAGCTAGGCGCCTGTTTTCGCTTCACCAAGGAACTCGCAGCGTGGCCGACTTCGTGATCGAGTTCAAGACGTTGGCGGTGGAGAGTGGGTGGAATGAGGAGTCTCTGCAAGCGGCCTTTTACCAGGGTCTGTCGGAGCAGCTCAAGGATGAGTTGATCTCCTATCCGGAGCCTAGTGACCTGGACAGCTTGGTAGCCTTGTCTATTCGGGTGGATAATCGAGTCCGAGAGCGAAGGAGGGAGAAGCAATGGGGTCCGTCCAATCGATCAGCTTCTCAGGTTCCAGTCGGGTCGGGGATTGGACCAGAATACGTCGATCATCGTCCACCACACAGGATTAGTGGAGAGGTCCTGTCTCCCGATTCTGAACCAATGCAAGTAGGGCGGCACGGGTTAACCAAGGAGGAACGCCAACTCAGACGTAGGACTAACTGTTGCCTCTACTGTGGTGGTTCGGGACATTATCTCGCCACCTGTTCCCTGGAGCTGTCTACCCCAAGGGAAGGTTATACAGTATCTCCCGACCTGAACGTGAGGCTTTGGAGACCTACATCAAGGAGTCCCTAGCTGCTGGTCTCGTTCGTCCCTCGTCATCACCCCTGGGGGCAGGATTCTTCTTTGTGGGTAAGAAGGATGGCTCTCTTCGACCGTGTATTGATTATCGGGGGTTGAATGACATCACGGTCAAGAACAAGTATCCCCTGCCCTTGATGAGTTCTGCCTTCGACTCCTTACAGGGTGCTACGGTGTTCACCAAGCTAGACCTACGCAATGCGTATCACATGGTCCGGATCAGAGAGGGGGGACGAGTGGTTGACGGGTTTCAATACACCGATGGGTCACTTCGAGTATCAGGTGATGCCGTTTGGACTGACCAATGCTCCAGCGGTATTCCAGAGTATGGTGAACGACGTCCTGAGAGATATGATCGGTCTCTTTGTGTTTGTTTACCTGGATGACATTCTGATCTTCTCAAAGGAACCTTCCGACCACGTCCAGCATGTCCGGCAGGTTCTGCAGCGATTGTTGGAGAATCGCCTGTTCGTGAAGGCCGAGAAGTGCGAGTTTCACGCCCACACGACATCCTTTCTCGGGTACATCATCTCCAGGGGAGAGATTAGGATGGACCAGGAGAAGGTTAGAGCGGTTCTGGAATGGGCCCAGCCCGGTACGAGATTGCAGCTCCAGAGATTTTTGGGGTTTGCGAATTTCTACCGCAGATTCATCCGGGATTACAGCCGTGTGGCCGCTCCGTTAACTGCCTTGACTTCCAGTATCAGGATCTTCAAGTGGAATCCGGAGGCGGATCGAGCGTTTCTGGATTTGAAGAGGCGATTCACCAACGCACCGATTCTCTCTCAACCGGACACGGCCCGTCAGTTCGTCGTTGAAGTGGACGCGTCTGATGTGGGAGTTGGCGCCATCCTGTCGCAGCGATGCTCCACGGACAGTAAACTCCATCCCTGCGCCTACTACTCTCGTCGCCTTTCGCCTGCGGAGAGGAATTACGATGTGGGTAACCGGGAGCTTCTCGCGGTGAAACTTGCCTTGGAGGAGTGGCGCCACTGGTTGGAGGGGCGGAGCAACCGTTTATTGTCTGGACTGACCACAAGAATCTTGCTTACGTGCAATCGGCTAGACGTCTCAACTCCCGTCAGGCCAGGTGGGCGTTGTTTTTCGGACGATTCAATTTTTTCCCTGACGTTCCGACCTGGATCTAAGAACGGCAAGGCGGACGCCTTGTCCCGGATGTTCTCCAAGACGGAGGAGAGTGGGTCCAAGACCGAGACAATTCTCCCCCGGAACTGCGTCGTGGGAGCTGTTAGGTGGAAGATTGAGGAGGAGGTGATGGCGGCCCTTCGGACGCAGCCCGGTCCCGGTAACGGTCCACCCGGTCGGTTGTTTGTGCCTGAGTCGGTTCGTCCTGCTGTCCTCAAATGGTCCCACGCCAGCAAAATGGCTTGTCACCCTGGCGTGGCTCGGACGATGGCGTTTCTTCGCAGACGTTTTTGGTGGCCTGCCATGGCCGAGGATACTCGGGGTTATGTTGCTGCCTGTCCAGTGTGTGCGCAGAATAAGAGTACCAATCGGCCCAGCTCTGGACTACTTCACCCCCTTCCTATTCCCCGCGACCATGGTCGCATCTGGCCCTGGACTTTGTCACTGGGTTGCCCGCGTCTGAGGGAAACACGGTCGTTCTGACTATCGTGGACAGATTCAGCAAGTTCGCCCACTTTGTGCCTATTGCCAAGCTTCCCTCTGCCTCGGAGACGTCCGAGATCCTGGTTAGGGAGGTTTTCAGGGTCCACGGTTTGCCCAGTGATATCGTTTCCGACCGTGGCCCTCAGTTTACCTCTGCTGTCTGGAAGTCCTTCTGTTTGGCCATTGGAGCTACAGTCAGCCTCACATCTGGTTTTCACCCCCAATCTAATGGTCAGGCGGAGAGAGCCAACCAGAAGATGGAATCCACGCTACGCTGCCTTGTCTCCTCCAACCCCACCTCCTGGGTCTCTCAGTTGCCTTGGGTTGAGTATGCCCACAATACTCTCCCTACATCTGCCACTGGGATGTCTCCCTTCCAGTGCCTGTATGGCTACCAACCTCCCTTGTTCCCTTCTCAGGAGAAGGAGCTCTCAGTGCCCTCTGTTCAGGCCCATATTCGTCGTTGCCACCGGACCTGGCATCGGGCCAGAAAGGCACTCCTTAGAGTTTCGGACCGGTATCAGCTCCAGGCGAATCGTCGCCGGATCCCCGCTCCCACCTATACCATCGGAGATAGGGTCTGGTTGGCCACACGGGATCTTCCTTTACGGACTGAGTCTAGGAAGTTGTTACCGAAGTTCATTGGTCCGTTTGTGGTGGAGAAGGTGATCAATCCGGTGGCAGTTCGACTCAAACTACCGAGGACGCTCAGAGTCCATCCCACCTTTCATGTCTCCTGCCTCAAGCCTGTTCTCCTCAGTCCTCTGTTGCCTCCTCCGCCTCCTCCTCCTCCTCCTCGGATGATCGGAGGTGGTCCTGCCTACACGGTGCGACGCATCATGGATTCCAGACGGCGGGGCCGGGGGTTTCCAGTATCTCGTGGACTGGGAGGGGTATGGTCCTGAAGAGAGGAGTTGGATTCCGCGGCGACAGATCCTAGATGCTGACCTCATCCGTGACTTCTACCGCCTCCATCCTGGCGCTCCGGGAGTCCGCCCGGTGGCGTCGGTCGGAGGGGGGTACTGTAACGATCCCTGCAGTCTGAGTCGGTTTCTGTCTGGGTATTAGTTTTTCTGCTCGGGATCTCCAGTTTCCCGAGGGTTCTGGAACGCTCCCTGCCTGGTTGCCGGGCAACGTTGCTAGGCGGGAGCTCTCTTGATTTCCGCACCTGCATCCCATCAGCAATCTGCACACCTGGTCCTGATCATCACCCTTCTTAGGCTCTGTCCTAACATCCATTCCCCTGCCGGATCGTTAGCCATGAACAGTATGTTTGTCCGTGTATCAGCCTTGGAACTTCTAGCGTTAGTTTTGTTGTTTTTCACCTTTTTGACTTGCTGTATACTTACCTCCGTTTTGTTCTATCTGCAGTCACTCACCCGGAACCTTCACCCAACCTCTGCCTGATGGTCGGCGGCTGCCGAGCCATTACTGGACCTACCACTGCACCCTCAACAACCCATCCACGCCACCCGCTCTGTTCCCTGGATTATTCAGCCTCACTCGTGGATCTATTAAATAAACACTCACCTTTGTTTCAATTTACCTTGTCCTGGTCTGCTTCTGGGTTCTGGCTTAGTAAACCGTGACAGATAGATAGATAGATAGATAGATAGATAGATAGATAGATAGATAGATAGATAGGTAAGTAGGTAAGTAGGTAGGTAGGTAGGTAGGTAGGCAGGCAGGCAGGCAGGCAGGCAGGCAGGCAGGCAGATAGATAGATAGATATATTTGCGGGGGGAAAAACATATGGGGGATTGGAAGTGATGAAGACAATTACAATGATGGAAGTTACAATCTATCAGCAATATTAAAGCTGATCTACCCCCTTAAAAAAAAAATATATATATATATATAAAATACAAAAATTTAAAAAAATTGTAACAAATTACATTAAATAAATATAAAGATGGGGGTTGAATTTATATGCACTATGCTGGTTACTCCCATAAGACCATTCAAACATTTGGTACATTTGATAGCACAATATCCCTGACAATCTTACTAAAGCTCATTTAAATACTCCACGCCTGTTTCATCCATGCATTTCCATACAACTCATATCCTATCTGTGTAGCGCCTAGCCATCTGCATAGATGCCTACCTAGTAGCCATATTACAGTTATAACTATCTAAAATCACAAACCACCACATTGTAAGAATGCCAAAGCTACATATCTCATCGCTCCACCACCAACATCAACAACAGCCAAGATTGAGAACTCATGCAGAGAATTGTCCAGTGAACAACATGGCTTCCTCACACACAACTAATGAATGGTGCCATTGTCTGTGGCAGGCATGTAACAGCCCAGATAAAGGGAGTAGCCAGTTTCTGCCATCTCCCCTAGGCCCAGCCTAGTGCCTCTCTTCCCTGCCTGCCTCCCCCAGTGTAGTCTTGGGCTTTGTGTGGACGACACCCTGGAGAATGCAGCACGCCGTACTGAGAATGTGTGTGTGAGCGAAACGTGCTGATGCCTGAAACAACAATCTAAGGTGCCACACGTGATTAAGTGTCTAGCCTATCCTAGGGATGGGCCAATTACACACACACACACACACACACACACACAGAGATCTATAGGAGACATTAAGTGCCGTACAGACCAGTATTGCCAGAATGGTGTGGGGGGAGGTAGCAGACAGACCACAACATTATGTTGAGAGAGGGATTTCGATGTCATGACAATTGGGAAATAACGCCACCCTCAAATATCTTGATTGCTGTGCATTTTGGCGAGGAATAACTGCAAAACCTTGGCAATACAAACAAGCTCGCAGGCACGCACATACTTTTTTTAATGGTTGGACAGATTGTTCCACTGGGACTGAGTTTCAATAGTTTTGAAACTACGCCTGCGATTTCCCCCTACATGTTAATAGTGACACCCACCACACATCCACTGTGCCACAACCCCATGACACTAATAGACACATCCACAAACATGAACAACCCCTAGTTCCTCCATACCCCTCAGTGGAATCCAGGTGAAAGCTATGATCCCTTATTGAGGTCACAAATCCACTTCAATCAGTGTAGATGAAGAGGAGGAGACAGGTTAAAGGATGTTTAAGCCTTGAGACAATTGAGACATGGGTTGTGTATTTGTGCCATTCAGCTGGTGAATGGACAAGGTAAAAAATGTAAGTGCCTTTGAATGGTGTATGGTAGTAGGTGCCTGGCACACCGGTTTGTGTCAAGATCTACAACGCTGCTGGGTTTTTCATGCTCAACTAATTCCTGTGTGTATCAAGAGCGGTCCATCACCCAAAGGACATCCAGCCAACTGGACATAACTGTGGGAAGCAATGGAGTCAACATGGGCGAGCGTCCCTGTGGAACACTTTCGACACCTTGTAGAGTCCATGCCCTGATGAATTGAGGCTGTTCTGAGGGCAAAAGGGGGTGCAACTCAATATTAGGAAGGTGTTCCTAATGTTTTGTACACTCAGTGTATCTTGTATGTAAGCCAGTACTCATGATTATTCCTTTCTATTCTGTCTCCATAGAACCACTTCTGTCAATACAGAGGACTGTGTGGTATGGTTGAACCCAATATCTAATAAACCTGTTCTGAAGACATTGAGGCTTGTTCTTGCCAGACAGACCTGTGGTGGCTGAGATCTATCCATTGGCACCTAATAGCTCTCTACTAGTTAGTGCCTGTTCTACATGGTGCCCCCCGGATCAGACCTTTAGTATTTTTCACAACTGTTACAGTCTCCCTGCTGTATTTCATTCCTCTGTGTTATGTTTATGGATTTGCTCAGGTAACCTAAACCAGGGGTGTGAAACTCAATCAGCGCACGGGAAAAAACACAGCCAGACATAGCCTATTATGTTTGTTTTTACAACAACAGAAAAAAGGTGAATACAACTGGCCCAAACTGGCAATTGTTTTATTTGAAAAAATATGGCCCTTTATAATGTCCTCTTTGTACATAGGATGCTGTATATAGCATTTGAACATATTAAAATAAAAGAATAGATAAATAATATTTGTTCTGCCTTTGCTGCTATGCTGCCAATTACTCCAAATAACAAAAACATACCTATAGGTTGTTGTAACATTTAAATGTTTTTTGCACTGCATGGATCATTGGTGTGGTTGAATGCAGCATTGCTGTATGGTGCACTCAAAATGTATTGTAGTTGAGTAGCCAGCCTAGACTACAGCTCAAATGTTGCTGTAATTGGCCTACACGTTTCTCCTTTGAATAGTATTTTGTTGCAGGTTTTGTTTTTAGGTTATTCATTGTCAAGCTTAAAAAACCGAAGCCAGACTGCAACATTTTAATAGCCTAGCTAGGACTGTGGCATGTGTCTGTACCAGTGGTGGGAAAAGTACCCAATTGTCATACTTGAGTAAAAGTAAAGATACCTTCATAGAAAATGACTCAAGTAAAAGTGAAAGTCGCCCAGTACAATCCTACTTGAGTAAAAGTCCAAAAGTATTTGGTTTTAAATCTACTTAAGTATCAAAAGTAAATGTAATTGCTAAAATATACTTACGTATCAAAAGTAGAAGTACAAGTATAAACCATGTCAAATGCCTTATATTAATCAAACCATATGGCACCATTTTCTTGTTTTTTTAATTTACTGATAGCCAGGTGCATGCTCCAACACTCAGACACAATTTACAAATGAAGCAAGTGTTTAGTGAGTCCGCCAGATCAGAGGGAGTAGGGATGACCAGGGATGTTCTCTTGATAAGTGTGTGAATTAGACCATTTTCCTGTCCTGCTATGCATTCAAAATGTAAGGAGTACTTTTGGGTGTCAGGGAAAATGTGTGGAGTAAAAAGTACATAATTTTCTTTAGGAATGTAGTAAAGTAAAAGTAAAAGTTGTCAAAAAATATAAATCGTAAAGTAAAGTACAGATACACAAAAAAAACTACTTAAGTAGTACTTTAAAGTATTTTTACTTAAGTACTTTACAACACTGGTCTGTACACTTTCCCTCCACTGCGTACAGTAAACAGGACACATGAAAGCAGCGCAATTGAAGTTGAATTCACTAATGCAAGCACATCAGGCTGTAATTTCATAAAGTAGATGGCTCAACTGTTGACTCATTTATGATCGCTTGTTTGTCCTATTGCCCATTAGTAGTAATTTATACCAGAGTGTGAATCCTTTATCTTATAACTTTTTGACAACCAAGATTACATTTTCTGTAGGCTACAGCAATGACCAGTTGGAACTGAAACTTGACATGGACACAACATGTTTAAACTTTCTGTCCGGTAAAATATTTGGTCAGTGCCATTAGTGATGATATGATACAGTACACTGGCTGGCTCGTGTGTGGGTGGGTGTGTGGCAATGCCGTTTGGCTTGCAGCACTTTGACAGTGCTTGCTGTGACTTGAAGTGCAGCGTGTTGCGGGCTGTATGGAAGCGGGCCAAAATGAATTGACAACCCAAATCATTGCGCAGGCCGGATAGAAATGTGTCACAGGCTGGATTCGGCCCGCGGGCCTTGTGTTTGACACGTGACCTAAACCCCATAGAAAATGTATGACATAATTGCAGCCACACGTCTTGGATAATCATCCAGGTATTTGACTTAACTGGACAAACTACTGATTTAACTACACTAAATCCAAGCATCAATCACTCATTCATGGCATAATGTTTGGCCGCTACATCCCCACTGTGGGATGAATGAACGAAACGTTGATAGCCCTCCATCCCCACACACGTTTTTATGCTACAGAAACACACACTCCGCATTTTAGCACATCCCATATGCATGTCCATATGATATTATAGCAGCTATGATAGCCCTATATAACAGTGAATCCGATGGTAAACTATGGGAAGTCAGAAATGAGACATAATTCCAAATCATATTAAGAAAATGGCTTATCTTTGCAAAGTTTATTGTGGGGTTTCGAGGCCTGCATACCACAAACTTATTTGAACACAACGGTGGTTGTCGGTCCGTCAGACCCTAATCAGACGCATCTGACTGTCTTTCATTCACAAAGAGGGCATGATAACTAGCCCACACTTGTCTTGAAAACTCCGCTACAGTGTTTCATCCTATGGCCAGGTATAATTATCACACGGCAAAACATAGGATTGGCCTCACGATACTGCTGTAACATTTAGCCAAAGGCAAATTAAACATTTCCACCAGATACTGAACAATGGAGATTAGAATGTTGAATGAGTCAGTAGGCTAGATTAGTGGGAGAATGGAGAGTGAGTGAATGAATGGATGGACGTACGTGTTGAGTTGAAATTAATCGAACTTACCTTAAGCTTACTTTCCCAGATCCGTTGTGATTATGCGGATTTACATATGCCCGCATGTAACACTTGTAAGTAAATACATTGATTATTGAGTCCTTGTATAGTAGGCTAATAGCATTTTACAGTGTGCGTGATGTGCTGTTGTAGCCAGGTCCTCTTCTTTTTACTGCATATCTCTCTCTCTCTCTCTCTCTCTCTCTCTCTCTCTCTCTCTCGCTCTCTCTCACTCGGTCTCTCTCCCCCTCACTAACTCTCTTTCTCTTTCTGATTTAAAGGCCCTGATGCCAAAGATAGCAGGTGCTTTACTTTCTATTTCATCTCTCATCGAATACTGACGCAAGCGAATGGGCAGTTCAGTTCCAGCAATCTTGCGCTCTTGGCACTCCTTCCTGCTTTTGCTCAAGATGTGTAAACTCAATCATTCAGCTAAGCATCTCAGATACGCCTCTCATTCCTCATCCCAGTCTTTCTTCTTTTCAATACCTAATATGGTTACCTGATTCAATCTTTGTAATTATTTTTAGGTTATAGACTATTATTCGTGAAACCTCATTCGGTTTATTTTTTAGAGAAGTTGGAATAGAATCATGTCAATCTGACATCAATATACACTACATGACCAAAGTATGTGCTCGTTGAACATCTCATTCCAAAATCATGGACATTAATATGGAGTTGGTCCCCCCTTTGCTGTTATAACAGCTGCCACTCTTCTGGGAAGGCTTTCCACTAGATGTTGGAATATTGCTGTGGGGACTTGCTTCCAGCCACAAGAGCATTAGTGAGGTTGGGCACTGATGTTGGGCGATTAGGCCTGGCTCGCAGTCAGCGTTCATTCATCCCAAAGGTCTTCGATGGGGTTGAGGTCAGGGCTCTGTGCAGGCCAGTCAAGTTCTTCCACACCGATCTTGACAAACCATTTCTGTATGGACCTCGTCATGCTGAAACAGGAAAGGGCCTTCCCCAAATTGCACAGAATCGTCTAGAATGTCATTGTATGCTCTAGTGTTAAGATTTCGCTTCACTGGAACTAAGGGGCCTAGACCGAACCATGAAAAACAACCCCAGACCATTATTCCTCCTCCACCAAACTTTACAGTTGGCACTATGCATTGGGGCAGGTAGCGTTCTCCTGGCATCCGCCAAATCCAGATTCGTCCATCAGTCTGCCAGATGTTGAAACGTGATTCATCACTCCAGAGAACGCATTTCCACTGCTCCAGAGTCCAATGGCAATGCGCTTTACACCACTCCAGCCGACACTTGGCATTGCGTATGGTGATCTTAGGCTTGTGTGCGGCTGCTCGGCCATGGAAACCCTGTCGTGGAAATTCATCACTAAGGACTCAAAGTCAAAGTAAATGAAGCAATCTTTATTAACGCGCGGAGAGGTTCACAAACTCAATACAAGGCTGATGAAACTCTGAAAAGGGGCGTTCCCTTTCAGTCCCTTTATACTGCTACACAAACATATATAAGCATGGATATATTCCTGCATGTGACTGACTGATACCACATCAGGCTTCTTACCTTGAAACTCCTTCTAGTTCCCAGAGCAATGTTCTGAGCGTACTGCCAAATTGCTTATGAGTGATAGTGTGGTTTACTCCTTTGTGCAGTCAATCCTTCAGTTGCATGAACCCAACCAGGAAAGGTTATTACAAAGCAGCATTGTACTAAACATACGATCTGATATACACAGAGAACATTTCCATCACAACACATTTCATGAAGCTCCCGACAAACAGTTCTTGTTCTGACGTTGCTGAGTTCCAGTTTGGAACTCAGTATTGAGTGTTGCAATTGAGGACAGACGATTTTTCTGCACTACGCGCTTCAGCACTCGGCGGTCCTGTTCTGTGAGCTTGTGTGGCCTACCACTTCGCGGCTGAGCCGTTGTTGCTCCTAGACGTTTCCACTTCACAACAGCACTTACAGTTGACCGGGGCAGCTCTAGCAGTGCAGAAATTTGTTGGAAAGGTGGCATCCTATGATGGTGCCACGTTGAAAATCACTGAGCTCTTCAGTAAGGACATTCTACTGCCAATCATTGTCTATGGAGATTCCATGGCAGTGTGCTCGATTTTATACACCTGTCAGCAACGGGTGTGGCTGAAATAGCCAAATCCACTAATTTGAAGGGGTGTCCACATACTTTTGTATATACATTTGAAGTCGGAAGTTTACATACACTTAGGTTGGAGTCATTAAAACTCGTTTTTCAACCACTCCACAAATTTCTTGTTAACAAACTATAGTTTTGGCAAGTCGGTTAGGACATCTACTTTGTGCATGACACAAGTCATTTTTCCACGAATTGTTTACAGACAGATTATTTCACTTATAATTCACTGTATCACAATTCCAGTGGGTCAGAAGTTTACATACACTAAGTTGACTGTGCCTTTAAACAGCTTGGAAAATTCCAGAAAATAATGTAATGGCTTTAGAAGCTTCTGATAGGCTAATTGACATAATTTGAGTCAATTGGAGGTGTACCTGTGGATGTATTTCAAGGCCTACCTTCAAACTCAGTGCCTCTTTGCTTGACATCATGGGAAAATCAAAAGAAATCAGCCAAGACCTCAGAAAACAAATTGTAAACCTCCACAAGTCTGGTTCATCCTTGGGAGAATTTCCAAATGCCTGAAGGTACAACGTTCATCTGTACAAACAATAGTATGCAAGTATAAACACCATGGGACCACGCAGCCGTCATACCGCTCAGGAAGGAGACGCGTTCTGTCTCCTAGAGATGAACGTACTTTGGTGCGAAAAGTGCAAACCAATCCCAGAACAACAGCAAAGGACCTTGTGAAGATGCTGGAGGAAACAGGTACAAAAGTATCTATATCTACAGTAAAACGAGTCCTATATCGACATAACCTGAAAGGCCGCTCAGCAAGGAAGATGCCACTGCTCCAAAACCACCATAAAAAAGCCAGATTACAGTTTGCAACTGCACATGGGGACAAAGATCGTACTTTTTGGAGAAATGTCCTCTGGTCTGATGAAACAAAAATATAACTGTTTGGCCATAATGACCATCGCTATGTTTGGAGGAAAAAGGGGGATGCTTGCAAGCCGAAGAACACAATCCCAACCGTGAAGCACGGGGGTGGCAGCATCATGCTGTGGGGGTGCTTTGCTGCAGGAGGGACTGCTGCACTTCACAAAATAGATGGCATCATGAGGAAGGAAAATTTGGTGGATATATTGAAGCAACATCTCAAGACATCAGTCAGGAAGTTAAAGCTTGGTTGCAAATGAGTCTTCCAAATGGACAATGACCCCAAGCATACTTCCAAAGTTGTGGAAAAATGGCTTAAGGACAACAAAGTCAAGGTATTGGAGTGGCCATCACAAAGCCCTGACCTCAATCCTATAGAAAATGTGTGGGCAGAACTGAAAAAGCGTGTACGAGCAAGGAGGCCTACAAACCTGACTCAGTTACACCAGCTCTGTCAGGAGGAATGGGCTAAAATTCACCCATCGTATTGTGGGAAGCTTGTGGAAGGCTACCGAAACGTTTGACCCAAGTTAAACAATTTAAATGCTACCAAATACAGTGGGGAAAAAAAGTATTTAGTCAGCCACCAATTGTGCAAGTTCTCCCACTTAAAAAGATGAGAGGCTTGTAATTTTCATCATAGGTACACGTCAATTATGACAGACAAAATGAGATTTTTTTTCTCCAGAAAATCACATTGTAGGATTTTTAATGAATTTATTTGCAAATTATGGTGGAAAATAAGTATTTGGTCAATAACAAAAGTTTCTCAATACTTTGTTGTATACCCTTTGTTGGCAATGACACAGGTCAAACGTCTTCTGTAAGTCTTCACAAGGTTTTCACACACTGTTGCTGGTATTTTGGCCCATTCCTCCATGCAGATCTCCTCTAGAGCAGTGATGTTTTGGGGCTGTCGCTGGGCAACACAGACTTTCAACTCCCTCCAAAGATTTTCTATGGGGTTGAGATCTGGAGACTGGCTAGGCCACTCCAGGACCTTGAAATGCTTCTTATGAAGCCACTCCTTCGTTGCCTGGGCGGTGTGTTTGGGATCATTGCCATGCTGAAAGACCCAGCCACGTTTCATCTTCAATGCCCTTGCTGATGAAAGGAGGTTTTCACTCAAAATCTCACGATACATGGCCCCATTCATTCTTTCCTTTACACGGATCAGTCGTCCTGGTCCCTTTGCAGAAAAACAGCCCCAAAGCATGATGTTTCCACCCCCATGCTTCACACTAGGTATGGTGTTCTTTGGATGCAACTCAGCATTCTTTGTCCTCCAAACACTACAAGTTGGTTTGGTTTCATCTGACCATATGACATTCTCCCAATCGTCTTTTGGATCATCCAAATGCACTCTAGCAAACTTCAGACGGGCCTGGACATGTACTGGCTTAAGCATGGGGACACGTCTGGCACTGCAGGATTTGAGTCCCTGGCGGCGTAGTGTGTTACTGATGGTAGGCTTTGTTACTTTGGTCCCAGCCCTCTGCAGGTCATTCACTAGGTCCCCCTGTGTGGTTCTGGGATTTTTGCTCACCGTTCTTGTGATCATTTTGACCCCACGGGGTGAGATCTTGCGTGGAGCCCCAGATCGAGGGAGATTATCAGTGGTCTTGTATGTCTTCCATTTCCTAATAATTGCTCCCACAGTTGATTTCTTCAAACCAAGCTGCTTACCTATTGCAGATTCAGTCTTCCCAGCCTGGTGTAGGTCTACAATTTTGTTTCTGGTGTCCTTTGACAGCTCTTTGGTCTTGGCCATAGTGGAGTTTGGAGTGTGACTGTTTGAGGTTGTGGACAGGTGTCTTTTATACTGATGACAAGTTCAAAAAGGTGCCATTAATACAGGTAACAAGTGGAGGACAGAGGAGCCTCTTAAAGAAGAAGTTACAGGTCTGTGAGAGCCAGAAATCTTGCTTGTTTGTAGGTGACCAAATACTTATTTTCCACCATAATTTGCAAATAAATTCATTAAAAATCCTACAATGTGATTTTCTGAAAAAAAAAATCTCAATTTGTCTGTCATAGTTGACGTGTACCTATGATGAAAATTACAGGCCTCTCTCATCTTTTTAAGTGGGAGAACTTGCACAATTGGTGGCTGACTAAATACTTTTTTTCCCCACTGTACTAATTGAGTGTATGTAAACTTCTGACCCACTGGGAATGTGATGAAAGAAATAAAAGCTGAAATAAATCATTTATTTCACATTCTTAAAATAAAGTGGTGATCCTAACTGACCTAAGACAGTGATTTTTACTAGGATTAAATGTCAGGAATTGTGAAAAAATGAGTTTAAATGTATTTGGCTAAACTGTATGTAAACTTCCGACTTCAACTGTATAGTGTATGATTATCTTTGATTAGATGGGTTTCTTTAAGTCGGTCAGTTTAATGTAGTGTAGCCCAACATGCAGTGCTTTAGGCTGCCACATCATTTGTGTCAGTGAGTGGATGCCGTTTGCTGCCTGTTAAATAGCAGAGTGGCATGATGCAGAAGGTACAGCTCCCAGGGTTCTCTCTCTCTCTCTCTCTCTCTCGTCTCTCTCTCTCTCTCTCTCTCTCTCTCTCTCTCTCTCTCTCTCTCTCTCTATTGGTGGGAGTGGACATGAAGCTAGGCTTCGGGCCTCAACCCTAACCTTAATCCAATTAACAATTAATTTGCCCCTACCCCACTACATGCCGGAAAGGTAGGCCTCACTTGAAGCCTGACCTAGAATTAGGGGCGGCAGGTAGCTTAGTGGGTACGAGCGTTGTGCCAGTAACCGAAAGGTTGTTGGTTCTAATCCCCGAGCCGACTAGGTGAAAAATCTGTCGATGTGCCCTTAAGCAAGGCACTTAACCCTAATTGCTCATGTAAGTCGCTCTGGATAAGAGCGTCTGCGAAATGACTAAAAAAAAATAAAAAATAAAAAAAATAATGTGCTTTTCAGTGACATAGGCAGAAAGGTTGTGGCTAGAAACAAAATTCACGCATGGGATTGTTCAACAGATGCTCCCAATGAACGCAAGCCTGCATCTGACCATGTGAAATTAACTCTTCACATTAAAAACTTGGTCCCACAGATAACAAGGTTTCCATAGAAAAGCATTACCTACAGCCCTCACATAACCATAACCCCGTTGACTGTGATTGAGCTAGCTAACTGTCCTTGCACACAGCAAATCGTGACCTTATAGGTTTGCCCTATGTTGAGGTTCAGCTTCCTGTGGCAACAGGAAGTGTCTTAATTCATCCTCAATATGGTCCTTAATTCTCTCCCTGCAGTTACACAAAAACAGTGTCTTCCATCATCTGTAGAACAGCCAATTCTTAACGTAAAGACTTGAAACTCAGGGCATCATTAAAGAGTGTCCCCAGGAGGCCGTACATTGAATTTCAGGAAGTGATAGGGTCATAGGGGCGGTTTCGAAGGGTTTAAAAGGCTTAATCTTCCCAAATGTTACATATTTTTGTGACCAGGGGACCGTTAAATTTGAAGTCAATCAATCAAAAAGCATTTTTTATCTCCATTGAACACAATGGTCTTGCAGTTCTAGAAACTAAGAGTGTTGTTATGAATTCTTGAATGAATTTTGAAGAGAATATTGGTCAAATTTATTTTGATTGACTTGAAACTATCTGTCCTCCTGCCTGCTTGCCTGTCTGCCTGTCTGCCTGTCTGCCTGTCTGCCTGTCTGCCTGTGTCTGTCTGCCTGTGTCTGTCTGCAGGAGAGAGAGAGATGAGAGGAGGGGTAGGCAGGGAAAGAAGGAGGGAGAGAGAATGGAGGAGGGCGAGAGAGAGAAGGGGGACGAGAGAATGGAGGAGGAGGGAGAGAGAGAGAAGGGGGGAGAGAGAATGAAGGAGGAGGAGGGAGAGAGACAGAAGGGGGGAGAGTGAGGGAGAGGGAGAGAGAGGAGAGACAGGGAGAGGATGAAGAGGGAGGGGGAAAGAGAGGAGGGAGGAGAGAGAGTCATTAGACAGACAGAGGTGGGAAAGAGGAGGGAGAGAGAGTAGGGAGAGGGAGAGAGAGAGATGAGAGGAAGGCAGGGAAAGAAGGAAGGAGAGACAATGGAGGGGCGAGGGGAGAGAGAAAAGGGGGAGAGAGCGGGAGAGGGTGAAGGAGGGATGGGAGAGAGAGGAGAGAGAGAGAAGAGAGAGATGAGAGAAGGGGGAGGGAGGGAAAGAAGGAGGGAGAGAGAATGGAGGAGGAGGAGGGCGAGAGAGAGGAGGGGGAGAGTGAGGGAGGGGAGAGAGGGGACAGAGAGGGTGGGAGCGGGGAGAGAGGGTGGAGGGGGTGAAAGAAGTGGGAGGAGAGAGAAGAGAAGGAGTGGGGATAAAGAGGAGGTGGAGAGAGAGAGATAAACGAGAAAAACGTCAACCCTGTGTCACTCATGTTTTCCCATTAACTGCAATGTACTGAGAAAGACATCAACACTGTGACACTCATCTTTTCCCATTGACTGCTATGTATTGAGAAAAACAGGTCAGCTACTGTGACATTTTGCCTTTTTTCAAAACCATGCCATGATGACATTTTCCTATGATATCATGTTGTGAAGAATTATCTGGGGCTAGGCTACATGTCATTTTCTTAATTCCATTGTCTTTTCGTTTTTTACCCCTCCTCATGTTAAACAAATGGCATTCACATTTGTTTCCACATCAAATTCATGCACAGAGAATGTCAAAAGGTTATTACTTTTTTTAAACATGACAAAGCTTCCCAAACTTTGTTATCAAGATGCAACAGCCAATATAAGACATATTGTGAGGTACAACATGGATTACACACTGATGTAAGGAGGGGGTTGGCGCCACTGTCTGGAGCTTTTCCCAGACTGTCTTCCTTGGTGCCGCTGACACTAAAGATTAGCTATCGTCTCCCTCCAGTGGTAAATTCAGAAATTACAAGAATAAGAGGCAACGCCCACCTCCAAAACAATGGCCCATGGTTAACCAATTATGAATGGGGTCATGTGCCTTTCTTCATTATTTATCAAGGCGTTGGGTCAGGTGAACGAATAAGACTAAAGAATACCTGGATAGGCAAAGTACTTAGGGGATCTGTCGGTTCAGCACCTCACTGCCCTGGACAGGAACCTCTGTCAAGGCAGCGGCACCATTCACCTGTCCAGCCCCATGGACAGCAACCCCTTGTAAGGCAGCGGCACAGTTCACCTGTTCAGAACAATGGACAGCAACCCCTGGCAAGGCAGCGGCACCGTTCACCTGTCCAGCACCATGGACAGCAACCCCTGGCAAGGCAGCGGCACCGTTCACCTGTCCAGCACCATGGACAGCAACCCCTGGCAAGCCTGGAGCAAAACACGTCAAAACTAAGCCTTGATACGACCAAAGTGTGCACAGTATTATAATTCACAGATGCACACATTATAGGTGGGAACAAAATCTGACGTCTGTGTGCCTTTCCCGCACTTCCATATACACGTTTAAAGTTTAGGTTTAGCTAACCAGTCTTTACGCCGAACGTCTGAAGCAAATGCAAATCCTTTTGTCCTCAGAACAGCCTCAATTCCTCGGGGCATGGACTCTACAAGGTGTCGAAAGTGTTCCACATGGATACTGGCCCATGTTGACTCCAATGCTTCCCACAGTTGTGTCAAGTTGGCTGGATGTCCTTTGGGTGGTGGGCCACCCTTGATACACACGGGAAACTGTGGAGCGCAACGTTGCAGTTTTAATAATAATATGCCATTTAGCAGACGCTTTTATCCAAAGCGACTTACAGTCATGCGTGCATACATATATTTTTTTTTTGTGTATGGGTGGTCCCGGGGATGGAACCCACTACCTTGGCGTTACAAGCGCCGTGCTCTACCAGCTGAGCTAGAGAGGACCAGTTATTGACACAAACCAGTTCGCCTGGCACCTCCTACCATACCCAGTTCAAAGGCACTTAAATATTTTGTCTTGCCCTTTCACCAGCTGAATGGCACACATACACAATCCATGTCTCAATTGTCTCAAGGCTTAAAAATAATTATTGAACCTGTCTCCTCCCCTTCATCTACACTGATTGAAGTGGATTTAACAAGTGACCTCAATAAGGGATGGAAAGAGCAGGTGTCCTTAATGTTTAGTACACTTAGTGTACACATTTCGAGTCTAGCTAGAGGTAAAACAAAATATGCGTAAAATATGTATAATACTTTCTATATACAAAATGTGGCTACCAAGACAAATAAATAGCGTTTTTTTGTGAAATTGAGAGACATTGAGAGAGGGAACGCGCGCGCAAGAGAGAGCGAGAGGCTGTGCTGTGACAGACTAGTATCACAACAGTAACACGCAGCAGCTATTGGCGAATTCAGTATCACTCCCACATATTCCGCGGTCTCCTTCCACACCCTGTTGAAATCAACACAGCTCGAGAAATGAGGTAAGAATCAAGCACAACTGTATGTCTTATAATTATCTTACATGCCAGCAACAAATGCATCATCAAACGTAGGTTTAAAAGCTACGAATTGCATTTCTATCGGTTTCTTACGATGCTGCATGAAAATGGAGGTCGTGTTGGTTGCGTTGCAAGCTGAGCGGAGGGAGAATGGTCCTGATGCGAATAGAATGCTAAACAGGCGGATGCATGGAAGTGGGTTTTTCAAGATACACATGACGCTTTTAGCCTTGAATGAATTTTATGTTCAATCTTCACTGCAAAAAATGTATTTGTTGCCGAGATTGTCCAATGAATAAGCTGGTACTGAAAATGTATTGCAAGGTCGATTGAAACAGGTAGGCTTGTCCAGGTAACCTAATGTGATGGTTTCGAAACCGTACATGTGCAGGCTATTTCTCAAACTGATAATCTCTCCACTCGACATCAATAAATCATGGACATATTTTGCATTGAAATCGATTCGTGTATTTTCGGAGCTACGTGGTGGCCTTTTTGACGTCGCCAATGGAAGAAAACAGGAGACCATCGCTGTTGTGTGATTGATGGACTCCTATTTGCAGTTGTTTTTATTAAGGTGTTTGGCTGAGCTAAATGAGGCTATATGGATATGCACAATGTTTAACGTCAATGCATGCTGTTTTAAGCGGTTACATTTTTATTAGGCCTATATGGTAAATTCCAGAGATATAGGTCCTACACTTTATTATTGAGAACGGTGGATAGACATTTAGAGCTGTACTGGCAGATGTGTAGGAGACGTCGTCTGTCCTTATTTTGTAGCCTATGGATTACAAAATGCATCGAATTTACATTAGAATGCATGCGCACACAAAAAGTTCATAAAATTAGGTTATTTTTGTAATTTGTTTGAATCAATCATCGGAACCTCATCAGTGTAACATATCATTTTTGATTGTGACATTTGTGCAAAATGACATCACACCTAGAAAAATAGATATTATATGTTAAGGAAATTAGTAGCCACATACAATTTAACACTACATGAATAATAATGTGTAAACCCAGAAGTAGAGAAGAAAATAGGCTGTTGTAAGTTTTAATCGGTTTTATAGCATCATTGATATCATTTACACTGTAGACACACACACATCAATGGTAACCAGTGCAGATCCTACTCTAATGAGTCTCTTAGGGACTGGCCACCCACTGTGCCCATGGCTTTGATTATCCTGTGAGTGGCTTCTATCATGCAACTAGGGTGTGGCTGTGCCCTATTAGATCTGTTGACATCTGTGTATATGTAACAGTATTGCTTCTGTCCCTCTGCTCACCCCAACCTGGTGTTGAACCAGGGATCCTCTGCACACATCAACAACTGCCACACACAAAGCATCATTACCTATCGCCCCACAAAAGCCGGGGCCCTTGCAGAGCAAGAGAAACAATCTACTTCAAGGTCTCAGAGCGAGTGACGTCACCAATTTAAATTCCACTAGTGCGCACCGCTAACTAGCCAGCCATTTCACACCGGTTACATATGTCTCATATCAGGCCTTCACAACAACATCCAGAATCCAATATTATTTTCTCAGTTTTCACTTCCCCACTGCAGATGGTTAACTAGCGGCGACACTGTATGTTATGATGTTCTGAGCTGTCTGGACACTGTCTGGACACAAACTGCCCTAGGGAACTGAACTTGACCACCGAGAGAACTGCCAGGTTAAACAGACCAGCGATTCATAGCCCCTTTAGGCCTGGAAACTAAGCCATCGCCAGGCCTTAAAAGCCCTCAACATGGAAGGTGCTTACATAATGTTATATAATGTGATGATTTTTTAGGTAAGGGATGGGATACTACGCTACATGACCATAAGTATGTGGACACATGCTCGTCTCATTCCAACATCATGGCCATTAATATGGAGTTGGTCCCCCCTTTGCTGCTATAACAGCCTCCACTCTTCTGGGAAGGCTTTACACTAGATGTTGGAACATTGCTTCGGGGACTTGCTTCCATTCAGCCACAAGAGCATTAGTGAGGTCGGGCACTGATGTTGGGCGATTAGGCCTGGCTCGCAGTCGGTGTTCCAATTCATCCCAAAGGTGTTCGATGGGGTTGAGGTCAGGGCTCTGCAGGCCAGACAAGTTCTTCCACACCGATCTCGACAAACCATTTCTGTATGGATCTCGCTTTGTGCACGGGGGCATTGTCATGCTGAAACAGGAAAGGTTCTTCCCCAAACTGTTGCCACATAGTTGGAAGCACAGAAACATCTAGAATGTCATTGTATGCTGTAGCGTTAAGATTTCCCTTCACTGGAACTAAGGGGCCTAGCCCGAACCATGAAAAGCAGCCCCAGACCATTATTCCTCCTCCACCTAACTTTACAGTTGGCACTATGCATTCAGGCAGGTAGCGTTCCGCCAAACCCAGATTCGTCTGTCGGACTGCCAGGTGGTGAAGCGTGATTCATCACTCCAGAGAACGTGTTTCTACTGCTCCAGAGTCCAATGGTGGTGAGCTTTACACCACTCCAGCCAACGTTTGGCATTGCGCATGGTGATCTTAGGCTTGTGTGCGGCTGCTCGGCCATGGAAACCCATTTCATGAAGCTCCCGACAAACAGTTTTATTTGCTGACGTTGCTTCCAGAGGCAGTTTGGAACTCGGAGGTGAGTGTTGCAAGCGAGGAAAGGCGATTTTTACGCGCTTCAGGACTCGGCGGTCCCGTTCTGTGAGCTTGTGTGGCTTACCACTTCACATCTGAGCAGTTGTTGCTCCTAGACGTTTCCACTTCACAATAACAGCACTTACAGTTGACCGGGGAAGCTCTAGCAGGGCAGAAATTGTTGGAACTGACTTGTTGGAAAGGTGGCATCCTATGACGGTGCCACATTGAAAATCACTGAGCTCTTCAGGAAGGCCATTCTACTGCCAATGTTTGTCTATGGAGATTGCATGGCTGTGTGCTCGATTTTATACACCTGTCAGCAATGGGTGTGGCTGACATAGCTGAATCCACTAATTTGAAGGGGTGTCCACATACGTTTGTACATATAGTGTAACTGACACACCAGATTTTGCAGAGGAAAACAACTGAACCCTGATGTGGTTGGCAAGGCATCACTGATTATTCTGTGTATGGACAACGAGAAGTCTGGAATTAAGATTCAACAAGGTTGATCAATCAATTAGGTTAGCTTCTCACCAAGATAACATTAATTATGGCTAGCCTCCCATAATTTCACATCATTCTCTAG
The DNA here is from genome assembly GCF_020615455.1 of Coregonus clupeaformis. Taxonomy (NCBI): domain Eukaryota; kingdom Metazoa; phylum Chordata; class Actinopteri; order Salmoniformes; family Salmonidae; genus Coregonus; species Coregonus clupeaformis. The sequence continues at coordinate 37,119,641 of NC_059202.1, forward strand.
TCTTGAGAAGAAGGGAGAAGGGCTTTACTGACAGGTCCAAAGTATTTAACATCATATTTGAAGGAAATGTAGGATAAAGCACTTTATGAGTGGCCTATGTCTAGCGACATGGTCAACCAAACCCAGAGAAACAGTATGAAGAATTGTTATTATATTTTTCTTTGTAAGACATGGTAACTATGACATATTTGTTTTTCCTAATGATTTGTGTTTCTTGACACGCTCAAGGGAATATCCAAGTTCATCAATGTTGTCAGATTACAAATGTACAGTGCATTCGGAAAGTATTCAGACCCCTTGACTTTTTCCACATTTTGTTACATTACAGCCTTATTCTAAAATAAAATAAAATTCTCATCAATCTACACACAATACCCCATAATGAAAAAACAGGTTTTGAGAATTTTTGCCAATTTATTAAAAACCAAAAACAGAAATACCTTATTTACTTAAGTATTCAGACCCTTTGCTATGAGACTCGAAATTGAGCTCAGGTGCATCCTGTTTCCGTTGATCATCCTTGAGATGTTTCTACAACTTCATTGGAGTCCACCTGTGGTAAATTCAATTGATTGGACATGATTTGGAAAGGCACACACCTGTCTATATAAGGTCCCACTGTTGACAGTGCATGTCAGAGCAAAAACCAAGCCATGAATTGTCCGTAGAGCTCCGAGACAGGATTGTGTCGAGGCACAGATCTGTGGAAGGGCACCAAAAAATTTCTGAAGCATTGAAGGTCCCCAAGAACACGGTGGCCTCCATCATTCTTAAATGGAAGAAGTTTGGAACCACCAAGACTTCCTAGAGCTGACTGCCCGGCCAAACTGAGCAATCGGGGGAGAAGGGCCTTGGTCAGGGAGGTGACCAAAAACCAGATGGTCACTCTGACAGAGCTCTAGAGTTCCTCTGTGGAGATGGGAGAACCTTCCAGAAGGATAACCATCTCTGCAGCACTCCAACAATCAGGCCTTTATGGTAGTGGCCAGACGGAAGCCACTCCTCAGTAAAAGGTGCATGACAGCTCGCTTGGAGTTTTCCAAAAGGCACCTAAAGACTCTCAGACCATGAGAAACAAAATTATTTGGTCTGATGAAACCAAGATTGAACTCTTTGGCCTGAATGCCAAGCGTCACGTCTGGAGGAAACCTGGCACCGTCCCTACGGTGAAGCATGGTGGTGGCAGCATCATGTTGTGGGGATGTTTTTCAGCGGCAGGGACTGGGAGACTAGTCAGTATCAAGGGAAAGATGAACGGAGCAAATTACAGAGAGATCCTTGATGAAAACCTGCTCCAGAGCGCTCAGGACCTCAGACTGGGCGAAGGTTCACCTTCCAACAGGACAACGACCCTAAGCACACAACCAAGACAACGCAGGAGTGGCTTCGGGACAAGTCTCTGAATGTCCTTAAGTAACCCAGCCAGAGCCCGGACTTGAACCTGATCGAACATCTCTGGATAGACCGAAAATAGCTGTGCAGCGACGTTCCCCATCCAACCTGACAGAGCTTGAGAGGATCTGCAGAGAAGAATGGGAGAAACTTCACAAATACAGGTGTGCCAAGCTTGTAGTGTCATACCCAAGAAGACTTGAGGCTGTAATCGCTGCCAACGGGGCCTCAGCAAAGTACTGAGTAAAGGGTTTGAATACTTAAGTAAATGTGATTTTTCAGTTTTGTATTTTTAATCAATTTGCAAAAATGTCTAAAAACCTTTTTTTGCTTTGTCATTATGGGGTGCTTTGTGTAGATTGATGAGAAAACAATTAATTAAATACATTTTAGAATAAGGCTATTACGTAACAAAATGTGGAAAAAGTCAAGGGGTCTGAATACTTTCAGAATGCACTGTATATCACCTAATCAAATACATGTATATTTTCCTACTATTTTGGCAGTCGGTTACTGAACCTCAGCTCAAATGCATGTCTATTAAATTGAGGAAACATGCATTTGATCAGTTTGCCAGTTTCCGTTGAAAGATATACAGTGAGGGAAAAAAGTATTTGATTCCCTGCTGATTTTGTATGTTTGCCCACTGACAAAGACATGATCAGTCTATAATTTTAATGGCAAGTTTATTTGAACATTGAGAGACAGAATAACAACAAAAAAATCCAGAAAAACGCATGTCAAAAATGTTATAAATTGATTTGCATTTTAATGAGTGAAATAAGTATTTGACCCCTCTGCAAAACATGACTTAGTACTTGGTGGCAAAACCCTTGTTGGCAATCACAGAGGTCAGATGTTTCTTGTAGTTGGCCACCAGGTTTGCACACATCTCAGGAGGGATTTTGTCCCACTCCTCTTTGCAGTTCTTCTCCAAGTCATTAAGGTTTCGAGGCTGATGTTTGGCAAGTATTTGACACAAAAATGTATGCACGCATGACTGTAAGTCGCTTTGGATAAAAGCGTCTGCTAAATGGCATATTATTATTATTATTATTATTATTATTATTATTATTATTATTATTTGACCCCCTCTCAATCAGAAAGATTTCTGGCTCCCAGGTGTCTTTTATACAGGTAACAAACTGAGATTAGAAGCACTCCCTTTAAGAGTGTGCTCCTAATCTCAACTCGTTACCTGTATAAAAGACACCTGGGAGCCAGAAATCTTTCTGATTGAGAGGGGGTCAAATACATATTTCCCTCATTAAAGTGCAAATCAATTTATAACATTTTTGACATGCGTTTTTCTGGATTTTGTTGTTGTTATTCTGTCTCTCAATGTTCAAATAAACCTACCATTAAAATTATAGACTGATAATTTCTTTGTCAGTGGGCAAACGTACAAAATCAGCAGGGGATCAAATACTTTTTTCCCTCACTGTATAGCCTACTGCAATTGACATTCCCAATGACTGGGAGGAAGGAACGGAAATCTCCTACAGTTAAGGGCCTTATTTCCATTATCACTGAAAGCCTTCTTTCCTGTAATGGATGCTAAAATGCTGCTGCTGTTGACGCTGCTTCAGATACAATCTCTGAGGCAGTGCCTTTCAGCTCCGTGCCAAAGTCATTGACATAAATAGCCAATGTGAACAAAGGCTTGCCTTGCTCACAATGAATGCACATCACTCAGAATGCAATGGAAGATCTCTTATCCATAGAGGCTATAGTGGGATGTTGTTGACCTTCTCTGTCACCTAAACAATAGGAAATGTCCTCCTTTCTACCTATGGAAGCCTACCAACTCTTTACATTGTAAACTTATCAATGGTTGATGGTGTAATGCTAATCTGCTAGGAGACCCCCTTAGGTTAAATACCATAGCGTTGGTCTATCATTGGTCTGACATTGGGACCCATGTATGGTTTTAGAACCTGTAGAGACAGCTATAGCTAGCAAAAACCTTTCCCTTCTTGATGTAGGCTTGTATATACAAAAGGCCCAGGGCATGTCACTAAGATTATGCGATCTTCTTGAGTGGTCTTTACCATGCGCATATCTCCCTTTACATCTGACATCCATGTAATTAATGAAAACAAAATGTTGCGGTCACTTTTGAAGGACGTGTCCCCAGAGAGATAGGTCATTTTGTGTCTGGGTCATTTGAGAACTTGTGCAGAGAGTCGAAGACTGTCGCTGAGAGGCTTTTTGGCAAGTGAATTCGAACTCTGATGATAACACTGTATTGATTCTTCACTTAGTGAGCATGTACAGAAGAGTCAATACCAGCTGTGACAAACTGATAGAAACACTCTAGCTTTTACAGTCCAGTCTCTAAGCTGGGATGGCCAGTCAGTTCCAGGCTAGCAATGATCTGTGCTGTTAGCATAAGCTGTAACGTTAGCAATGTTCTAGCTACGTAGGCCTACTAACTATGTTGTGCTAGCTATTGTATGTGCTGACAATGCTGTGTTAGCTATGTGCTAGCTCAATAAAAAAAACACTCTGCTCTATGGTATTTGCCCGTGCAATGACAATCCTTCTGTAAGCTTAGGATGTGTCCACTTGCCATGACAGACGCCATTTTGAAAGAAGAAAAACATCTGTGTCTGGAAACCTCACAAACTCCTGAGTGGCGCAGTGGTCTAAGGCACTGCATCGCAGTGCTAACTGTGCCACTAGAGATCCTGGTTCGAATCCAGGCTCTGTCGCAGCCGGCCGCGACCGGGAGACTCATGGGCGGCGCACAATTGGCCCAGCGTCGTCTAGGGTAGGGGAGGGAATGGCCGGCAGGGATGTAGCTCAGTTGATAGAGCATGGTGTTTGCAACGCCAGGGTTGTGGGCTCGATTCCCATGGGGGGCCAGTATAAAAAAATAATAATATGTAATCACTAACTGTAAGTCGCTCTGGATAAGAGTGTCTGCTAAAATGTAAAATTGAATAACATTTTGATCAGATTGCAGGACTTCTTCCCCCGTTTTACAATATCTGAATAATTAATGTTCTGGGTTTCATTTTGGATGAGGTTGTAGATGCTCCTCCTACTTGGGTCAATCTAAATGCATTGGTATGACAGTATATTACCTGGCCTTTTGACCCCAAAAGCTCCATCACTGTCAGTATGGGCTGGTCTGACCCCATGCTCAATCCATGGAAGTGGGTTCCTCCATTATTGGAAAATGGAGCTGTGGTGACGTATTTCTCATTAGATGGAAAATGTCCCTTATACTGCTTCATATGTACAGTGGCTTGCGAAGGTATTCACCCCCCTTGGCATTTTTCCTATTTTGTTGCCTTACAACCTGGAATTTAAATGGATTTTTTGGGGGGTTTGTATCATTTGATTTACACAACATGCCTACCACTTTGAGGATGCAAAATATTTTTTTATTGTGAAACATACAAGAAATAAGACAAAAAAACAGAAAACTTGAGTGTGCATAACTATTCACCCCCCCAAAGTCAATACTTTGTAGAGCCACCCTTTGCAGCAATTACAGCTGCAAGTCTCTTGGGGTATGTCTCTATAAGCTTGGCACATCTACCCACTGGGATTTTTGCCCATTCTTCAAAGCAAAACTGCTGCAGCTCCTTCAAGTTGGATGGGTTCCGCTGGGGAACAGCAATCTTTAAGTCATACCACAGATTCTCAATTGGATTGAGGTCTCGGCTTTGACTAGGCCATTCCAAGACATTTAAATGTTTCCCCTTAAACCACTCGAGTGTTGCTTTAGCAGTATGCTTAGGGTCATTGTCCTGCTGGAAGGTTAACCTCTGTCCCAGTCTCAAATTTCTGGAAGACTGAAACAGATTTCCCTCAAAAATGTCCCTGTATTTAGCGCCATCCATCATTCCTTCAATTCTGACTAGTTACCCAGTCCCTGCCGATGAAAAACATATCCACAGCATGATGCTGCCACCACCATGCTTCACTGTGGGGATGGTGTTCTCGGGGTGATGAGAGGTGTTGGGTTTGCGCCAGACAGAGCGTTTTAATTTGAGTCTCATCTGACCAGAGTACCTTCTTCCATATGTTTGGGGAGTCATGCCTTTTGGCGAACACCAAACATGTTTGCTTATTTTTTTTCTTTAAGCAATGGCTTTTTTCTGGCCACTCTTCCGTAAAGCCCAGCTCTGTGGAGTGTGTGGCTTAAAGTGGTCCTATGGACAGATACTCCAATCTCCGCTGTGGAGCTTTGCAGCTCCTTCAGGGTTATCTTTGGTCTCTTTGTTGCCTCTCTGATTAATGCCCTCCTTGCCTGGTTCGTGAGTTTTGGTGGGCGGCCCTCTCTTGGCAGGTTTGTTGTGGTGCCATATTCTTTCAATTTTTTAATAATGGATTTAATGGTGCTCTGTGGGATGTTCAAAGTTTCTGATATTTTTTTATAACCCAACCCTGATCTGTACTTCTCTACAACTTTGTCCCTGACCTGTTTGGAGAGCTCCTTGGTCTTCATGGTGCCACTTGCTTGGTGGTGCCCCTTGCTTAGTGGTGTTGCAGACTCTGGGGCATTTCAGATCAGTTGTATATATACTGAGATCATGTGACAGATCATGTGACACTTAGATTGCACACAGGTGGACTTTATTTATGGCTATTATTTCATTGCATTTTATACTAGAAAAATACTTAATAATGGTTTAGACATTTATCAACACCTTGAACTCACCCGAGGTACTGCCCTACTGTCAGAGCCTTGATGATTCTTAACCTAAAGTTGAAGTCAGAAGTTTACATACACCTTAGCCAAATACATTTAAACTCAGTTTTTCATAATTCCTGACTTTTAATCCTAGTAAAAATTCCCTGTTTTAGGTCAGTTAGGATCACCACTTTTTTTTTTACAAATGTGAATTGTCAGAATAATAGTAGAGAGAATGATTTATTTCAGCTTTTATTTCTTTCATCACATTCCCAGTGGGTCAGAAGTTTACATACACTCAATTAGTATTTGGTATCATTGCCTTTAAATTGTTTAACTTGGGTCAAACGTTTCGGGTAGCCTTCCACAAGCTTCCTACAATAAGTTGGGTGAATTTTGGCCCATTCCTCCTGACAGAGCTGGTGTAACTGAGTCAGGTTTGTAGGCCTCCTTGCTCGCACACGCTTTTTCGGTTCTGCCCACACATTTTCTATAGGATTGAGGTTAGGGCTTTGTGATGGCCACTCCAATACCTTGACTTTGTTGTCCTTAAGCCATTTTGCCACAACTTTGGAAGTATGCTTGGGGTCATTGTCCATTTGGAAGACCCATTTGCGACCAAGCTTTAACTTCCTGACTGTTGTTTTGAGATGTTGCTTCAATATATCCACCTAATTTTCCTTCCTCATGATGCCATCTATTTTGTGAAGTGCAGCAGTCCCTCCTGAAGCAAGCACCCCCACAGCATGATGCTGCCACCCCCGTGCTTCAAGGTTGGGATGGTGTTCTTCGGCTTGCAAGCATCCCCCTTTTTTCCTCCAAACATAACGATGGTCATTATGGCCAAACAGTTATATTTTTGTTTCATCAGACCAGAGGACATTTTTCCATAAAGTACGATCTTCGTCCCCATGTGCAGTTGCAAACCGTAGTCTGGCTTTTTAATGGTGGTTTTGGAGCAGTGGCTTCTTCCTTGCTGAGGTTATGTCGATATAGGACTCTTTTTACTGTGGATATAGATACTTTTGTACCTTTTTCCTCCAGCGTCTTCACAAGGTCCTTTGCTGTTGTTCTGGGATTGATTTGCACTTTTCGCACCAAAGTACGTTAATCTCTAGGAGACAGAACGTGTCTCCTTCCTGAGCGGGATGACGGCTGTGTGGTCCCATGGTGTTTTTACTTGCGTACTATAATTCATACAGATGAACGTGGTACCTTCAGCCGTTTGGAAATTGCTCCCAAGGAAGAACCAGACATGTGGAGGTCTACAATTTTCTTTCTGAGGTGTTGGCTGATTTCTTTTGATTTTCCCATGATGTCAAGCAAAGAGGCACTGTTTGAAGGTAGGCCTTGAAATACATCCACAGTTACACCTCCAATTGACTCAAATGATGTAAATTAGCCTATCAGAAGCTTCTAAAGCCATGAAATCATTTTCTGGAATTTTCCAAGCTGTTTAAAGGCACAGTCAACTTAGTGTATGCAAACTTCTGACCCACTGGAATTGTGATACAGTGAATTATAAGTGAAATAATCTATAGTCTGTAAACAATTGTTGGAAAAATTACATGTGTCATGCACAAAGTAGATGTCCTAACCGACTTGTCAAAACTATAGTTTGTTAACAAGAAATTTTTGGAGTGGTTGAAAAAAACGAGTTTTAATTTCTCCAACCTAAGTGTATGTAAACTTCTGACTTCAACTGTACATCTACAGTATGATAAGATCGATTCCATTCAATAGTGCACAAGGACTGTCACGCCCTGGCTCTGGGGACTCTAGTATGTTGAGCCAGGGTGTGAGTTTTCATTTGTTTGTCATTCTAGTTTAGAATTTCTATGTTGGCCAGTGTGGTTCTCAATCAGAGGCAACGTGTATCAGCTGTTGCTTGTTGTCTCTGATTGGGAACCATACTTAAGCAGCCAGTTTTCCCACAGTGTTTGTGGGATCTTGTTCCTGTATAGGTTTGTGTGTTGCACCTTTGGACGTCACGTTATCGTTTGTTGTTTTGTTCGTGTTATCTTTCTAATTAAATAAATATGTCCGCAAATAACGCTGCGCATTGGTCCTCTGTTCCTGACGATCGTGACAAGGACAAGACAGCCTGGTTGAGGAGAGAGATTCTCAGGCTCTCAGTCTTCACTGGCAGGTGCCGTTGCCGTGGTAACCAGACTGTCTTGGTGTGAAAGGGTGGTGGAGGAAGAAATGCAGCAGTGGTGGGCGGGCGTGTTGGTTGGGGGAGAATCCTAGTATGTATGCTACTCGTGTTCTTTGTTCCGGCCTCACATTCATGGCCTTCATTTACTGTATCGATATGACTCACACTGTAAAACATGTAATAATAACTGATAGCGTAATAAAAATAAACCTATAGCTATGATGATCATGATAATGCAAATCTATTACTCATCTTTTTTAAGACTGAAATACAGTAATGATAGAAAATGAGTAGCCTATTTTTATTATAAATAATTATGAGTTTTTATTAATCATTACTAATAACAATATTGTTACTACAGTAGAAATCATGTTAAGAATATCTTTATGGATTCGACTAGGGGGTGAATTATATTGTACAAGCTTCCATTGACAGACAACAACCCTGCTATTAGTGGCTAATTACTTAAACAAATTACCATAATTATAAAAACAAGATGGGAGAACCAACAAACAGTTTGTTTGGCTCCTACTAACACTCATGGACCCCTGAATTTGAGCCCTTGACTGCTTAACTACAACAAGACAATATTCGGAAACCAAGACGTCTGCTTGTTTCTTGTCAAACCCAGATCCCCCTTTAATGTCCACGCAGTGTTTGTGTCATCGTCCATCAGGAGACAGTGCTCTTGGTTAGCCTCTGTTTCTCCTGACTTGCTTCGCTGGCTTCACATGCGCCAGTTACATCCAGTAGATGTGGCTCAGACCTTTGGCTCCTATTGTGTTTGCATGACTGGAGAGAGAAAGAGCCTGCTGTAGAGAGCTGACTAGCTAATCACAGCCCAGCTGGGCTCCAGCCCACTGCTGCTGTGGGGCATCTATGCTCTAGCATGGTTGATGTTCAGCCTGACCTGTCGTGGAATGAGGCTTTGTTTACGCTTTGTTTGTTTACATTGTCTAAAAATGGTTATTACGTAATCCTAAAAATAGTTATTACAAAATCCTAAACTGGCCATAAGTCTATTCGGGTTCATCTTGCCACAGTTGGGTTGGTGTGTACTGTGTTACTCACAGTAGGTAAGATAGTAGTGCCAGCTGAAGGCTGACTTCCTCCAGGCCATGGGCTGTGTAAGCTCTGGCTACTGCATATATTAGTCACTCACTGATAAAAAATAAACAGTCATTCAACATCAGATTGCAGTTCTGAATGGAAACTGCACAGACCAGTTGTGAAGTAGGCAATACATCATGTCAATAGCATTCGTTTGGCTGGTATCAATAGCCTTACACTAGACAGTGCATTGGGAAAGTAGTCAGACCCCTTGACATTTTCTACATTTTGTTACGTTACAGCCTTATTCTAAAATGAACACAATACCTCATAAGGACGAAGCAAAAACAGATTTTTAGAAATGTTTGCACACAAAAAAATTGAAATATCACATTAACATAAGTATTCAGACCCTTTACTCAGTACTTTGTTGAAGCACCTTTGGCAGCGATTACAGCCTCGAGTCTTCTTGGGTATGACGTTTCTCCCATTCTTCTCTGCAGATCCTCTCAAGCTCTGTCAGGTTGGATGGGGAGCGTCGCTGCACAGCTATTTTCTGGTCGCTCCAGAGATGCTAGCTTGGGTTCAAGTCCAGGCTCTGGCTGGGCCACTCAAGGACATTCAGAGACTTGTCCCGAAGCCACTCCTGCGTTGACTTGGCTGTGTGCTTAGGGTCGTTGTCCTGTTGGAAGTTAAACCTTCGCCCCAGTCTGAGGTCATGAGCACTCTGGGGCAGGTTTTCATCAAGGATCTCTCTGTACTCCGTTCATCTTTCCCTCGATCCTGACTCCCAGTCCCTGCTGCTAAAAAACATCCCCACAGCATGATGCGTCCACCACCATGCTTATCCGTAGGGATGGTGCCTGGTTTCCTCCAGATGTGACACTTGGCATTCAGGCCAAAGAGTTCAATCTTGGTTTTATCAGACCAGATAATCTTGTTTCCCATGATCTGGGAGTCTTTAGCTGCTTTTGGCAAACTCCAAGCAGGCTGTCATGTGCCTTTTACTGAGGAGTGGCTTCCGTCTGGCCACTCTACCATAAACGCCTGATTGGCAGAGTGCTGCAGAGATGGTTGTCCTTCTGGAAGGTTCTCCCATCTCCACAGACCAACTCTGGAGCTCTGTCAGAGTGACAATCGGGTTCTTGGTCACCTCCCTGACCATGGCCCTTCTCCCCCGATTGCTCAGTTTGGCCGGGCAGCCAGCTCTAGGAAGAGTCTTGGTGGTTCCAAACTTCTTCCATTTAAGAATGATGGGGGCCACTGTGTTCTTGGGGACCTTCAATGCTGCAGAAATGTTTTGGTACCCTTCCCCAGATCTGTGCCTCGACACAATCCTGTCTCGGAGCTCTACGGACAATTCCTTTGACCTCATGGCTTGGTTTTTGCTCTGACATGCACTGTCCGCTGTTGGACCTTATATAGACAGGTGTGTGCCTTTCCAAATCATGTCCAATCAATTGAATTTACCACAGATGGACGCCAATCAAGTTGTAGAAGCATCTCAAGGATGATCAATGGAAACAGGATACACCTGAGCTCAATTTCGAGTCTCATAGCAAAGGGTCTGAATACTTATGTAAATAAGGTATTTCTGTTTAGAACTTTTTATAAATTTGCAAAAATTTCTAAAAACCTGTTTTTGCTTTGTCATTATGGGGTATTATGTGTAGATTGATGAGGAAAAACATTCATTTAATACATTTTAGAATAAGGCTGTAACGTTACAAAATGTGGAAAAAGTCAAGGGGTCTGAATTCTTTCCAAATGCACTTTACGAGTTGCCCACTTAACCACACACAGCAGGGGTGTAACGTCCAACATGGCTGCAGGACAGAGGATATGATATGGCGTTGTTTTGCTCTATTACATCAATTACCCCTACCCTCCTATTATCCTTCTGCTTGGTTTGCATTTGTTCATCTCATCCTCTCTTTTACCACCTTTTTGGAGTGCGAAAAGGGGATTGGCTGTTGCCATAGAAACTGTCTCGAACTGTAGCACACCATTGGCAGGGTCGCTGACACTCGCACGGCTCCGTCTGAATTATATTCCTTTTGGGGACGATTTCCTCCTCCAGATTATCCAGCATGCATTGCGGCCCCACCAGCAGCAAATAGGACACAACATAAAGAGCCATGTTGGGGGGAAGAAAGAGAAAGAGAGGGAAAGAACGCCCAAAAAATAGTCATCGCCTGACAAATGACTGCAGTTAATGATTTTGCCACCGGGGCAATTAAGATGGAAGAACGTTGCGATAACTTTGGACCGCGAGCCAGCTCATGAATATATTCCTTTGATGGAAGAAACATAATAAGCAAAATAATCTGACTGTATTGAATTCCCTTAGGACCACAGTCCAACACGCCCCCTCAGTCTCTGCTACCTATCAGTGGCTGGCCTTCAGTAACACACTGCCTTCAATGCTGTCCAGCAGAATGATAAGTGTGTTTCATGTCTCCCACTTTGAAATGATAAAGAGAGTTGTGTGTTCAAGGCATGGGCGTTGATGTGTCCCAATATGTCCACAGCCATTAGCTAGACATGCTGAGGCTGCTTTGTGCAGGCTGGATGCATATATTATCTTGCGCCTGCCTATTTTCAGTACGTATTGCCTCTCTACGTGTGGATACAGATAAATGTGCAAAGAAATGCGACTCACTGATGGAAAAAAGTTGGAAAAATACCACCGCTCTCATTGCTCCAACCCTCTTGGTTTTCAGCATTGATTTGTGAGTCTGTATTTGAGTTACATTGATTCTCCCAAGCTAGTGGATGTCCTTTGCATAACAACTCTGGTCTAACAAGCGTTTGTTCATTCTGTAATTGCGCAGTTTGATTGTTGAGAGAGGTTATGTGATTCGACTTGAGCTAAATAAGACAACCGAGTACAGACAGGACAACAAAATGGACTGAATTCAATGAAACCCACCACTCTGTAAAAATCATCTAGCTTTTGCACTGCTTAAGTTGCAATAAAATGTTATTTTTTTCTATTTCACTAATAAATGTACAATTAATCATATAAAAATGTGCATTGGTTTTGTATAGCAACAATGTTTTTCCTCAATACAAATCTAATTGAACTCCAGTGAAAGAGGCTTGAGTTTATATTATTATATATTATTATATATTTTTATATACCGGTCCTCTATTTATTTATTTCTATAAACTGGGTGGTTCAAGCCATGAACGCTGATTGGCTGAAAGCCGTGGTATACCACGGGTATGACAAAACATGTATTTGTGCTGCTCTAATTATAGTGCATTCGGAAAGTATTCAGACCCCTTGACCTTTTCCACATTACAGCCTTATTCTGAAATCGATTAAATGAAAAATTTTCCTCATCAATCTACACACAATACCCCATAACGACAAAGCAAAAACTGGTTTTTAGATCTTTTTGCAAATTTATGAAAAATAAGTGTTCAGACCCTGTGCCATTAGACTCAAAATTGAGCTCAGGTGCATCCTGTTTCCATTGATCATCCTTGAGATGTTTCTACAACTTCATTGGAGTCCACCTGTGGTGAATTCAATTGATTGGACATGATTTGGAAAGGCACACTGTCTGTATAAGGTCCCACAGTTGACAGTGCACGTCAGAGCAAAAACCAAGCCGTGAGGTCAAAGGAATTGTCTGTAGAGCTCCGAGACAGGATTGTGTCGAGGCACATATCTGTGGAAGGGTACCAAAAAATGTCTACAGGATTGAAGGTCCACAAGAACACAGTGGCCTCCATCATTCTTAAATGGAAGAAGTTTGGAACCACCAAGACTCTCCCTAGAGCTGGCCGCCCGGCCAAACTGAGCAATCGGGGGAGAAGGGCCTTGGTCAGGGAGGTGACCAAGAACCCGATGGTCACTCTGACAGAGCTCCAGAGTTCCTCTGTGGAGATGGGAGAACCTTCCAGAAGGACAACCATCTCTGCAGCACTCCACCAATCAGGCCTTTATGGTATAGTGGCCAGACGGAAGTCACTCCTCAGTAAAAGGCGCATGACAGCCCGCTTGGAGTTTGCTAAAAGGCACCTAAAGGACTCTCAGACCATGAGAAACAAGATTCTCTGGTCTGATGAAACCAAGATTGATCTCTTTGGCCTGAATGCCAAGCGTCACGTTGGGAGGAAATATGGCACCATCCCTACGATGAAGCATGGTGGTGGCAGCATCATGCTGTGGGGATGTTTTTCAGACTTGTCAGGATCGAGGGAAAGATGAACGGAGCAAAGTACAGAGAGATCCTTGATGAAAACCTGGTCCAGAGTACTCAGGACCTCAGACTTGGGCGAAGGTTCACCTTCCAACAGGACAACGACCCTAAGCACACAGCCAAGACAACGCAGGAGTGGCTTCGGGACAAGTCTCTGAATGTCCTTGAGTGGCCCAGCCAGAGCCCGGACTTGAAATCCATTGAACATCTCTGGAGAGACCTGAAAATAGCTGTGCAGCGACACTCCCCATCCAACCTGACAGAGCTTGAGAGGATCTGCAGAGAAAAATGGGAGAAACTCCCCAAATACAGGTGTGCCAAGCTTGTAGCGTCATACCCAAGAAGACTCGAGGCTGTAATCGCTGCCAAAGGTGCTTCAACAAAGTACTGAGTAAAGGGTCTGAATACTTAAGTAAATGTCATATTAACGTTTTCTATTATTAATACATTTGCGTCATTATGGAGTATTGTGTGTAGATTGATTAGGGAAAAAAACAATTGAAGCCATTTTAGAATAAGGCTGTAACGTAATAAAATGTAGAAAAAGTCAAGGGGTCTGAATACTTTCCGAATGCACTGTACATTGGTAACCAGTTTATAATAGCAATAAGGCAACTCGGGGGTTTGTGGTATATGGCCAATATACCACGGCTAAGGGCTGTATCCAGGCACTCTGCGTTGCGTCGTGGATAAGAACAGCCCTTAGCCTTGGTGTATTGGCATATACCACAACCCCCTCAGGCCTTATTGCTTAAATATAAAACATTTAAACACGTACAATACTACATCAGCCTGATCTCTATTTTGTTCCACTGTGAATTCCCTAAGGGGGGACAGACACACGCAGTAATGAAATGCAGCACTATTCCAGCGTAGGGTTTGCCGCGCTGACATTGCGTGCCTGCCCGAGAGTAGTGGTCCGTAGCCTAATCTTTGTGACCCGCCAAAGGCGTAGACGCCCTTCCCTGTGATATAGAAGTGGCCTGCATTGTGCTGGTGTGTGCAGAAATGCCTCTAATGTCTGGAGAGCACCTCCCCCTCATCAACACTGCCGCTGCGGGGAGGAAAACTCATCACTCAGGCTGACAAAGAACATCTGTGTTACCGAGTCATGAGGCTTGAAAACGGGAGAGGAGGACACTGCTTAGATAACCTTTTTGTCCTCTGTCTGTGTGTTTTGTAGCTTATTGAATGGCCAAACGCAGAGTGAATTCCGGCTCGGCCAGGCGCAAACATTGATCAAAACGGAGCTAAACTTGATTTGACAGATGATACGTTTCACTCTGTACCATCTGCTGCCAACCATACACTGCAGAGAGGAGAGATGTGGCCGGAGGAGCCCTGAGCATCTACGTTGTTTATACAGTGCATTCGGAAGGCATTCAAACCCCTTCACTTTTTCCACATTTTGATACGTTACAGCCTTATTCTAAAATGGATTAAATAAATACAAATCCTCATAAATCTACACACATCACCCCAAAATGACAAAGCGTCAACAGTTTTTTAGGAATTCTTGCAAATGTATAAAAATTTAAGAAAAAACATTCTGTTATAAGTATTCAGACCCTTTGCCATTAGACTCGAAATTGAGCTCAGGTGCATCCTGTTTCCATTGATCATCCTTGAGATGTTTCTACAACTGGATTGGAGTCCACCTGTGGTCAATTCAATTGATTGGACATGATTTGGAAAGGCACACATCTGTCTATATAAGGTCCCACAGTTGAAAGTGCATGTCAGAGCAAAAACCAAGCCATGAGGTTGAAGGAATTGTCCTTAGAGCGCCGAGACAGGATTGTGTCGAGGCACATATCTGTGGAAGGGTACCAAAAAATGTCTACAGGATTGAAGGTTCCCAAGAACACAGTGGCCTCCATCATTCTTAAATGGAAGAAATTTGGAACCACCATGACTCTTCCTAGAGCTGGCCACCCGGCCAAACTGAGCAATCGGGGGAGAAGGGCCTTGGTCAGGGAGGTGAGCTCCAGAGTTCCTCTGTGGAGATGGGAGAACCTTCCAGAAGAACAACCATCTCTGCAGCACTCCACCAATCAGGCCTTTATGGTAGAGTGGCCAGATGGAAGCCACTCCTCAGTAAAAGGCACATGACAGCCTGCTTGGAGTTTGCCAAAAGGCACCTAAAGGTCTCAGACCAGGAGAAACAAGATTCTCTGGTCTGATAAAACCAAGATTGAACTCTTCGGCCTGAATACCAAGCGTCACGTCTTGAGGAAACCTGACACCATCTCTACGGTGAAGCATGGTGGTGGCAGCATCATCTTTGTCAGCGGCAGGGACTGGGAGACTAGTCAGGATCGAGGGAAAGATGAACGGAGCAAAGTACAGAGAGATCCTTGATGAAAACCTGCTCCAGAGCACTCAGGACCTCAGACTGGGGCGAAGGTTAATCTTCCAACATGACAAAGACCCTAAGCACAAAGCCAAGACAACGCAGGAGTGGCTTCGGGACAAGTCTCTGAATGTCCTTGAGTGGCCCAGCCAGAGGCCGGACTTGAACCCGATCAAACATCTCTGGAGAGACCTGAAAATAGCTGTGCAGCAACGCTCCCCATCCAACCTGACAGAGCTTGAGAGAATCTGCAGAGAAGAATGGGAGAAACTCCCCCAAATACAGGTGTTCTAAGCTTGTAGCGTCATACCCAAGAAGACTCGAGGCTGTAATCGCTGCCAAAGGTGCTTCAACAAAGTACTGAGTAAAGGGTCTGAATGCTTATGTAAATGTGATATTACAGTAAAAATAAAATAAAAAAATGGTGTGTATTGTGTGTAGATTGATGAGGAAAAGCAACAATCTAATCCATTTTAGAATAAGGCTGTAACCACAATACTAACCTAATTAACAGAGTGAAAAGAAGGAAGCCTGTACAGAATATAAATATTCCAAAACATGCATCCTGTTTGCAACTTGGCACTAAAGTAATACTGCAAAAAATGTGGCAAAGCAATTAGCTTTTTGTCCTGAATACAAAGTGTTATATTTGGGGAAAATCCAATACAACACGTTACTGAGTACCACTCTCCATATTTTCAAGCATAGTGGTGGCTTGTAATCATTAAGGACTGGGGAGTTTTTCAGGATAAAAAATTAACTAAATGGGGCTAAGCACAGGCAAAATCCTAGAGGAAAACCTGGTTCAGTCTGCTTTCCATCAGACACTGGGAGATTAATTAACCTTTCAGCAGGACAATAACCTATAACACAAGGCCAAATCTACACTGAAGCCTCCTGTAGCTCAGTTGGTAGAGCATAGCACTTGCAATGCCAGGGTTGTGGGTTCAGTATGAAAAATGTATGCACTCACTAACTGTAAGTCGCTCTGGATAAAAGTGTCTGCTAAATGACTAAAATGTAAATGTAAAATGAGTTGCTTACCAAGAAGACAGTGAACGTGGCCGAGTTACAGTTTTGACTTAAATCTACTTGAAAATCTATTGCAAGACCTGAAAATGGTTGTCTAGCGATGATAAACAACCAATTTGACAGAACTTGAAGAATTTTTAGAAGAATGATGGGCAAAAGTTGCACAATCCAGGTGTGGAAAGCTCTTAGAGACTCACCCAGAAAGACTCAGGGGTGTCATTACTTATGTAAATTAGATATTTATGTATTTGATTTTCAATAAATGTGCAGAAAATTCTAAAAACATTTTTTCACTTTGTCATTATTGGGTATTGTTTGTAGATTGGTGAGATATAAATATATCTATATATATAATCCATTTTGAATTCAAGCTTTAACACAACAAAATGTGGAATAAGTCAAGGGGTATGAATACTTTCTGAAGGCACTGTATCTATGTATGGAAGAGCCATGAACATATTTCTATCTATGTTGTTTATATCTATGTATGGAAGAACCATGAGCCTCTCTTTCTATCTATGTTGTTTATATCTATGTATGGAAGAACCATGAGCCTCTCTTTCTATCTATGTTGTTTATATCTATGTATGGAAGAACCATGAGCCTCTCTTTCTATCTATGTTGTTTATATCTATGTATGGAAGAGCCATGAGCCTCTCTTTCTATCTATGTTGTTTATATCTATGTATGGAGGAGCCATGAGCCTCTCTTTCTATCTATGTTGTTTATATCTATGTATGGAAGAACCATGAGCCTCTCTTTCTATCTATGTTGTTTATATCTATGTATGGAAGAACCATGAGCCTCTCTTTCTATCTATGTTGTTTATATCTATGTATGGAAGAGCATGAGCATCTATTTTCTATCTATGCTTGTTTATATCTATGTATAGAGGAGCCATGAACATCGCTCTTTCTATCTATGTTGTTTATATCTATGTATAGAGGAGCCATGAACATTGCTCTTTCTATCTATGTTGTTTATATCTATGTATAGAGGAGCCATGAGCATCGCTCTTTCTATCTTTGTTGTTTATATCTATGTATAGAGGAGCCATGAACATCGCTCTTTCTATCTATGTTGTTTATATCTATGTACTGTATGATTATATATTAGGAAACAATATGCATTGCTTATAATAAGCAATGCATAATGTGCTGGAGTGCTGGAGTTAAGCACACTAACCTCCAACCCTCACTAACCTCCAACCCTCACTAACCTCCAACCCTCACTAACCTCCGGCCCCACTTGTTCTTCTGCCTTGCAGAGACCACAACATTGCCTGAAGATGGCGAACTCCACGGCTTCCTATGACCAGCTGGTCTACCAGGTGGAAGCTCTCCGCCAGGAGAATTCCCATCTGCGGAGAGAGCTGGAGGACAACTCCAACCACCTGTCCAAGCTGGAGAACGAGACCACCGACATGAAGGTGAGAGAGGTTAGAGGGACGACCCCAGGGCTAAGAGAGAAATAAGAATAGGAGGATAAGATTATAGTGTTGATTTGATGATTGGTTAGAAAGGTGGAATTTCAACCATTTCCATATTTCCTTGACCTCTTTGTTTGTTATGTTTGTTATTTCTCTGCATCTGGACTAAAGATTAAAAAATATATACAGTGAGGGAAAAAGGTTTTTGATCCCCTGCTGATTTTGTACGTTTGCCCACTGACAAAGAAATGATCAGTCTATAATTTTAATGGTAGGTTTATTTGAACAGTGAGAGACAGAATAACAACAAAAAAATCCAGAAAAACGCATGTCAAAAATGTTATAAATTGATTTGCATTTTAATGAGGGAAATAAGTATTTGACCCCCTCTCAATCAGAAAGATTTCTGGCTCCCAGGTGTCTTTTATACAGGTAATGAGCTGAGATTAGGAACACACTCTTAAAGGGAGTGCTCCTAATCTCAGCTTGTTACCTGTATAAAAGACACCTGTCCACAGAAGCAATCAATCAATCAGATTCCAAACTCTCCACCATGGCCAAGACCAAAGAGCTCTTCAAGGATGTCAGGGACAAGATTGTAGACCTACACAAGGCTGGAATGGGCTACAAGACCATCGCCAAGCAGCTTGGTGAGAAGGTGACAACAGTTGGTGCGATCATTCGCAAATGGAAGAAACACAAAAGAACTGTCAATCTCCCTCGGCCTGGGGCTCCATGCAAGATCTCACCTCGTGGAGTTGCAATGATCATGAGAACGGTGAGGAATCAGCCCAGAACTACACGGGAGGATCTTGTCAATGATCTCAAGGCAGCTGGGACCATAGTCACCAAGAAAACAAATTGGTAACACACTACGCCGTGAAGGACTGAAATCCTGCAACGCCCGCAAGGTCCCCCTGCTCAAGAAAGCACATATACAGGGCTGTCTGAAGTTTGCCAATGAACATCTGAATGACTCAGAGGAGAACTGGGTGAAAGTGTTGTGGTCAGATGAGACCAAAATCGAGCTCTTTGGCATCAACTCAACTCGCCGTGTTTGGAGGAGGAAGAATGCTGCCTATGACCCCAAGAACACCATCCCCACCGTCAAACATGGAGGTGGAAACATTATGCTTTGGGGTGTTTTTCTGCTAAGGGAACAGGACAACTTCACTGCATCAAAGGGACGATGGACGGGGCCTTGTACCGTCAAATCTTGGGTGAGAACCTCCTTCCCTCAGCCAGGGCATTGAAAATGGGTCGTGGATGGGTATTCCAGCATGACAATGACCCAAAACACACAGCCAAGGCAACAAAGGAGTGGCTCAAGAAGAAGCACATTAAGGTCCTGGAGTGGCCTAGCCAGTCTCCAGACCTTAATCCCATAGAAAATCTGTGGAGGGAGCTGAAGGTTCGAGTTGCCAAACGTCAGCCTAGAAACCTTAATGACTTGGAGAAGATCTGCAAAAAGGAGTGGTACAAAATCCCTCCTGAGATGTGTGCAAATCTGGTGGCCAACTACAAGAAACGTCTGACATCTGTGATTGCCAACAAGGGTTTTGCCACCAAGTACTAAGTCATGTTTTGCAGAGGGGTCAAATACTTATTTCCCTCATTAAAATGCAAATCCATTTATAACATTTTTGACATGCGTTTTTCTGGATTTTTTTGTTGTTATTCTGTCTCTCACTGTTCAAATAAACCTACCATTAAAATGATAGACTGATCATGTCTTTGTCAGTGGGCAAACGTACAAAATCAGCAGGGAATCAAATACTTTTTTCCCTCACTGTATATGAGGCACTCTCATCGACGGGGCTGTAGTGGAACAGGTTGAGAGCTTCAAGTTCCTTGGTGTCCACATCACCAACGTGATGGTCCAAACACACCAAGACAGTCGTGAAGAGGGCACAACAAAGCCTATTCCCCCTCAGGAGACTGAAAAGATTTGGCATGGGTCCTCAGATCCTAAAAAAATTATACAGCTGCACCATCGAGAGCATCCTGACTGGTTGCATCACCGCCTGGTATGGCAACTGCTTGGCCTCCGACCGCAAGGCACTACAGAGGGTAGTGCGTACGGCCCAGTACATCACTGGGGCCAAGCTTCCTGCCATCCAGGACCTCTATATCAGGCGGTGTCAGAGGAAGGCCCTCAAAATTGTCAAAGACTCCAGCCACCCTAGTCATAGACTGTTCTCTCTGCTACCGCACGGCAAGCGGTACCGGAGTGCCAAGTCTAGGTCCAAAAGACTTCTCAACAGCTTCTACCCCCAAGCCATAAGACTCCTGAACAGCTAATCATGGCTACCCGGACTATTTGCACTGCCCCCCCACCCCATCCTTTTACGCTGCGGCTACTCTGTTAATTATTTATGCATAGTCACTTTAACTCTACCCACATGTACATATTACTTCAACTACCTCAACTAGCCGGTGCCCCCGCACATTGACTCTGCACCGGTACCCCCCTGTATATATAGCCTCCCTACTGTTATTATATTTTACTTCTGCTCTTTTTTTTCTCAACACTTTTTTTGTTGTTGTTTTATTTTTACTTTTTTTGTTAAAAATAAATGTACTGTTGGTTAAGGGCTGTAAGTAAGCATTTCACTGTAATGTCTGCACCTGTTGTATTCGGCGCATGTGGCCAATACGATTTGATTTGATTTGATTTGATATATGAAAGACACAGATGACAATGTGTTGCTTTGATGATAGCTCATAAAGATGGCAGCAATTGTCCTTTGTTTTTTAAAAGGACAATGTTTTCATTTTGGATTTTCTCTATGCCTACATCTGGGACTTTTCCCTCCATTTTGTCAAGCCGTGGCTAATAATATGATTTAAATACAGATAGGACATTTTCCCATTCAAAATCCACTCAGTTCTGCCTCAGATGTATAGAGTTCAGCCCCAATTCTGAAGGATGCTGTAGACTTCATGTAACTCCTTCGCAAGTGACCCGGTTTCTCTCCTGAGTGACTGAGTGACTGGGATCCATCCAGTTGTCCTCGTTACAGTAATGATGCCAGCAGGGATTGAGACAAGCTGCCGAGGAAGAAGGAAACCATTAGACCATATAGCCCGCTAAGACATTTTCTCATTATCGATTATTTTGAAATCCCGGCTTGTCTGACAGGATCTTTCTTCTTTGATATAGTCATTTTTTCTCTGTGGCTAAGCCTCTGCCTGGATTCCAGGAAATAATCTGCTTCAAATTTCTGTACACTCCTCCCTGTCACACCATGTGCAATTAGGCTTTACTGTTAGGTATCTGTCTGTTTATCAACGAAACACTTGGTTTTTATAGACATGCATCATAATAGGATATCTGTGTCAGGGTCTGTGGTGATATTGTAGCCTAGGTCACAGTTTTGTGCCAGGCTAGCATTAAACTTTGCCAGAATCACAGCCTGTGGGGAGTTTGGATTACTGGCAGAATTAAGGACCATTCCAAGAGGGGTGGAATCAGGGTTTCCAATGTGCTTTAGAGTGGCTTTAGCCTAAATGCTGTGTACTGTGGACTACCACTGAACTACTGGGTACCTGATTCTGAGAGGCATGAGCAGAAAGGGCAAAACACATATCATAATCTGGTTATTAAAAACGTCCAACTCGTCCTTCGTTCATAACTAATTATTTCAATCCGAATTGATGAAATGAACAACAAAACATACCAAAACGAAACAATTTCTCTATTCCAGCCAGCAACATCAATCATATAATAGTCTGGATAGGTCGCCATCTTTAAGATGTAATTGTAGGTGCTAACCCCAGTGCATGCTGGTCCGCCCTATCACTCCTCTGGCACACAGCTGGATTATCCCCAGCTAAAGCCTTTATATTCCTGAGGGCAGCTTGAGCTATCAGCAGACAACCAGGACGCTCTGTAAGGAGCTCACAAAGCCAGACACTGGTGGCAAATAGACCTAACCTTCCAAACCCAAAACAACCCCTTGGAGAACATTGATTTGAGGCTAGGATTTTACATTGATTTGGCTGTGATTTCCCTCTAGGAGGTCATCGTAATCCCAACAGGTTGTGACTCATTTTTGGTTTCACTGTGGCCACAACAACAATTTCATTTGACTGGGTTTCTGGTTGGACACAGATAGTGAATTGCTTTCTCCTCTCTAGGGGGTTCTGAAGGGGCTGCAAAGCAAACTGGAGCTGGAGGCTGGCACTTTGGCCTCCTCTGGGAGGACTGATGTGCTGGACCAGCTCAAAGGTATGTGTGCTGTAACCCTGTGCTTTTCTGTCTATTTTCTCACCTTTTAATGTTTGTTTAGACTGATATTGTACACAACTCATTAATTAATTCAATATCAGCTATTTCAATGGTTCATTTTTAGAAAATAAAATCATATTTATTTTTTCCAATATTAATGACATTTCTCTCTCAGAGTTGCACATGGACTTGACCAACTACTATGAGCTGAAGTACCAGCCGCAAAACCTGCGCGTCCTCCCAGAGAGTCTAGCCAGTCTGGCAGCTCAGTCGGGTGACATGGGCGATCGTCTGGCCTGCTTGCCTCCATCCTCCTCCAGAGCCAGGAGCCCCCTGCGGCCTTCATCCCGCCAGAGCACCTCTCTGTCTGGGGAGGGCACGGCTGTGCACCCTGGAGCCCTGGCAAAAGCCATGCTGGGAGACGGACGCGTCACGGCCCAGCATCTGGAAGATCTATACAAAGAGAGGTTAGCGCTTTGCCATCGTTCAATCAGATGTACAGTTGAAGTCGGAAGTTTACATACACTTAGGTTGGAGTCATTAAAACTCGTTTTTCAACCACTCCACACATTTCTTGTTAACAAACTATAGTTTTGGCAAGTCGGTTAGGACATCTACTTTGTGCATGACAAAAGTAATTTTTCCATCAATTGTTTACAGACAGATTATTTCACTTATAATTCACTGTATCACAATTCCAGTGGGTCAGAAGTTTACATACACTAAGTTGACTGTGCCTTTAAACAGCTTGGAAAATTCCAGAAAATGATGTCATGGCTTTAGAAGCTTCTGATAGGCTAATTGACATAATTTGAGTCAATTGGAGGTGTACCTGTGGATGTATTTCAAGGCCTACCTTCAAACTCAGTGCCTCTTTGCTTGACATCATGGGAAAATCAAAAGAAATCAGCCAAGACCTCAGAAAAAGTATTGTAGACCTCCACAAGTCTGGTTCATCCTTGGGAGCAATTTCCAAACGCCTGAAGGTACCACGTTCATCTGTACAAACAATAGTACGCAAGTATAAACACCATGGGACCACGCAGCTGTCATACCGCTCAGGAAGGAGATGCGTTCTGTCTACTAGAGATGAAGGTACTCTGGTGCGAAAAGTGCAAATCAATTCCAGAACAACAGCAAAGGACCTTGTGAAGATGCTGGAGGAAACATGTACAAAAGTATCTATATCCACAGTAAAAAGAGTCCTATATCGACATAACCTGAAAGGCCGCTCAGCAAGGAACAAGCCACTGCTCCAAAACCACCATAAAAAAGCCAGACTACGGTTTGCTAACTGCACATGGGGACAAAGATCGTACTTTTTGGAGAAATGTCCTCTGGTCTGATGAAAAAAATATATAACTGTTTGGCCATAATGACCATCGTTATGTTTGGAGGAAAAAGGGGGATGCTTGCAAGCCGAAGAACACCATCCCAACCGTGAAGCACAGGGGTGGCAGCATCATGCTGTGGGGCTGCTTTGCTGCAGGAGGGACTGGTGCACTTCACAAAATAGATGGCATCATGAGGAAGGAAAATTAGGTGGATATATTGAAGCAACATCTTAAGCCATCAGTCAGGAAGTTAAAGCTTGGTCGCAAATGGGTCTTCCAAATGAACAATGACCCCAAGCATACTTCCAAAGTTGTGGCAAAATGGCTTAATGACAACAAAGTCAAGGTATTGGAGTGGCCATCACAAAGCCTGACCTCAATCCTATAGAAAATGTGTGGGCAGAACTGAAAAAGCATGTGCGAGCAAGGAGGCCTACAAACCTGACTCAGTTACACCAGCTCTGTCAGGAGGAATGGGCCAAAATTCACCCAACTTATTGTGGGAAGCTTGTGGAAGGCTACCCAAAACATTTGACCCAAGTTAAACAATTTAAAGACAATGCTACGAAATACTAATTGAGTGTATGTAAACCTCTCACCCACTGGGAATGCGATGAATGAAATAAAAGCTGAAATAAATCATTCTCTCTACTATTATTCTGACATTTCACATTCTTAAAATAAAATGGTGATCCTAACTGACCTAAAACAGGGACTTTTTACTAGGATTAAATGTCAGGAATTGTGAAAAACTGAGTTTAAATGTATTTGGCTAAGGTGTATGTAAAGTTCCGACTTCAACTGTATGTATTACTAGTAATACTAAATCAAACATCTTTAAAATACTACCTTAAAAATAATAATTCACTATAAATCACTAGACCCTTAAAAAAAAAGGTGAGGTACTATGAATCCCCAGTGATGTTGTGGTGGATGGTAGTCAATGTGTTAAATGTAGCTGTGTGTGTTCTAGGACGATGCTTCTAAGTGAGATAGACAAGGAGGAGCGGGAGCGTCGCTGGTACTACAGCCAGCTCCAGGGACTCTCTCAGCGGCTGAACCAACTGCCACGCATCGACACGGTGAGAGCACTTTAACGCCACTGAGTCTCCAGAACATTCTCTCCTGCACAGTGCTCAGACACAGTGGACTATAACAGACAGCAGTACAGAACACAGTATACTTGTACTCAGCACTCAGTTGCAGGAAATGTAGGCACTTTTTTTGGAAACTGTCGCCCCCTCTTATTTCATTGTGTGCTTGTTGGAAAATGCCTCTTTGGAAACAGTTTAGAGTATGAGTAGAGTAGAGTATTACTTTATTATTTAATGGACAGACAAAATGTTTTATTGCTTTCTTGTATGTTCATTGTCATGAAATCAACTCAATATTGTTTTAACAGGGGCACAGGCAAGAGTTAAACCACAGATAGAACAATGAGCCAGATATTTCACCGGATGTATAAATGTGAAGCATCCGCTTCATGTTTCCACTCACTACCAAATATGGTGATGAGAGGAAGCCCAGTGGCCGGCAGTGTGAGAAAATGGAGCGAGATGGATTTTGCAAATAAATGCTAGATTACACCAATAGGATCTCTCTAGCTTGTGCTTGGTTCTGTCCACCTCCTTGCTTGTTCTGCCCACTATGATTAATTTGCTCCCATTGGAAACGACAGGCTCTGGTCTATCTTGGGTTAGTTATAAAAAATATTTGGTTAAGCTTTTCGGCAGAGAAGCTAGCATCCATTTTGTTTCAGAATGCCCCAAAATGGAGGCTTGTGTTGTGTGGAAACTAAGCTATTTTTCCTTATCTTAACAGTTCTCCATACAGATTGACCTCATTCGTCAGCAGCTGGAGTTCGAGGCACAGCAGTTGCGTTCTGTCATGGAGGAACGATTCGGAACCAGCGATGAAATGGTCCAGAGGACACAAGTAAGGAGAGGGACTCTGCCACGTCTGTCTCTGTCATGGCAACACACACAGTAACATTTGGCAACTATTGTCAAAACGTTCAGTTACATTATTGCGTGTGGAACTTCTTTCTGAAACATGTTTTGAATGCAACACACACATTTTACATGAAAAAACACAGAAATTAAAACTGTGCTGTCAGAAGGTGTTGTACAATGTTTGTCGCGACACAAAATGGCTGTGGCGACTAAAGACTCTTTTTGTCTCCCCTCACAGATCCGTGTGGCTCGTCTGGAACAGCTGGAGAAAGAACTACAGGAGGCCCAGGAGTCTAGAGGCACACAGGAGAAGAGCCTGTGTGAGGTGAGATAACACACTCACACATACACGCACACACACACACACACACACACACACACACACACTTGAAACTCAAGTAAAACATGGGGGCCTTGTATTGAATGTCCAACAGAGGCAGAACAGAGGAATTAGTTGGAAAGTGGAAACATAAGACTTCAATCACAGAGACTGTTGTGAACAATGAATAAGCACAGTGAGTACGGTTACATGCACATAATAATATGATTATTGTGAATAGTCCGATTAATATAATAGTTCAAATTAAACATTTACATGCTTTGCAAGAAGAACGATTTCCCTAATAATCCTGTTTACATGGACACATCTGAAATCAGGCTACGTGATGGGACTTTGATAAATGCAGAAAATCGGCAATCAAAATAAACGTTATACCACAGCAACCCTGTTATTTTTGTGAAGCCTATTTGATTCTGAGTTCGGACATATCAAGTTTTTATTTGAAAACTATTTCTAGATGCATACTTTTTCCTGAACTCACTTCACTCGCGCAAAAGAAGGAAGCTCGCGCTGCTCGTGCTGGCACATGCGCAGATCAAACACACAGCTGTAACTATGATTAGGTGTTAACTTGTCCTTATAATTTGAAAGATTGCTCAGAAAGCCAGGTGTTTTAATCGCTGTATGCTTACTTCGATTATGACCTTACGCTGATTAAGATAAGCAGAGTAAGGTTTTTACATGACTAATGCCATACTCAGCCTACTGCCATAATCAGTTTAATATAAAATTATTAGTGTGCATGTCAACATACTGTACTCAGAGATTGAGACAAGCAAGTGACAGTGACAGATAATCCTGTGTTCTGTTTTCACACAATAATTTTTTACTTTTTTACAATAATTTTAAAACATGAAAGATGACAAGGATTATTTTCACTCTGAGGTGATTTATTTATTTCCTATTGTCTGCCGCCTCAGCAGCTTTTGGTCAATTTAGATCATATTGTCAGTTTTCCTTGTCCTTTGGCTGGTTGAATATTTCCCTCACTACTTCCTCTCCTGCGTCTTGTCAGCACTGCGCTGAATGTTTTATAGGTGCTTTGAAATATTGAGGCTATGCGATCACTAGGTGGGGTGTACACAAACAGATGCAGTGGTACAACTCTGCCTGCAACACTGACACATGCTGAACATGTGTGACAGAATGTTTGATGTGCCTTCTAATGCATATTTACTGATTACACAGGCACACCACCATATTGGATTTACAATAAATATTAAATGCCTGGAAAACCACAAGCTACTCCAGGTAATTTAATATTGATGAGAAACACAGACGAGAATGTTGTTTTCATTTGAAAATGAACACTCAGTAACTGTGAATTTAACACCAGGTTTGGAAATGTTAAAATTAGTCCTGCTTTATATAGTCATAAGTTATTCGTAATTTTACTTGAGGGGGTTCCACTTAGAGTTAATTAATTATGAACTACACTGAACAGAAATATAAATGCAACATGAAACATTTTGAAATATTTTACTGCGTTACAGTTCATATAAGGAAATCAGTCAATTGAAATAAATTCATTAAGCACTAATCTATGAATTTCACATGACTGGGAATACAGATATGCATCTGTTGGTCACAGATACCATTAAAGAAAGGTAAGGCGTGGATCAGAAAACCAGTCAGTATCTGGTGTGACCATTTGCATCATGCAGCGCGACACATCTCCTTCACATGGAGTTGATCAGGCTGTTGATTGTGGCCTGTGGAATGTTGTCCCACTCCTCTTCAATGGCTGTGCGAAGTTCCTGGATATTGGCAGGAACTGGAACACGCTGTCGTCCACGTAGATCCAGAGCCTGACAAACATGCTCAATGGGTGACATGTCTGGTGAGTATGCAGGCCATGGAAGAACTGGGACATTTTCAGCTTCCATGAAATGTGTATAGATCCTTGCGACATGGGGTCGTGCATTGTCATGCTGAAACATGGTGATGGCGGCGGATGAATGGCACGACACTGGGCCTAAAGATCTCGTCACGGTATCTCTGTGCATTCAAATTGCAATCAATAAAATGCAATTGTATTTGTTGTCCGTAGCTTATGCCTGCCCATACCATAACCCCAACACCACCATGGGGCACTCTGTTCACAACGTTGATATCAGGAAACCGCTCTCCCACACAACGCCATACACGTTGTCTGCCATCATCCTGGTACACTTAAAACCGGGATTCATCCTTGAAGAGCACACTTCTCCAGCTTGCCAGTGGCCATCGAAGGTGAGCATTTGCCCACTGAAGTCGGTTATGATGCCGAACTGCAGTCAGGTCAAGACCCTGGTGAGGACGACGAGCATGCAGATGAGCTTCCCTGAGACGGTTTCTGACAGTTTGTTCAGAAATTATTCGGTTGTGCAAACCCACAGTTTTATCAGCTTTCCAGGTGGCTCGTCTCAGACCATCCCGCAGGTGATGAAGCCGGATGTGGAGGTCCTGGGCTGGCGTGGTTACATGTGGTCTGCGGTTGTGAGGCCGGTTGGTCGCACTGCCAAATTCTCTAAAATGACGTTGGAGGCAGCTTATGGTAGAGAAATTAACATTCAATTATCAGGCAACAGTATAGTCAGCATGCCAATTGCACTCTCCCTCAAAACTTGAGACATCTGTGGCATTGTGTTGTGTGACATAACTGCACATTTTGGAGTGGCCTTTTATTGTCCCCAGCACAAGGTGCACCTGTGTAATGATAATTCTGTTTAATCAGCTTCTTGATATGCCACACCTGTCAGGCGGATGGATTACCTTGGCAAAGGATAAATGCTCACTAACAGGGATGTAAACAAATTTGTGGCCAATATTTGAGAGAAATAAGCTTTTGGTGCGTATGGAACATTTCTGGGATCTATTATTTCAGCTCATGAAACATGGGACCAACAATTTACATTTTTGTTCAGTATAGCTTGAATAAATCATTGTGGACAAATCGATTGAGGCCATTTGATAATTTTTCAGATTGAACTTGGGCAAACCTTTGGCCTAGAAAAGCAGAAATAAACAAAACAAAAAACAATTAGTCAAACAACATCTTGATTGGCCCACAGTAATAGTTTCTTAAAGCCAATTTATGCTTGATCTGAAAATGTGGTCGGAGGCTCCGTATGGAGGGTGTGATGCAATTGTGGGGCCTCCGTAGGCACGCAGAGGCCAAATTGAGCTCCGTACCGCATTGCCATGCTTCCCAAATGCTGTAACAATGCGGAGGGCTCCGTATAAAGCCACATTGACATCAATGGTTGACGGTAGATGGGGGCGGGAGGGCCTGTATAAACACAAACTCACTTCCTTAACAACTTCCTTCACAACAGCTCTGCTCAACAGCTCTGCGCTGCTCCGCAAAGCGCAATAATTATGAATGCCCTGACTTCTATAGAGGCCGTATCACTGTAAATGCTGCACGGCCAATGCAGACGGCGGATTGACCATGCAGTGCCTTTAAGTCAGCTGATCATTATGCAGTACAAGCCTAAAATGTGTTATAATGACCTGTTCTGAGTAGAATATTTCAATTAGTAGGCTATTTACTGTATATAATATTGACGTCGTCCTGTGGTTTCCATTTGTGATAGATTCTTATAAGGAGAGTGCACTGTAACTGTGTGCAGAAGTACGTCATACAGTAGGATCTATAATACTGTAGGTTGTGGAATGTTGTGTTATCCTGTAATATACTGTAAATCCACTTTTCTCTCTCTCTCTCTCTCTCTCTCTCTCTCTCTCTCTATCCCCACCTCTCTCTCTATCATAGCTGCCGTGCTGCTATGCAGAATGCGGGCTTTGCCCCTCTTTAGCTCGGCTCCAATTGGCCGCTCCTCCTAAAGAGTATAGCGTTGCTTTGGCACTGCAAGCTTGGCACAGCAGGAGTGGGTGTTTCGGTTGAGTGGGTCTCAGACCGGCCCGTCTAGGTGTCTGTGTATCTGTCCTCTGGGCTCTGTAGGAGAATAGCAATGAGTTCTCTAGTACCAGGATGCAGGAAGAATGAGAATGAACAGGGGCAACAATAGACACATTGTACCATGTTTTTCTGGGCTATTGTCAACCATCTTGCGTCACACAGCAGGTTCCTATGCAATCCAGTGTAAGCATTTGATGATTTATTTAAGCTGCGTGGCTACGACAATGAATGGGGTAAAAGCCACGGCGGATACAATCCATCAAAACACAGACACATTTAGCATGTTTATCTTGTTATCGGCGAGATCACACTTTATTGCTTACAACATGATGGAGCTATTCAGACAAGTATATGTCTAAAAGCCCTCCGCCTTTGTCTGAAAGCTAGTCTTCGGTGTGATCAGGCACAGGCCTGGTTACCATGGTGATGGACTGGGGGAATGAAAGAGTTGATAGATGACTCTCTGAAGATTTGCGATGGAGCCAATCGGTTTGTTGAATCCAAATGGAGTGTGTCTGTATGCTGGGAGTGTGCAGTTGATACCTTATGAGAAAAGACATGAATGTCTGTCTGCAGGGCCAAGATTAAGATGCAGGAGGTGAAATTAAATGTATTGATATCTGTTAGTTGTCTATTGACAATAACATATCACTCTGGTGTTCACTTCAGGAGATACTGATGCTGACTACTAAATACTTTTTATGTTTGGACAGCAAATGTAGGTACATTGTTTTTCCCAATGATCTACCAATGCCAGAGGCTGGATACATTTGTTATTTATTTAGGCCCACTTATCGGGTATAATTATATTTGGGATATTAACAAATATTGTGGTAAAATAAATGTTCATAATCTTTCCATTCAGATGTAATTCAGTCTGTTAAACCCAATAAATATAACTCACTCCAATTTGTATACATACAGTATTGAATATAATTATGGAATATAATTTATCTACAAAGACATTAGTCTATTTTAAAAACTCTATTCTATTTTAAATAATCTATAGGATTGTAATTTAGACATTTAGACTGCAATTAATAACAGAATACATTATCTCAAGGGCACTTGGAGGTCAGTCTTGATTGTGAAGCCTGTATTGAAATTTGTTTTGGATGATATTAAATCAATACTTTGACTCCAAGTAGCATTTTTCATCCTATCTTCTTTTTAAGTTGTGAGCCAAGATTGTTTCAGCACTTTTATTTCCATGACTGATCAAAACTCATTTTCTCATGCTCTCTCGTCTCTCTGCAGAAGACATATAGTGAGCAATATGCTTGGAAAATTGCAATAGAATCGCAGTATAGAATCGCAATACATATACAATTGTGAAAGTCGCAATACATATCGTATCGGCAGCTAAGTGTTGTGATAATATCATATTGTGAGGCCTTCCCCAGCCCTAATAGAAAGGTAAAAAGCAAACAGCCTGCAATTGACTTTTATGCTACAAAATGAAAAATTATTCATGTCAGTTACTTGACCCTTATTGACATGAAGCAGTTTGAAACCATGTCATTTACGATCCCTCTCTTTCTTTGCAGATCTCAAGCTGTGAAAAGCTGCCTATTCCCGAAACTGAAAATGCTTTGACTGCTTCTGCTCTGGATGCACACAGAGATGGAAGCAGAGTAAGGCCATCATAACATCTTTAGTAATGATGAATTGAGTTTGCATTAGTGGCTCTGCATTATTTAGATGACTATTTGTGTAAGTGGACAATACTCAGATCCCATGGAGCCATGTGTAGTGAAAGTAGATCTTACATGGTTATGATAATATTGAACCACCATTTTGTGACTGGGTATTTCGATGGTTTTACATAATATGCAAGTTATGCATATAATGTTATATCAAATATCCTCTTCAGGTCATTGCTATAAAATATTGAGGCATCTCTCAGTCGACTTACCTGCCAAAATAAAGGTAAATAAATGAATGAATGAAATACGTACTCACCACGGCCATTGTGTATTTAATCTGGATTAGGTGGAGGTGGTGTTCTGGCTGCTCTCCATGCTGGCCAACCGGGACAGGGAGGAGATGTCCCGCACTCTGCTGGCCATGTCTAGCTCCCAAGACAGCTGCATCGCCATGCGCAAGTCCGGCTGCGTCCCCCTGCTGGTGCAGATCCTGCACGACGGCTCAGGGGGTGCCGGAGAGTCGGCCGGGAGTGTAGCATGCAGCCGGGAAGCCCAGTCCAGAGCCAGCGCTGCCCTGCACAACATAGTGTACTCCCAGCCTGACGAGGGCCAGGCCCAGCGGGAGATGAGGGTGCTGCACGTGCTGGAGCAGATCCGCTCACACTGTGACAGCGGCTGGGACTGGATAGAGAGCCACGTGCGGACGCCCTCCCCCGGAGGTACTACAATCACAGGTTAGTAGAGGAGGATTATTTTAGGAGATTCATGCGATCGCTATAGCAGACAGTGGATTATATAGTGATGTGAGAGTAATTCAAGATGTACTTGTCCGTGTTCCGTGTTGTGTTCAGACATCCCTGAGCCAGTGGAGCCCCAGATCTGCCAGGCCATGTGTGCTGTCATGAAGCTCTCCTTTGAGGAGGAGTACCGAAGAGCCATGAATGAACTAGGTTAGTGAACAACACGTCAGTGGGAAATATACACAGACGATAAAGCATAACCATAAAGAAAAATATTATATGTGAATTAATCAATTGTTCAGTTTGTGATGTGCATGGCTGGTGTTTCTGTTTAGGGGGGTTGCAGGTAGTTGCAGAGGTGATGCACTTGGACCAGGAGCTGTACGGCATGCAGAACGATCCCATCAATATGGCGCTTCGACGCTACGCGGGAATGGCACTGACAAACCTTACTTTCG
Organism: Coregonus clupeaformis; assembly: GCF_020615455.1. Taxonomy (NCBI): domain Eukaryota; kingdom Metazoa; phylum Chordata; class Actinopteri; order Salmoniformes; family Salmonidae; genus Coregonus; species Coregonus clupeaformis. The sequence goes on from NC_059202.1 coordinate 37,152,522, forward strand.
GAGATGTCGTAAACAAGGTATCAATCGAAAAGCATCGAATCACTGAGAGGGATACATATTTATCTGATTTGTAAGGATATTTTTCAATAAAGATAAATGACTTATGTCTGACCTGTCTTTTATACAGGCCACTCTCTGCACAAAGAAAAGCTGCCTGCAGGCCATTGTCGCCCAACTTGCATCTGATAGTGAGGAACTACATCAGGTACGATGTTGTTACTACTATACTAACTACTTCCAGAGTGTATTAATTCTGTCACCATTTCAGGATCACTAGACATGACTATTTTTAGTTTCAGTGGTTCAAATACATTTTTCCAGTACCACATGGCTGAAGAGGTCATGTCTATTGCTCCCTCACAGGTAGTGTCGAGCATTCTGAGAAATCTGTCATGGCGTGCAGACATCAACAGCAAGAGGGTCCTTAGAGACGTAGGGAGTGTAACAGGATTGATAACCTGTGCTCTTCAAGCTACAAAGGTAAGATCACACCTAGATTATGTGATCGATGCAAGTTGGCAATTGTAACCAAAGCAATTATCGAAGGAAATAATTGCAAAATATAATAAATAAAAATATACAGTACCAGTCAGAAGTTTAGACACACCTACTCATTCAAGGTTTTATCTTTATTTAGACTATTGTCTACATTGTAGAATAATAGTGAAGACATCAAAACTATGAAATAACACATATGGAATCATGTAGTAACCAAAAAAGTGTTAAACAAATCAACATATATTTTATATTTGAGATTCTTCGAAGTAGCCACCCTTTGCTTTGATGACAGCTTTGCACACTCTTGGCATTCTCTCATACAGCTTCATGAGGTAGTCACCTGGAATGCATTTAAATTAACAGGTGTGCCTTGTTAAAAGTTAATTTGTGACATTTCTTTCCTTCGTAATGTGTTTGAGCCAATCAGTTGTGTTGTGACACGGTAGGGGTGGTATACAGAAGATAGCCCTGTTTGATAAAAGACCAAGTCCATATTATGGCAAGAACAGCTCAAATAAACAAAGAGAAACGACAGTCCATCATTACTTTAAGACATGAAGGTCAGTCAATACGGAACATTTCAAGAACTTTGAAAGTTTCTTCAAGTGCAGTCGCAAAAACCATCAAGCGCTATGATGAAACTGGCTCTCATGAGGACCGCCACAGGAAAGGAAGACCCAGAGTTACCTCTGCTGCAGAGGACAAGTTCATTAGAATAACTGCACCTCAGATTGCAGCCCAAATAAATGCTTCACAGAGTTCAAGTAACAGACACATCTCAACATCAACTGTTCAGAGGAAACTGCGTGAGTTAGGCCTTCATGGTCGAATTGCTGCAAAGCAACCACTACTAAAGGACACCAATAAGAACAAAAGACTTGCTTGGGCCAAGAAACACAAGCAATGGAGATTAGACCGGTGGAAATATGTCCTTTGGTCTGATGAGACCAAATGTGAGATTTTTGGTTCCAACTGCCGTGTCTTGGTGAGAGCAGAGTAGGTGAACGGATGATCTCCGCATGTGTGGTTCCCACCATGAAGCATGGAGGAGGAGGTGTGATGGTGTGGGGGTGCTTTGCTGGTGACACTGTCTGTGATTTAATTAGAATTCAAGGCACACTTAACCAGCATGGCTACCACAGCATTCTGCAGCAATACGCCATCCCATCTGGTTTGCGCTTAGTGGGACTATCATTTGTTTTTCAACAGGACAATGACCCAAAACACACTTCCAGGCTGTGTAAGGGCTATTTGACCAAGAAGGAGATGATGGAGTGCTGCATCAGATGACCTGGCCTCCACAATCACCTGACCTCAACCCAATTGAGATGGTTTGGGATGAGTTGGACCGCAGAGTGAAGGAAAAGCAGCCAACAAGTGCTCAGCATATGTGGGAACTCCTTCAAGACTGTTGGAAATGCATTCCAGGTGAAGCTGGTTGAGAGAATGCCAAGAGTGTGCAAAGCTGTCATCAAGGCAAAGGGTGGCTACTTTGAAGAATCTCAAATATAAAATATATTTGATGTCTTCACTCTTATTCTACAATGTAGAAAATAGTAAAAATTAAGAAAAACTCTTGAATGAGTAGGTGTGTCCAAACTTTTGACTGGTACTGTATACAGTGGTGTGAAAAAGTGTTTACTCCCTTCCTGATTTTGTTATTTGTTTGCATGTTTGTCACACTTAAATGTTTCAGATCATCAAACAAATTTAAATATTAGTCAAAGATAACACAAGTAAACACAAAATGCAGTTTTGAAATGAAGGTTGTTATTATTAAGGGAAAACAAAATCGAAACCTACATGGCCCTGTGTGAAAAAGTGTTTGCTCCCCTGTTATAACACAACTCAACTGTGGTTTATCACACCTTAGTTCAATTCCTCTAGCCACACCCAGGCCTGATTACTGCCACACCTGTTCTCAATCAAGGAATCACTTAAATAGGACCTGCCAGACAAAGTGAAGTAGACCAAAATATCCTCAAAAGCTAGACATCATGCCGAGATCCAAAGAAATTCAGGAACAAATTGGAAAGAAAGTAGTTGAGATCCATCAGTCTGGAAAAGGTTATAAAGCCATTTCTAAAGCTTTGGGACTCCAGAGAACCACAGTGAGAGCCATTATCCACAAATGGCGAAAACATGGAACAGTGGTGAACCTTCCCAGGAGTGGCCGGCCGACCAAAATTACCCCAAGAGCGCAGCGACGACTCATCCAAGAGGTCACAAAAGACCCCACAACAACATCCAAAGAGCTGCAGGCCTCACTTGCCTCAGTTAAGGTCAGTGTTCATGACTCCACCATAAGAAAGAGACTGGGCAAAAATGGCCTGCATGGCAGAGTTCCAAGACGAAAACCACTGCTGAGCAAAAATAACATTAAGGCTCGTCTCATTTTTGCCAGAAAACATCTTGATGATCCCCAAGACCTTTGGGAAAATACTCTGTGGACTGACGAGACAAAAGTTGAACTTTTTGGAAGGTGTGTGTCCCATTACATCTGGCGAAAAGTAACACCGCATTTCAGAAAAAGAACATCATACCAACAGTAAAATATGGTGGTGGTAGTGTGATGGTCTGGGCCTGTTTTGCTGCTTCAGGACCTGGAAGACTTGCTGTGATAAATGGAACCATGAATTCCGCTGTCTACCAAAAAATCCTGAAGGAGAATGTCCGGCCATCTGTTTGTGACCTCAAGCTGAAGCGAACTTGGGTTCTGCAGCAGGACAATGATCCAAAACACACCAGCAAGTCCACTTCTGAATGGCTGAAGAAAAACAAAATGAAGACTTTGGAGTGGCCTAGTCAAAGTCCTGACCTGAATCCTATTGAGATGCTGTGGCATAATGTCACGATCGTCGTAGGGAATAGACCAAGGCGCAGCGTGATGAACGAACATGTTTAACTTTATTATCTTTAGTGATAATAGAACAGCAATAAACAAAACAACAAACGACTCGTAACGTCCTAGGTATCATAGACCAACACGGAACAAGAACCCACAAACACAAAGGGAAAACAGACAGCTGACACTCGTTGCCTCTGATTGGGAGTCACTCTAGCCAACATAGAAATAAACACAACTAGAACTACCAACATAGAAATCTAACACATAGAATGAACACACCCTGGCTCAACATATAGAGTCCCAGAGCCAGGGTGTGACAGTACCCCCCCCCCCCTAAAGGCGCGGACTGCGACCGCGCCTCAACTAGAGCAAAACAGGGGAGGGCTGGGTGGGCATACCTCCTCGGCGGCGGTTCTGGCTCCGGCCTTGCCCACCACCCTCCAATAAACCCCCCATAGCGCCCCAGGTCCGGTCTGGCCCCGCTGGCTGGAGCTGAACTGGACGTAGCAGGAGCGGTTAGCTTCAGCTCCGTTGTGGAGCAGTTGACCGGTACCTGATTAGGCACCGGTGACCCAGGCACGGGTTGTGCCGGACTGACAACGCGCACCCCTGGCTTGGTGCGTGGAGCAGCAACGGGCCGGACCGGGCTGACGATGCGCACCCCTGGCTTGGTGCGTGGAGCCGGAACGGGCCTCACCGGACTGACGACTCGCACCCCTGGCTTGGTGGGTGGAGCAGCAACGGGCCGGACCGGGCTGACGATGCGCACCCCTGGCTTGGTGCGTGGAGCCGGAACGGGCTTTACCGGGCTGACGACTCGCACCCCTGGCTTGGTGCGTGGAGCAGCCACGGGCTTTACCAGGCTGACGACTCGCACCCCTGGCTTGGTGCGAGTAGCAGGAACGGGCTGGACCAGGCTGACGACTCGCACCCCTGGCTTGGTGCGAGTAGCAGGAACGTTCTGGACCAGGCTGACGACTCGCACCCCTGGCTTGGTGCGAGTGGCAGGAACAGGCCGGGCCGGGCTGGCGATGCGCACCGTAGGCTTGGTGCGCAGTGGCAGGAACAGGCCGGGCCGGGCTGGCGACGCACACCGTAGGCTTGGTGCGAGTGGCAGGAACAGGCCGGGCCGGGCTGGCGACGCGCACCGTAGATTTGGTGCGAGTGGCAGGAACAGGCCGGGCCGGGCTGGCGATGCGCACCGTAGGCCTGGTGCGAGGGGCAGGAACAGGCCGGGCCGGGCTGGCGACGCGCACCGTAGATTTGGTGCGAGTGGCAGGAACAGGCCGGGCCGGGCTGGCGACGCGCACCGTAGGCTTGGTGCGAGTAGCAGGAACAGGCCGGACCGGGCTGGTGACGCACACCGTAGGCTTGGTGCGTGGAGCAGGGACAGGCCGGACTGGGCTGGCGACGCACACCGTAGGCTTGGTGCGAGGAGCAGGGACAGGCCGGACCGGACTGGCGACGCACACCGTAGGCTTGGTGCGAGGAGCAGGGACAGGCCGGACCGGACTGGCGACGCACACCGTAGGCTTGGTGCGTGGAGCAGGGACAGGCCGAACCGGGCTGTGGAGACGGATAGGAGACCTGGAGTGAAGAGCGGCCACAACCCGTCCTGGCTGAATGCCTACCCTCACACACTCTGTGTGAGGCATCCGCACAGGACGTACAGGGCTGTGTACCCGTACTGGCATAACAGCACGTGACACAGGAGCAGGATATCCGGGACCGCGGAGAGGCATTGGAGACCACGAGCGTTGAGCCGGCACACTCCGTCCTGGCTGCATACCCACCTTCGCACGACACGTGCGGGGTGCTCGCACAGGACGTACAGGACTATGCCGGACCACTCGTGGCACAGTACGCCGCTCCGCATACCGCGGAACCTGCCCCGTCCCATGCTGCCATGCCTGAGTACGGGAAGTTGGTTCCGCTCTCCATCCAGGCTCCGCCAACCTGCCTTCTGGCCCCCCAAACCCGGTGGCCTCCTCTCCAAATCGCCCTGTGGCAGCCTCCTGCTGCCCAGCCGCCCATGCCGTGTGCCCCCCCCTAAAAATGTTTTGTGGTTGCCTCTCGTCCGTCCGACGATGACACTGCTGACGCCGCTGCTCCTCTCTCGCCAGGGCCTTAATCCTAGCCCATGGTCCTTTTCCCCCGAGCATGTCCTCCCAGGACCATACTTTGCCCACCTGGGCCATCGCCAACCTCTCCATCTCCTTTCCCGGCGCTTCCTCCCATGTCCAGTCTGCCTGCTCCTGGACACGCTGCTTGGTCCTTGTATGGTGGGTTCTTCTGTCACGATCGTCGTAGGGAATAGACCAAGGCGCAGCGTGATGAACGAACATGTTTAACTTTATTATCTTTAGTGATAATAGAACAGCAATAAACAAAACAACAAACGACTCGTAACGTCCTAGGTATCATAGACCAACACGGAACAAGAACCCACAAACACAAAGGGAAAACAGACAGTTTAAATATGGCTCCCAATCAGAGACAACCAACGACAGCTGACACTCGTTGCCTCTGATTGGGAGTCACTCTAGCCAACATAGAAATAAACACAACTAGAACTACCAACATAGAAATCTAACACATAGAATGAACACACCCTGGCTCAACATATAGAGTCCCAGAGCCAGGGTGTGACACATAACCTTAAAAAGGCAGTTCATGCTCGAAAACCCTCCAATGTGGCTGAATTACAACAATTCTGCAAAGATGAGTGGGCCAAAATTCCTCCACAGCGCTGTAAAAGACTCATTGCAAGTTATCGCGAACACTTTGTTGTTTCTGCTAAGGGTGGCCCAACCAGTTATTAGGTTGTAGGGGGCAATCACTTTTTCACACAGGGCCATGTGGGTTTGGATTTTGTTTTCCCTTAATAATAACAACCTTCATTTCAAAACTGCATTTTGTGTTTACTTGTGTTATCTTTGACTAATATTTAAATTTGTTTGATGATCTGAAACATTTAAGTGTGACAGACATAGAAACAAATAAGAAATCAGGAAGGGGGCAAACACTTTTTCACACCACTGTGTATATATATCTCTAACGCAATGTTAATGCAAAATCCCATTTTAGGAATCCACCTTGAAGAGCCTCCTCAGCGCTCTGTGGAACCTGTCAGCACACAGTCCTGAGAACAAGTTAGCCATTTGCTCAGTAGATGGGGCTCTGGGCTTCTTGGTCAGCACCCTCACCTACAGATGTCAGACCAACTCACTGGCAATCATTGAGAGTGGAGGTGGCATCCTGCGTAATGTGTCCAGTCTTGTGGCCACACGGGACGATTACAGGTATTTCCTTGAATGGAATTCTATATCAATGCAACTGTTCAATGATTATTGCCATCAATTTCCACACATTTCATTCTAACATGCTTGTATACTTAGTATGTTCCCCTTCTTTCAACACAGGCAAATCCTCAGAGACCACAACTGCCTCCAAACGTTGCTACAGCACCTGCGCTCTCACAGCCTTACCATTGTGAGCAATGCTTGTGGGACCCTCTGGAATCTCTCTGCCCGCAGTCCCAAGGACCAGGAACTACTGTGGGACCTCGGGGCAGTCAGCATGCTGCGCAACCTCATCCACTCCAAGCACAAAATGATAGCCATGGGAAGTGCCGCAGCTCTACGGAACCTGCTCACGAACCGGCCCCTCAAGTATAAGGATGCCGCGGTCATATCCCCTGGTTCCTGCATGCCCTCGCTCTACATGAGGAAGCAGAAAGCACTAGAGGCTGAGCTAGATGCAAAGCATCTGGCGGAGACCTTTGATTCCATTGAAAAACAAAGCAGCGCCAAGCATCCAAGCATCAACAAGCCACTGCGGCACATCGAGAGCCTGGCAAAGGATTACGCATCTGACTCGGGCTGCTTTGACGACGATGAGGCCCCTAATGTCTCAAGTAGTCTGGACACAGGCAGTTTCTCCATGCTCTCCATGTTCTTGAGCAATTCCAACTTTCTTCAAAACCAGCCTCGCAAGAAGGACAGTGAACCGGAGAGAGATGTGGAGCGACCACAGACAGAGGATAAGAAGCCAGCGCCTCCAGAACATGAGGTGTCTGTTGCAGCAGAAAAACTAGCAAAAAAGATCACCAACACTGTGGCCAAGATTGATAAGCTTGTGGAGGACATTACCATGCATACATCTTCGGAGGACAGCTTTAGCCTTAGCTCAGAGGACCATTTTGCAGACCTGCCCTATGGATCAAATGAACTCCATGAGGCCCGGGCCAAGTCATGCTCCCCCTGTCGCCTCTCTGATACCAGCAGCTTTGCACACAGAGAACGTCTGAACAGAGCCCATGCTCTCTTACGTCTCAAAACCACCCATGCAAGTTTGTCCACTGACAGTCTGAACAGTGGCAGCACCAGTGATGGCTATTGTGGTAGCAAGGACCAGATTAGGCCCTCAGCAAGACGTCCTAACAAGCTTGATCTTAAGGTGGCTTATCAAGAATACCTTAACGTCGGAACTCATGTCCTCAATGAGACAAGTCAGATCGATGTACCAGAGAGAGATTCTGTGGACAACAAAGAAGTGAATTTGCCTGAACTTAATAGCACAGAAACAGAGAAGAGTCAAGAGCTGCCCCCGCAAACACCAGCTAGTGCATCAACTAAACTCTCTTCTGATGTCAGCATGACTTCCATAAAGCTGTCCCCTTCCTACCAACATGTCCCTCTAATTCAAAGTGTCGCTAAGTTTGGTGTTGCAAAGACTGCCATCAATGTGCAGGCAGCTCAAGCAATGAGGAGACAAGCCTGGGTCCCAACTGTGATGACTGGAGGGAGTTTAACCAAGTTTTCTCCAATGAGCTCTGCTAGAAGTCCAACCATTGGACCAATGGAGACACTGCAGAAGTATTCAGTGGAGAACACACCAATCTGTTTCTCCCGTTGCAGTTCCCTGTCCTCCCTCTCCTCTGGTGATGAAGCTCTTGACGGGCAGAGTCAAAGTGAAAATGAGTTGGAGAGTGACTCATCACTTGAGATCATTGAAGTGGAAGATGGGGATCTGGTAAAGAGGGAAGAGGAGAATGAGACCCTGGAGGATCTTAGTGATAGCCAACTGCTAGTCACTGATTCAAAAACCTGTCAGAGCATTGGGTCTGATCCTATTGAAATTCCCTGCCCCACCAAACGTGAAAAGGTGTTCCTGAGGGGTGTATCACCAGGCATACCTGAGGACAGATCACCTTCAAGTTCGTCAGAGAACTACATCCATGAGACCCCACTTGTGATGAGTCGTTGCAGCTCTGTCAGCTCACTGGGTAGCTTTGAATCTCACTCAATTGCCAGCTCCATACTAAGTGATCCATGCAGCGAAATGATCAGTGGGACCATAAGTCCAAGTGATCTTCCTGACAGTCCAGGGCAAACCATGCCCCCCAGTCGAAGCAAAACCCCATGCTTTGCTGAATCAAATGGTCCAGAAACCCAAAATGCCGGGACAGCAGGGCAGTGGGAAAGCAGCTTGCGCAAGTTCATGGACATTGCAGACTTTAAGGAAAGGTTCAACCTGCCTCCAGATTTAGACACAATGATCTACTTTACAGTGGAAAAGCCGACAGAGAACTTTTCATGCGCCTCTAGCTTGAGTGCTCTACCTCTTCATGAGCACTTCATTCAGAAGGATGTTGAATTGAAATTGACCCCCTTACTCCAGCAAAAGGACAACAATCCAACATTCCCACTGGCTCATGGAAAGAGAGATGACAATGAGCATCCTTCCTTTATGGACCAAGGGGAAAGATATAGTGAGGGTAATTCAGATGATGATATAGAAATTCTCAAAGAATGCATCAATTCAGCAATGCCCTCCAAGTTCAGGAAAGTAAGGCCCTCCCTGATCTCCACCTTACCCACCCATGTTCTAAACTCCCAAACCAGAAAACCTATACCTGTTTATATGATGGTTCCTAACAATGCCAATCAAATGTGCTCAGGGAGAAGGATTGTAATGCAACAAAAGGACTTATATCTTGATGATTCCTCATACACTGATTCTGCTGAGGGCACTCCTGTCAACTTTTCCAGCACGACATCGTTAAGTGACGAAACACTTCAGTACCCAGTGAGGGACAAGGGGGCAAAAGATTGGAGGGTAACAAATATGAACAAACAGGAATTGTTGGATCAAGAGGCAAAGAGAATTGAAGACCTTCGGGTTTTCTCACACTTCCACAAGCCCACTAAAATGACTAGTCAGCCTGACATACCAGTCAATCAAATGAACAGGTCAATCAAACATGTCATTCCCACTCAAAGAGTACTGATGCAGAGCAAAGAGGTGGCTGATAGAGTGGCCAACCAGAGACACCGTGACCAACCACCCAATCAACAAAGACAAAAGCAGGGACAGGTCCTGACAAGGAAACTGGATCTACCTATCATAAAGCCGAACACGGAGGGGAACCAAAAACAGAGAGCACTTCAGGGGAATAAGTCTTTTCGGTCCATCCGCCATCCTACAGAGGAAGCCATTTACTGCTTATACAATGAACAGACAGACAAAGAGGAGGGAGTGATAAAAAGGGCAGGGAGAAATCAGATGAGAGAGTCCAGCAGGAACACTCTCTCCCGAAGTATGACTAATATTGGTCGGATTGACAATTCCCAGACAAGACCCAAAGGTTTTAATAGGATCAAGCACAAACTAATAATGGACGAAACACCCCAATGTTACTCTCTTAGTGGATCTCTTAGCTCTTTGATTGATGCAGAATTTGAGGAACACCAATCAAAAGCCCAGCAAATATGGGTGAAAAACAAACACAACAAGATATCTAACCAGGTCGAACAAAAAAGACCAATGCACATCCACAATCAGTATGAGGAACAAAGCTCACCAAGCTCAGTCAGTATGGATTCAGAGGATGATCTTCTGCAAAAATGCATAACATCTGCAATGCCCAAGCAGAGGAAGAAGCTTTCTGCAAGAAAGAAAGCAGAGAAGAAGCAGAAACAAAGAAATGAAATGCAGAAAGTGTCCAGTGGATGGAACAATGAACAAGACTTTGACAGTGAGGACATGGCTTCTGATAAAGACTCAGACCTCAACAGTGTTGAATGGAGAGCAATACAAGAAGGAGCTAATTCTGTTGTCACACGGTTACAAGCATCAAAATCTCAAGAACCGTCCTCTGAAGAGACTGAATCTGTCCTCTCTTTTATGTCTGGATCCAGTTTTACTCCTAAAGAAAAGAAGATATTTAAGGACAAAAAAGCTAACAAACCTCTGGACTTTAACCAACGGAAGCCAGTTCCAAATCTGCCAGTGGTCTTCAGAGGTAGAACAGTGACATACACCCCTAAGAAAGAGACACATCTCTCACAAATACCGCCTCCTAATAAAATGTTACCCAAGACAGATGCTCCAAAGAATCCAAACCTTGCTCAACAGAGGTCAAGGAGTCTCCACCGTTTGGGACAACCCCATGACTCCACACAGTGGTGTTTGCCGAAAAGAAGCTCAACCCCACCTCCGAGGATACCAAAGAGCTCATCGTCTGGATCATCTCAAAGCTCTACTCCATCGAAACAGTCACCGAAGAAAATAACCTTCCCCTCACAAACGAGTCAATCTGTTTCCAAAAAAGTTACCACACCAGCAAGTAGTCCACCTGAAAGGAAGGGACGTTCCACTGTTCCTTCAAATCCGAGCCCAAAATCTCCAGCACACAAAACACAGAAGTCACCCGTCCGAATACCCTTCATGCAGAATACAGCAAGACAGTCCAGAACTCTATCACCATTGGTAACCAACCAACCCACAAGTATCAACAGGCAAAACAGTCAGGTGGCAGGAAAAATAATACCTCCAGCCAATCGTTTTGACTTAGTTCGCATGACATCTGTCCATTCAAGCAGCAGCGAGTCTGACCGCAATGGGTTCCTGAGGCAATTGACCTTCATCAAGGAATCAAAGACTATGATGAGACGTGTCGGTTCATCCCCACGCTCTGTTCCTACCTCGCAGCATGCATCGCCAAGAAAAGCAATCCCCGGTGCTCCTGCAGTATTCCTCTGCTCATCTCGATGCCAAGAGCTAAAGCCAGTTGCTCAGGGACCAAGGAGGATGCAAGGAAGGGGGCCAGGGCAAAGGCAAGAGCCAAGGCAGGGGCTTCAAATGCAGACTGTGACTCTGTCCAGAGCCTGCTCTAGTGACCGAGACCTCTCAACCAGGCGTCCAGCCAGGAGAACCAGCTCAGAGAGTCCCTGCAGGGTGCCTCAGAGGAACGTCTCTGCAACCAAGCAGCAGGAAAGAGACACCATCAAGCGCCATTCCTCATCGCCCAGCATAAACATACTGAGCAGAGTAACGAGCCGCTCCTCCCTCCGCTCCTCGTCCTCCGACTCAAGTGGGCGAGCCAAGAGTGAGGACGATACAAAGAAGAAGCAGCAGAGAACTGGATCACGCCTAAATGACGGAGTCACCTGGAGGAGGATTCGGGAAGAGGATGTGCCTCAAATCTTGAAGAGCACTCTGCCATCTACTGCATTGCCTCTGTTGCCTGTTCCTGAAGGGCCAAAACCAAAACCACCAGCACTGCCAGGGAAACTGCCGACCATATTACTTAAGTCAAGAAAGACGAGCGACGCCACAGTCCAAACTGAGGATTTCTCGTCCAACAAGACCAACTCAAGCACCTCTCCAACTGTTGAGACAGCTCCAGTCATCTCAGAGGAGGCAGCAAGACTAGCCCTCCTTAGAAAGATCAGCATTGGCTCCGGCCAAGATGGAGGCTCTGATGGATCCCTAAAGAACTACAGCACAGCCTCTGCTGGAAACTCACACTCTGTGGAAACTCACACAGGCGGCGTCGGCCATTTCCGTCAGAGCTCCCCCAGCAAGGCGGTTAGGGTCACCCCATTCAACTACATACCTAGCCCCATGGCTTGCTGCCTGCAAGACGCACAGAGCCAAGAAACAACAATCAATGAGAAGTCATGTGAAAAATCTGAAGCGTAGTAGCTACTACGTAGTACCGTATGTACTTCTATACATTTGAGATAAGAAAAATCCTACTGTGTTCCTGATTGAAACTAACACTCAGGTGGATTAGTTGTGTGTATCAATCCTTTTACCTCGGGTATTGAACCTTCTTTTTCCTCACTGCATCAGAAATGTGTCTTCAACAAAGAACACCTGTCATGTCAAATCATCTGATCCCACATGCCATTCATACAAGTTGGATGTATGCATAAGACAAGACTTCAATGGATAGAATAACACTATCCTTTAGAAAGGAGTTACGGGGAGTAGCCTAATCTCATACAAAATGACATTTTTGTACTTTTTGTATTTGTATATAAACCATTGCCTGTTAGAAAAGTAGTGTAGACATGACAACATACAAAAAAAGACAGTTGTCTGTGGATTTCAAGACATACTGTACCATCATCAAAATGAAGGAAGAACCATTAATTAAAAACAATATGCAAATTATTGAGTGAAAACCCAGCTGGAAGACTGTGTTTTTGAAAAGGTACTACTATGCCTCCAAACTAATTTGAAAAAGACTGTTGAAATACATCAAAATAAGGACATAATCTCATTTATAGTATTTCTTATGTACTCACATGTTACTGCTTCGCCTTCACCACACAACTCACTACTGAGGATATAACACTGTTAGCCTTCACTTTTGAACCACTGCAGGAATTATTATTGCTAATAGTTCACGTTAAACAATCAGCACTGCTGGAACTCTGTGTTATCTGTATTCTGTCTTTAAAGCAGTATTTAAATGCGTGCAGGCATACAGTAGAACTATAAGCTATGAGCAAAAACAACTCTATTTGTTGCTCTTTACAGCATATTAAATATACCTGTATTACACCTCTTAATATTGTAGATGTTGGGCTAAAATCAACTTCTCAGTGTTATTCTTCATTATTTAAAAAGATCAACAAAAAATAACCTGTAAACATGCATTTCTAGTCCATCTGCAATCTGGATCAAGTAGCAATGACTGACTCTATTTCGACTTAATAGCTGTAAATGCCTTTGTCTATTGAATGCTATGACATATTTGTGTTTGCCTCTAGAATCAGTTATAATCAGAGAGCAGGTAAAAGATGGTGTTAAGGTGGCTGATGGTCGTTAAGAGAGAAACAACTGTTGGGTTTTACAGAAGTGTACTCGTACAGAAATTATTCTGTAGAAGTATTTACAGAAATGTGTTAATATTCGCTTAAACGTCTCGCTGCCAGTAGTGATAGGTCAAAGAACTCAAGCATTAAGAAAATTAATATTCTCTGTAGTTGTAACATCACCTGTTCATATGTTCTCTGGTCATATGTTCTCTGAGAGATGTAACCAAGACAAAAGTGCTTGACAAAAATGAAACTAATCTGGCGTGATCCCCATGAACTTTAAGGGCTGTTTATTCTCATTAAATGTGCAATGTTGAATTGTGTCAACAAGTAACATTTCCATGTTTTACTCATGTTTTGAGTAGTGTAATGAACCAAGTCCCTTTGTCAGACTAACACTGTCACACAATGGCCATTGATAATGTATAAACAGCCCTTAAAGACAAGTAGTGAGTATGCAGTATGTAGGAAAGTTTTGTCAAAGACGAAGACAGTATTCTTGAAAGTTTTGTCCTTACAAATGAAATGTTGTATACTGTATGTTACGAATCGGATTAAAATGTCCAAGGTCGTCCACCATGAATGTCATATGCCTTGTTTACACCTGGCATTACATTACTTAAAGTTAGATTCAATGCTTGAAAGCACCGGAATGATTTGCAAACTGGTTGTGAACGAGTCTAGTGAAATCACCTCCAAAGGTGGAATATAAAGCTGATTTGCATCGGCCTTGGAACTGGAATATTGTAGCGGTTTCCTGTGAAGAAAACGGTCATTTTGATATTACCCACTTTGCTACAACTAGGATAAATGAAGTTGGACCACTGGATGAAGGGAAGGAGGATTATAACTAATCAGATATGGGGGACAAGAAATCTCATGCCAGGTGTGAACAGAGCAATAGGCGGCAAATGGTACAATGTGATATAGGCCAAGGAATGAAAGTCATCATAATAAATGTTCTCATCAAATAAATTGTGGACGCGTTTCATTAACCTGGCTGACTTAAACCTTTATTCGACTTTTTCTTGAATATATCAAAACAATAAAATGTGCTTTCAATTATATCGACTTAACATGCACTCATGCCAATGAAATGTGGACATACTGACCGTTTTATGAGCTAATCGAGATATAAACAAATGTACTTCTACACTGACATTTATTTCATCCTGGCATTAATTTCATAATGACCTTTAAGTTTAAAAAAAAGATCACATGAACTAGATATTATCAAATGGCTTGATATTCATATGACCCATGTAGCTTAACTCCTGCCTGACCCTCGATCCATGCACATAAAGTCAGTGTGGTTTAACATGAAAAAACAAGTAATATTTCTTCACAAATCATTATTTTATTAATATTCATTATAGAAAATCTAGAAATGTAGACAATACACATAATTTGTTTGACCATTTGTGAAAAGTCACACCAATTTATGGAGACAATTTAAATGCCAACAATTATTTGGAACAACAATGAACTGACAATGTACAATCAATCTGTTGAGTCCCATTTCCATTTCTGAGACCCTCCTCTGTGAGACTGAGGTGGTGTGACTCAAGGAATGCCAAGTTCGCTGCTGATGAATCTGTTTTAGCTGAGGTAAGGTGCTCCACCAGCCCTGAGGTAAGGTGCTCCCCCAGCCCTGAGGTGTGATGCCTCATGGAGAAGATAATGGTTAGAGGGCTTTTCCTTTGACCTCGGCCACACTGATCCCCAACTGCTCTCCGGCTGTCCGGAGTTCCTCCCTCCGTTGCACAAGTTCACCTCTGACCTCTTGAAGCCGCTCATTCATCTCCAAGTACCTGCAGCTCTGAAGGTACTTTGTCTCCACTTCATTGTCTGATGACCCCCTCTTGGCATCTGTGGAAGGGGGAAATCCTGTTTAGTTCAATAGGTTTCCTAAAAATCAAGTAGACCATTTGCTAAAAGCTCAAAATTGTATGCTCTCCCTCATAACATTTCATGTGAAATAAAGTGAAGGGTGTCTGCTTGAATTCACTTAGTAATAGGCAGGTTACCAATGTCAATTAATAGACTACGTGTCGTCTATTTGACTGATGTACAGTAGCTAAATGTGCATAGTGCATACCTTGGTTGGCATCCTCCAAGACGCTGAAGACTGGATCATTCTGAAAGGCTCTGTTGATGTCCTCAAGAATTTGATCCACAGTGGGCGGATCTGGTCGACTAGGAAGCACCACTCGCTTCTTATTTTTAGCACCCATGCTGATATTCATTCTGCAGAACCAAAATGCGGACTTTCTGGAATAATGGCACCGTGGAGGAGTATGTCCTAGCTAGCCAGCTATATGTCCAATTAGCTATTTTAGCTAGCTAAGAGTCCTAGCTAGCTACTGGTGTCTGTCTACACCTGTCAAATGTCCTAAGCAAGCCAGTGATGGTGTTATGGGGTCTCCTAAACTTGCCACTTCTCTGTTGGTAGCTAGCTGAATACTTTCTACGGTGCAATTTCACCAAGCTGTCTTACAAACGTTTAGAACTGTGCATACAACATAACTTCAACAAAATCAATATGCAAAACCAAAACAACTGATTGTGCGGGTGCGTGAACATGAGGTTGTCACGTCATTTGTGTGAGACAGGCACGTCTTTACGCACTTACGTTATATTCTTTGTTAACCTTGTTTACTATGTTTTTAATCGTATGTTTTCATCAATTCAAAAATACATATCTGTTGAATAATACATCAAATTGTATGTACTTATTGCCCACACGCAATTTAGAAGCCGTTTTTCATTGCTGTTGAGGCATTGATGATGACGACCAATAGAGGGCACTCTCCTCTAAAATGCATTGTTCCGTTGCTCCATGCCAAAGAATCTGTGATCATGTTGATGATAAGCAACATAGACAGTAAAAAACACACTGAATAAGAGGACACTTTTATTCATACACAGGTGGTACAACTTTGTGCTTTTGAGAGTACAACATATGTACATGTATAATAATAATAATAATAATAATAATAATAATGGAATGTTAATGAAATAACTTATTGCATAGCTAACTCATAACTACCAAAAGTAGCACTTACTCCGTTTCTCATTCCCTTTAAATGATTGGTTAAATACATTGTACTAGTATTTACCATTGGAAAAATATCTCACTAGGATTCCAAGACCCACTGCATTAAAATCTAACTTACAGTAGAGGTATGTGGCAATTTCCTTTTAATACAGCCTAGATCTGACTAAAATACAACTTTACAAGACAAAAAGAGAGAAACAAAAGACAACAATAAATAAATATTCCATTCAGCACGATGAAGTCTGTGAAAACAAAAACAAAGAAGTCTAAGACTAGAACACTGTGGGCTATTTTTGAAGCGTTGAGCCCACACGCTCCCTCATCGGAGGACAAGGACATTGATTGTAAAGCAAAGACATACAAGTCAAATTCCATTACTCTAATCAGGTGATGAGATGGTCAAAATATCAGACATTGCATTGCATTCAATTGACCAGACACACGGCCACGCGATCACGCGACTGTGAAGTGATTTTCAGCTGCGATGGTTTTGGTCGATATGAAGCAGCAGCATTTTAACTTGGTTATGTTTTTTTCCTGTCCCGTTATCTGTCTGTGTAATGGTATCCCATCTCTGTCAGACTTGTTTCATCGTTTTCCCACCATAGGACATCAAGTATAAGTGGTTCAGCAGTTTGCAAGTCAACATGGAAACCAAAGTCCTTCCGGTGATTCTGGCATGGTTTGGTTTGCTGTCTTCAGTACCATCACAAACATGTCGTGGTTGGATGCCTCTACCTGTGGGTCTGTAAATATAATGAAATACACTTGCTCATAGTTCACTCAAAGTTGCTCATAGTTCACAAAATCTAATTTTGTAAGATACTTTCAAATCCCAAAGGTAGTTTTATGTCGAAAGTAGACCATGCCTATATCTGTATTATACATTTGGAATTGAGGCATAGCTGGGTCTACACAATGATGGCATGGGACATGGACTCATATCCACATCCATGTAAGACAACATTGGAAGTCTGAAAACAACTGACAAACTTTGGATTGAACTATGCCTTTAATAGGTTAGAGCATTTGGTTAATGCAATTAGTAATCTATCTATGCCACCAGATCCAGCCACTGCCGTTGTGGTTGACCAGGTGAATACAGTGAGTGATCCTGTGCACAGTATCACTGTGTGTCACTTACCATTAGTCTACTTTGGGTTCATTGTATATCAACTCATTGATCATCTTATGAACAGACATGGAATAAGACCAGACAAGACAATGAGGAGGAATTATTTTCAAAAGAGCTTTACAACCATGTTATGAAAGGGAAACAAAGCAGTGGGAAGCATAGGTTTAGCATCATTAAAATATTGGCAAATTGGCCGATGGTCGACTACCTCTTTTCACAGCTCAGATAATGCCTGTTGAAGTGGTTCTAGATAAGACCCTGAAGAGGGAATCATGGGAGAAGCTTTAAACCAGACATGTGTTCTTCACAAGCGGGATTTGCTGATTTATATCCTTCTTTTCTTTCTTCAGAAAACAGCCCTCAAATCCAGACCTCACCATCTGGTTGCTGTGCTAAAATCTCTGACAAACCATATTTGAAAGCTTATTTTGTGTTGAGGCTGTGCTTGCTACTGCATTTCCTTCAACAAGGCACTCACAAAACTGAATGTACAATAGACCCATATTCAAGGCTTGCAGAAAGAGAAAAATACTCATGGCAGCATTATCAGTATCCATTGTCCACAGAGGAGAGGGATTAGTTAGTTAGCACCCCCATTAACTTCTGCACGTCTCTACAGAGGAACCGCTCAGGAACGATCACACCAACAACATTTACCAGCCGAAGTGCGCCATACAATGACAAGCACTTTCAATAGTGTTTTGACTTTCAATCCCACCTGGTGTTTTCATCTTCTGTTTTTGACAAATAATAGCAATCAAATGGGATATACAAATTAAGATTTTCTACTGCTATGTTCATTAAGGGATTGACAAGCGACTAGAATGAAGGAGTGGTTTGCATAAGGTTACAATAGAGGGAATAGACAACACATACTAGGGGAAACAAGTGTTCAGGTGGGCCTCTGTGCTTCAGCAAACAAAGGAAAGGAGGGGTGCTCAACAAAAATGACAAAAATCATGAAAAGGGGGCTTACCAAGAAAAACTTCCTAAAGGACTAAGGGCCTATTCTCATTGAAGTGACTTGGAGTGGAGATATTGGGACGATTTTTCAATTTAGATAATATGTACATAAGCTTATCAATTCACATTAGCAATGGGAGTGTCACAAGCCAAGAAAGGGAACCATTGTTCAGGATGAGATCAGTCACCTTTATGCTCATCCTGAACAACGGAGTAAAGTGAGCTAATAATAAATTCATCTCTTGTTGAGTGCTCCAATTCCTTTCTGCCTCGAATTAGTCCTTTTGGAGGTTTTTCTTCGTAAGCTCTTTTCATGATCTAAGCGAAACAACTCACAGGCACATCTAACTTGCAAGCAAACTAATAGTGGGACTATGCTAGCTGAGCTGGAGGGGTGTTAGGGAGTAACTAGGGGCCAAGGAAATAAAGTAATAATGAGTTTGTTACGGAAATAAACCGTTTGTTTTACATACAGGTGAATCTGATGTGCTGGGTAAGACTTTGGCCTCTGATGCTTGTTGTATAGTGTTGTTTTTCACCAGTGTTTGAAGGACTGAGGCCAGACAGGAAAGAGAGAAAGAGACATGCAAACAAAGAGACATAAAGGTTCCTTCAGAAACAAGTGAGCAATCTATGCACATGATATTGCAAAAGCAATTGAAAAATTTTTTATACAAACAATCAAGGCTGAAACACACACACACACACACACGTGCGCACGCACGCACACACAACAGAATAGCTCTGTTTTTACTGAAAATTAAACGGATCGCAATATTTAGGCTAATTAGATTGTTCCGTATACTTTACATTATTCTTACAGTAAGTATGCATTCTTTCAACAGATTACCTCTTATAGCTAGATCTATTTATATCAGCTGACCTGGTTCCTGCCATCCTTTCGTCTACCTGTCATAAGCTGCCGATGACCTCAGCCGACAATGTTAATCCCTGCTAGACCATTTGCCAGTAGCCTACAGCACATTGATTCTATCCTCATTGTTTACACACAGCTCTCTAATAGGATTTATACTGTGGAATACCAAGTTACTTAGGGACTGCAGAGAGAAAATAGCTATGTAGCTAAATATGGTGCAATATATTGGGCAGGCTTTTAAATGCACTGCTAACTGATACAATCCGTTGTCATTAGCATTTCTACATTCTCCAAACATGCTAGCCACGAGTTTCTGGAAGTTGGTTAATAACCAGCTAGCAAATTTTAAAAACAGTTTTGGAAGAAACGACAACACCCTAAACAACTCACAGGCACATCTAACTTGCAAGCAAACTAATAGTGGGACTATGCTAGCTGAGCTGGAGGGGTGTTAGGGAGTAACTAGGGGCCAAGGAAATAAAGTAATAATGAGTTTGTTACGGAAATAAACCGTTTGTTTTACATACAGGTGAATCTGATGTGCTGGGTAAGACTTTGGCCTCTGATGTGTGTGTCAAACATAAGCAGAATAATAATAGCAATAATAATTGGAACAGTGGAGGCTCCTCAGAGGAGGAAGGGGAGGACCATCCTCCTCAGTGAATTTCAGAAAAATATCAATAGTGAAACATTAAAAAAGTTATCATTTTTAGATCAAACTATACAAAATATATTCACGTCACCAAATAATTGATTAAAACACACTGTTTTGCCAAGAAGGTCTACAGAAGCCTCAGCAGCACTCTGTAGGGTAGCACCATGGTGTAGCCGGAGGACAGCTAGCTTGTCTCCTGAGTGGCGCAGTGGTCTAAGGCACTGCATCGCAGTGCTAACTGTGCCACTAGAGATCCTGGTTCGAATCCAGGCTCTGTCGCAGCCGGCCGCGACCGGGAGACTCATGGGCGGCGCACAATTGGCCCGTGCGTCCAGGGTAGGGGAGGGAATGGCCGGCAGGGATGTAGCTCAGTTGATAGAGCATGGAGTTTGCAACGACAGGGTTGTGGGTTCGATTCCCACGGGGGCCAGTATAAAAAATATATATGTATTCACTAACTGTAAGTCGCTCTGGATAAGAGCGTCTGCTAAATGACTAAAATGTAAATGGGTACATTGACTTCAATACAAAACCTAGGAGGCTCATGGTTCTCACCCACTTCCATAGACTTACACAGTAAAAAAACTTCCGGAGGACGTCCTCCAACCTATTAGAGCATGAACTGACATGTTGTCCACCCAATCAAAAGATCAGATAATGAATCTACCACTGAAAGCATAAGCTACAGCTAATATGGTGAGTAGTTGACTCAAACAGAGAGAAAGACAATAGTTGAACAGTTTTTAACAAATTAATTTATTCCAAAATAAGCAGCAGAGAGATGGAGCTAGCTACAATATATTTGGTTGTATTTATTTTTACTTTCACTTTCACTTAGCTAGCAAATGCAGCTAGCTAGTTTAGCCTATTCAAACACCCGGCTCAAACAGAGAGGGATGCTATGTTAGCTAGCTGGCTATGGCTATCCAACACTGGAACTCTTCTAAGTCAAGGTAAGCTTTTGGTTTTATTAATTTATTGCCATCGGGGCCCGCCAGTGTAACTGCTAAACTGTTTTCTGACTGTACACTGTACTGCATGATTGTAGTGGGTTTACTAACGTGATAGTTCTAGTAGTTCTAGTTGACTATGATGCGACAACGATGTAGGCTGTTTGTCGCGATTAGCGGTCATGATATGAAGGTTTGGTTTGGAGAAGGTTTTTTCGCCTGGTCACAGACAGCTGATGTGTCGTGCACTGCGAAGGGAAAAGATGAGAGGAGGAGAGCGCGTAGATAGTTGCGAGAAGGAATTATATATACAACGAGCAAAGTGATCATGCTGTTTTTATGTGGCTGCTATGAAAGTGAACTGCGTGTGATCAAGGGTGTATTCATTCCGCCGATTCTGTTGAAAAATGTTTCTTAAACAGAAGCAAGCGGAACAAAATGGGGATAAACATACCTGAATTTGTCCAATAGAAACGCTCATTTGCAACTGTTGGACTAATGTTTACACCCTAGATTAACTAGATGTGTCACGACTTCCTCCGAGGCTGCCTCCTCTCCTTGTTCGGGCAGGCTTCGGCGTTCGTCGTCACCGGCCTTCTAGCCACTGCCGCTCCTCATCTCATCATTCCATTTGTTTTGTCTTGTTTATTACACAGACCTGGTTCATATCACCTCATCAGTACCTGTATACATGTTCCCTCTGCCCCCTTGTCTTTGTGTGTGATTGTTTATTGTGGAGGAGAGAGAAGCTCGGTGGAGCTCCGTGTAATTTGTATCGGTGGGAATATTCCCTGTGTGCCTTGTATTTTCCAGTGCGCCTGTTTTGCGCACTGGAGTGTTTATACATATTACTGCGTAACTCTGTGGTTCAGAATAAATCCAGTTATTCTGTGATTTACCCTCCTGCGCCTGACTCCTTCAAAATCACCTCATCACAAGATGCAGGCAAGAGTATGCAAGGCGGTGTTGAATGTGTCACTTTCTGTCAACTTGATTACTGAAAATTATCTCGACCTGTGCACCTACGTTGTAAACTTTCATTCATAGGCTAGGTTGTAGCAACCTCATGATGGGTACAGGGTAAATTCGAGGATCATGTAGTAGCCTAACCTATCGAAGTTACATTGAGCTGGGTGAATGGAATATGAATGACAGTCATCCAATATGTCCCGTGTAGCTCAGTTGGTAGAGCATGGCACTTGCAATGCCAGGGTTGTGGGTTCGATTCCCACGGGGAGCCAGTATGAAAAAACAAATTATGCACTCACTAACTGTAAGTCACTCTGGATAAGAGTGTCTGCTAAATGACGTAAATGTAAATGTAATAGAAATAAGGCCATGCTCATAAAAAAAATTATCCTCCCTCATTTTAAAAGGCACCGACCGCCACTGAATTTGAATATTTTCTTTGGGGACACAAATATTAATTTTCACAAAGTCTGCTGCCTCAGTTTTTAAGATTGCAATTGGCATATACTACAGAATGTTATGAAGAGTGATCAGATGAATTGCAATTAATTGCAAAGTCCCTCTTTGCCATGAAAATGAATTTAATCCCATAAAAACATTTCCACTGCATTTCAGCCCTGCCACAAAAGGACCAGCTGACATCATGTCAGTGATTCTCTCGTTAATACAGGTGAGAGTGTCACGCCCTGGCTCTGGGGACTCTTTAATGTTGAGCCAGGGTGTGTAGTGTCTATGTTGTAATTTCTATGTTTGGTTCTAGTTCGTGTTTCTATGTTGGCCAGGGTGGTTCCCAATCAGAGGCAGCTGATTCCCGTTGTCTCTGATTGGGAACCATACTTAGGCAGCCGGTTGGCACTAGTTTATTGTGGGATCTTGTTCTGCATAGGTTTGTGTTGGTGAACCTGTAGACTTCACGTATCGTTTGTTGTTTTGTTATTGGCATAAAGTACTCATTAAAATATGTACGCATATTACGCTGCGCCTTGGTCCGCTTCTTATGACGATCGTGACAGAAGATCCCAACCAAAAGAGGACCAAGCAGCGTGTCCAGGAGCAAACGCCGGAGGTTACGTTAGTAGATGTCCTCCTCGGTTGGGGGAGAATCACGGAGGAGGAGGCCGTCCGTTACCGGAGGGCGATGAATGAAAATGCCCAGGCAGGAGAGGAGAAACGGCGCCAACCGTGCCAACGACGGACACCCGAGAGGCAACCCCAAGAAAATTTGGGGGGGGGGGGCACACGGCGTGGACGACGGGGCAGCAGGAGGCAGCGACAGGGCGTATCTGCAGACTAGGAGAGGAGGCCACCAGGTTACGGGGGCTATTGGTCCAGAGGGAGCAGGAGTTAATTGGTCAGAGGGAGGAGCTACAGGAGGCGTTAAGGGAGAAGGAGAGTGTAGAGGCACGGCGAGAGGAACTGAGTAGGCAGCAGAGGGAGCGGAGGTTTATGAGGAAACCCAGTCCCGCTCCTCGCACCAAGCAAGTGGTGTGTGTCACCAGTCCGGTCCGGCCCGTTCCTGATCCCCGCACTAAGCCAGTGGTGCGTGTTCCCAGTACGGCTCAACCCATTCCTGCTTCCCGCACAAGGCCAGTGGTGTGTGTTCCCAGTATGGTCCGGCCCGTTCCTGCTCCCCGCACTAAGTTAGTGGTGCATGTTCCCAGTACGGCCCGACCCATTCCTTCTCCTCGCACTAAGCCAGTGGTGCGTGTTCCCAGTCCGGCCCGGCCCATTCCTGCTCCCCGCACCAAGCCAGTGGTGCGTATCCACAGTCCGGCCCGGCCCGTTCCGGCTCCCCGCACCAAGCCAATGGTGCGTGTTCCCAGTCCAGCCCGGCCTGTTCCTGCTCCCCGCACCAAGCCAATGGTGCGTGTTCCCAGTCCGGCCCGGCCCGTTCCGGCTCCCCGCACCAAGCCAATGGTGCGTGTTCCCAGTCCAGCCCGGCCCGTCCCTGCTCCCCGCACCAAGCCTATGGTGCGTGTTCCCAGTCCAGCCCGGCCTGTTCCTGCTCCCCGCACCAAGCCAGTGGTGCGCGTCGCCAGCCCGGTCCGGCCTGTTCCTGCTCCCCCCACCAAGCCAGTGGTGCGCGTCGCCAGCCCGGTCCGGCCTGTTCCTGCTCCCCGCACCAAGCCAGTGGTGCGCGTCGCCAGCCCGGTCCGGCCCGTTCCTGCTCCCCGCACCAAGCCAGTGGTGCGCGTCGCCAGCCCGTTCCTGCTCCCCGCACCAAGACAGTGGTGCGCGTCATCAGTCCGGCACGGTCCGTGCCTGTTCCACCGGTGCCTGGTCCGGCACCGGTCAGCTGCTCCACACCGGAGCCAGAGCAATCCGCTCCACCGATGTCCAGTCCAGCTCCGGCCAGCGGGGCCAGACCAGACATGGGGCGCTACGGGGGGGTAGAGAGAGAGTGGCCTCCGAGGCGGAATGCCCACCCAGCCCCTACCCTCTTGTGTTTGGTTGGCACGGTCGCAGTCCGCGCCTTTGGGGGGGGGGTACTGTCACGCCCTGGCTCTGGGGACTCTTATATGTTGAGCCAGGGTGTGGATTTTCTATGTGTTATTTTCTATGTTTTGTTCTAGTTCATGTATTTCTATGTTAGCCAGGGTGGTTCCCAATCAGAGGCAGCTGTTGCTTGTTGTCTCTGATTGGGGACATACTTAGGCAGCCTGTTTGGCACTGTTTTTTGTGGGATCTTGTTCCGGAAGGTTTGTGTTTAACCCAGGACTTCACGTATCGTTTGTTTTGTTGTTTTGGTTCGTGTTGTTGTACATTTAATAAAGTATATACGCCTATCACGCTGCGCCTTGGTCCTCTGTTTATAACGATCGTGACAGAGAGTGTTGATGAGGACAAGGCTGGAGATCACTCTGTCATGCTGATTGAGTTAGAATAACAGACTGGAAGCTTTAAAAGGAGGGTGGTGCTTGAAATCATTGTTCTTCCTCTGTTAACCATGGTTACCTGCAAGGAAACACGTGCCGTCATCATTGCTTTGCACAAAAGGGGCTTCACAGGCAAGGATATTGCTGCTAGTAAAATTGCACCTAAATCAACCATTTATCGGATCATCAAGAACTTCAAGGAGAGAGGTTCAATTGTTGTGAAGAAGGCTTCAGGGCGCCCAAGAAAGTCCTGCAAGTGCCAGGACCGTCTCCTAAAGTTGATTCAGCTGCGGGATCGGGGAACCACCAGTGCAGAACTTGCTCAAAATGGCAGCAGGCAGGTGTGAGTGCATCTGCACGCACAGTGAGGGGAAGACTTTTGGAGGATGGCCTGGTGTCAAGAAGGGCAGAGAGGAAGCCACTTCTCTCCAGGAAAAACATCAGGGACAGACTGATATTCTGCAAAAGGTACAGGGATTGGACTGCTGAGGACTGGGGTAAAGTCATTTTCTCTGATGAATCCCCTTTCCGATTGTTTGAGGCATCCGGAAAAAAGCTTGTCCGGAGAAGACAAGGTGAGCGCTACCATCAGTCCTGTGTCATGCCAACAGTAAAGCATCCTGAGACCATTCATGTGTGGGGTTGCTTCTCAGCCAAGGGAGTGGGCTCACTCACAATTTTGCTTAAGAACACAGCCATGAATAAAGAATCGTACCAACACATCCTCCGAGAGCAACTTCTCCCAACCATCCAAGAACAGTTTGGTGACGAACAATGCCTTTTCCAGCATGATGGAGCACCTTGCCATAAGGCAAAAGTGATAACTAAGTGGCTCGGGGAACAAAACATCGAAATTTTGGGTCCATGGCCAGGAAACTCCCCAGACCTTAATCCCATTGAGAACTTGTGGTCAATCCTCAAGAGGCGGGTGGACAAACAAAAACCACAAATTCTGACAAACTCCAAGCATTGATTATGCAAGAATGGGCTGCCATCAGTCAGGATGTGGCCCAGAAGTTAATTGACAGCATGCCAGGGCGGATTGCAGAGGTCTTGAAAAAGAAGGGTCAACACTGCAAATATTGACTCTTTGCATAAACTTAATGTAATTGTCAATAAAAGTTTTGCACTTATGGAATGTTTGTAATTATACTTCAGTATACCATAGTAACATCTGACAAAAATATCTAAAAACACTGAAGCAGCAAACTTTGTGAAGACCAATACTTGTGTCATTCTCAAAACTTTTTACCACGACTGTACTTTAAAATGACTAAAACCAAATAGAAACTCTAGAAATGATAATGGACCTACATTCATACATTTCTTGACTGTGTCCAGCTTGCTAATAATCACATAAATGAAAGCTAGAGAGTCAGGGAGCATAGACAATTCTGAAAACGATATATAGAGGACACTTTTTTGCCAATTTGGACAGCAAGGAAATATAACACATTTTCAGTACGGCCACCGGACCTTATTAAAGACTGAATACGGCCCCCGGGCAAAATTAGTTTAACACCCCTGGGGAGTCGAAAATGGAAAATAAGCTAATCCTTCAACAGAGTGAAATATCACTTTGAGATGTACATGTGGTGCAATGGGGCTAGGAGCTAGCAGTTTCTGGACTGGGACGCCGGTAGCCTCTGTACCTTCTCTGGTGACGGACTCGGCTGCGTTCATGGCCTTCCAGCTGAGGTCATTGACCATGCTGTCCACAGTGGCCTCGTGCTTGAGGAAGAAGGGTCGCACCAGCCGGTTGTACAGGATCTGAGAGCCATTCCATTTGACGGGGGCCATGCACCACAACAAGAACAGGTACTGGGAAAGAGGGAGGGAAAAACAGGAATATCAGTGACACGTTGAAGGGCAGTACATACTGTAGGAACGACATAAGCAAAGCATGAGTCCTACATGAGCATAATAAACCATGAATACATGTGTTTGACGACAGGTATTTAACAGCATACCCAGAATTTGTTGACAGGAACGTATGAATTGTATGTATAGCTAGCTTATAATGGCTTGTTAATTGCTTATTAATGTGTTATATGCCATATTCCGTAGCCTATAGTGATCTTGAATTAAAGTGTAATTGTAAGGTCAGTGGTTGGTCGCAATGAGTGAGTTGAAGCAGTTTTTGGTTAGAACATAGGGCACACAGATAGTGTCTTTCTGTGTAATATAAATCTGATGCTCTCCTTACCTTGAAAGCATAGTAGAAAGGAAACCAATAAAGGAAGATGTCAGAGAAGAATTCCCCCACACTGAAGATTCCGTAGACCACCCAATAGGTCAGCCATTTTGTGTCATCATCTTTGTTTGTGCCCTCGATGGCTTTGATTCTACATGGAAGAGTGGAAACATTAACCAAGATTACATAAGCCTACTTGAGGCAAGGTACTACATAACATAACATGGCAATACATACACGGTCTGGCTAATAAATAATACTATCAGGCCCTTATACTGTCCTGGGCACAGATTCACAAAACCTTCTTAAGAAGAGATTTCTTCTTAACTGCCATTTTTTACATAACTATATACTTAATAAGAATGTTAAGCAAAGTTGCTATTCCTCAAAAAGGTTATTGGAAATGTTCTTGAGCAATGTCTTATGTTTCTCCATAAGCAAAAAGTTAAGAAGACATTAGATTATTGAAAAAAAGGTTATTGGAAATGTTCTTAATTCCAAGACAGCTAAACCCTTGTCTTAAACTCAGGGCAGTGAGAGATAAAGCTCATGAAAGCAATTGAACATGTTCCTTTATAATAATTCTAGGTAGTTGCTGTAGTGTACATTAGAAGTAGATGTACAGTACCAGTCAAAAGTTTGGACACAACTACTCATTCCAGGGTTTTTATTTATTTTTACTATTTTCTACATTGTAGAATAATAGTGAAGACATCAAAACTATGAAATAACACATATGGAATCATGTAGTAACCAGAAATGTGTTAAACAAATCTAAATATATTTTATAATTGAGATTCTTCAAAGTAGCCACCCTTTGCCTTGATGACAGCTTTGCACACTCCTAGCATTCTCTCAACCAGCTTCATGATGTAGTCACCTGGAATGCACTTCAATTAACAGGTGTGCCTTCTTAAAAGTTAATTTGTGGAATTCCTTTCCTTCTTAATGCATTTGAGCCAATCAGTTGTGTTGTGACAAGGTAGGGGTGGTATACAGAAGATAGCCCTATTTGGTAAAAGACCAAGTCCATATTATGGCAAGAACAGCTCAAATAAGCAAAGAGAAACGACAATCCATCATTATTTTAAGACATGAAGGTCAGTCAATACGGAAAATTTCAAGAACATTGAAAGACGCAAAAACCATCAAGCGTTCTCCCGAGTAACGCAGTGGTCTAAGGCACTGCATCGCAGTGCTAGCTGTGCCACTAGAGATCCTGGTTCGAATCCAGGCTCTGTCGTAGCCGGCCGCGACCGGGAGACCCATGGGGCGGCAATTGGCCCAGCGTCGTCCAGGGTAGGGGAGGGAATGGCCGGCAGGGATGTAGCTCAGTTGGTAGAGCATGGCGTTTGCAATGCCAGGGTTGTGGGTTCGTTTCCCATGGGGGGCCAGTATGAAACAAAAAATATAATAATAATAATGTATGCACTCACTAACTGTAAGTCGCTCTGGATAAGAGCGTCTGCTAAATGACTAAAATGTCAATGTAAGCGCTATGATGAAACTGGCTCTCATGAGGACCACCACAGGAAAGGAAGACCCAGAGTTACCTCTGCTGCAGAGGACAAGTTCATTAGAGTTAACTGCACCTCAGATTGCAGCCCAAATAAATGCTTCACAGAGTTCAAGTAACAGACAAATCTCAACATCAACTGTTCAGAGGAGACTGCGTGAATCAGGCCTTCATGGTCGAATTGCTGCAAAGAAACCACTACTAAAGGACACCAATAAGAACAATAGACCTGCTTGGGCCAAGAAACACATGCAATAGACATTAGACCGGTGGAAATCTGTCCTTTGGTCTGATGAGACCAAATTTGAGATTTTTGGTTCCAACCGCCATGTCTTTATGAGACGCAGATTAGTTGAACGGATGATCTCTGCATGTGTGGTTCCCACCGTGAACCATGGAGGAGGAGGTTTGATGGTGTGGGGGTGTTTTGCTGGTGACACTGTCAGAGATATATTTAGAATTCAAGGCACACTTAACAAGCATCGCTACCACAGCATTCTGCAGCGATACGCCATCCCATCTGGTTTGCGCTTACTGGGACTATCATTTGTTTTTCAACAGGACAATGACCCAAAACACACCTCCAGGCTGTGTAAGGGCTATTTGACCAAGAAGGCGCGTGATGGAGTGCTGCATCAGATGACCTTGCCTCCACAATCACCCGACCTCAACCCAATTGAGATGGTTTGGGAAGAGTTGGACCGCAGCGTGAAGGAAAAGCAGCCAACAAGTGCTCAGCATATGTGGGAACTCCTTCAAGACTGTTGGATAAGCATTCCTCATGAATCTAGTTGACAGAATGCCAAGAGTGTGCAAAGCTGTCATCAAGGCAAAGGGTGGCTACTTTGAAGAATCTCAAATATAAAATATATTCTGATTTGTTTAACACTTTTTTGGTTACTACATGATTCCATATGTGTTATTTCATAGTTTTGATTACTTCACTATTATTCTACTACAGTGGGGAAAAAAAGTATTTAGTCAGCCACCAATTGTGCAAGTTCTCCCACTTAAAAAGATGAGAGAGGCCTGTAATTTTTATCATAGGTACACGTCAACTATGACAGACAAAATGAGGGGAAAAAATCCAGAAAATCACATTGTAGGATTTTTAATGAATTTATTTGCAAATTATGGTGGAAAATAAGTATTTGGTCACCTACAAACAAGCAAGATTTCTGGCTCTCACAGACCTGTAACTTCTTCTTTAAGAGGCTCCTCTGTCCTCCACTCATTACCTGTATTAATGGCACCTGTTTGAACTTGTTATCAGTATAAAAGACACCTGTCCACAACCTCAAACAGTCACACTCCAAACTCCACTATGACCAAGACCAAAGAGCTGTCAAAGGATGCCAGAAACAAAATTGTAGACCTGCACCAGGCTGGGAAGACTGAATCTGCAATAGGTAAGCAGCTTGGTTTGAAGAAATCAACTGTGGGAGCAATTATTAGGAAATGGAAGACATACAAGACCACTGATAATCTTCTCGATCTGGGGCTCCACGCAAGATCTGACCCCGTGGGGTCAAAATGATCACTAGAACGGTGAGCAAAAATCCCAGAACCACACGGGGGGACCTAGTGAATGACCTGCAGAGAGCTGGAACCAAAGTAACAAAGCCTATCATCAGTAACACACTACGCCGCCAGGGACTCAAATCCTGCAGTGCCAGACGTGTCCCCCTGCTTAAGCCAGTACATGTCCAGGCCCGTCTGAAGTTTGCTAGAGTGCATTTGGATGATCCAGAAGAGGATTGGGAGAATGTCATATGGTCAGATGAAACCAAAATATAACTTTTTGGTAAAAACTCAACTCGTCGTGTTTGGAGGACAAATAATTCTGAGTTGCATCCAAAGAACACCATACCTACTGTGAAGCATGGGGGTGGAAACATCATGCTTTGGGGCTGTTTTTCTGCAAAGGGACCAGGACGACTGATCCGTGTAAAGGAAAGAATGAATGGGGCCATGTATCGTGAGATTTTGAGTGAAAACCTCCTTCCATCAGCAAGGGCATTGAAGATTAAACGTGGCTGGGTCTTTCAGCATGACAATGATCCCAAACACACCGCCCGGGCAACGAAGGAGTGGCTTCGTAAGAAGCATTTCAAGGTCCTGGAGTGGCCTAGCCAGTCTCCAGATCTCAACCCCATAGAAAATCTTTGGAGGGAGTTGAAAGTCTGTGTTGCCCAGCGACAGCCCCAAAACATCACTGCTCTAGAGGAGATCTGCATGGAGGAATGGGCCAAAATACCAGCAACAGTGTGTGAAAACCTTGTGACGACTTACAGAAAACGTTTGACCTGTGTCATTGCCAACAAAGGGTATATAACAAAGTATTGAGAAACTTTTGTTATTGACCAAATACTTATTTTCCACCATAATTTGCAAATAAATTCATTAAAAATCCTACAATGTGATTTTCTGGATTTTTTTCCTCATCTTGTCTGCCATAGTTGACGTGTACCTATGATGAAAATTACAGGCCTCTCTCATCTTTTTAAGTGGGAGAACTTGCACAATTTGTGGCTGACTAAATACCTTTTTCCCCCACTGTATGTAGAAAATAGTAAAAATAAAGAAAAACCCTTGAATGAGTAGGTGTGTCCAAACTTTTGACTGGTACTAAACATAAAGACATACAGTTTTAAGTTAATGCAAAATACATTTAACATTAAAGCTAGTTTTCTACTGTACTTACGAGTAATAAGCAGGATACACAAAACCAATCATGTTACAGAGGAGGGAGGCGCCATAGCCGTATATCAAATACAGTCCTGTCAGAGACACTGCACCTGTCGAGAACAGAAAAGACATGACGAGAGGTCAAACTTTATACTGCACAAATATCCTAATCAAGCATTGCACTGCTATTCAGTGGTGTAAAATACTTCAGTACAAATACTTTAAAGTACTACTTAAGTTGTTTTTTGGGGTATCTGTGTCACGACCGTCTGAAGGAGGAGACCAATGCGCAGCGTTGCGAGTGAACATGATGATTTTATTAACTTAAAGCAACCACGAAGAAAACAACAAATGACGATCCGTGAAGTTCTATACTGAATACTACTAACAGCAACAAAGAAACATTACCCACCACACAAAGTGAACTCACACAGTATAAATATGGCTCCCAATCAGAGATAACGAGCCGACAGCTGACACTCGTTACCTCCGATTGGGAGTCATACGACTAATCAAGAACAATTAACCAAACATAGAAAATGCACAACCAGAAATCCCCAACATAGAAATACACCCAAACAATGAAACTAAACAACCCTGGCTCAAATATCAAGGTCCGTGGAGCCAGAGTGTCACATTACCCCCCTAAAGGTGCGACCTCCGGGCGCACCAGCACAGTCTCGGGGAGGGTCTGGGTGGGCGTCTGTCCCTGGTGGCGGCTCTGGCCCAGGTCGTGGTCCCCACCCCACCTTAGTCACTATCCGCTTCCGTATTCCCTTCCTCATGACCACCCCCAACTAAACCCCACTGGATTAAGGGCGGCACCGGACTACGGGGCAGTACCGGACTGGGGCAGTACCTGACTAGATGGCGGATCCTGGCTGGCTGGCTCTGGCGGATCCTGGCGGGGGACGGCTCCTGGCGGATCCTGGCGGGACGGCTCTGGCGGATCCTGGCGGGACGGCTCTGGCGGATCCAGGCTGGACGGCTCTGGCGGATCCTGGCTGGCGGCTCTGGCGGATCCTGGCTGGACGGCTCTGGCGGATCCTGGCTGGGCGGCTCTGGCGGATCCTGGCTGGGACGGCTCTGGCGGATCCTGGCTGGACGGCTCTGGCGGATCCTGGCTGGGACGGCTCTGGCGGATCCTGGCTGGACGGCTCTGGCGGATCCTGGCTAGACGGTTCTGGCGGATCCTGGCTGGACAGCTCTGGCGGATCCTGGCTGGACGGCTCTGGCGGATCCTGGCAGGACGGCTCTAGCGGATCCTGGCTGGCTGACGGATCTGGCGGATCCTGGCGGGCTGACGGATCTGGCTGCTCATGGCTGGCTGACGGATCTGGCTGCTCGTGGCTGGCTGACGGATCTGGCTGCTCATGGCTGGCTGACGGATCTGGCTGCTCATGGCTGGCTGACGGGTCTGGCTGCTCGTGGCTGGCTGACGGGTCTGGCTGCTCGTGGCTGGCTGACGGATCTGGTTGCTCGCGGCTGGCTGACGGATCTGGCTGCTCATGGCTGGCTGACGGATCTGGCTGCTCATGGCTGGCTGACGGATCTGGCTGCTCATGGCTGGCTGACGGATCTGGCTGCTCATGAGCTGGCTGACCGGATCTGGCTGCTCGCGGCTGGCTGACGGGTCTGGCTGCTCATGGCTGGCGGAAGGCTCTGGCTGATCCTGTCTGGCGGAAGGCTCTGGCTGATCCGGTCTGACGGAAGGCTCTGGCTGCTCCTGTCTGGCGGAAGGCTCTGGCTGCTCCTGTCTGGCGGAAGGCTCTGGCTGCTCCTGTCTGGCGGAAGGCTCTGGCTGATCCTGTCTAGCGGAAGGCTCTGGCTGATCCTGTCTGGCGGAAGGCTCTGGCTGATCCTGTCTGGCGGAGAGCTCTAGCGGCTCCCGGTCTGGCGGACGGCTCTGAAGGCTCATGGCAGACGGGCGGCTTTGCAGGCTCAGTACAGACGGGCAGTTCAGACGGCGTTGGGCAGACGGGCAGTTCAGACGGCGTTGGGCAGCCGGGCAGTTCAGGCGTCGTTGGGCAGACGGGCAGTTCAGACGGCGTTGGGCAGACGGGCAGTTCAGACGGCGTTGGGCAGACGGGCAGTTCAGGCGCCGTTGGGCAGACGGCCAGTTCAGGCCGGCTGGCGACGCACATCGTGGACCTGGTGCGTGGAGTAGGAACAGGCCGGACCGTACCGGGAACACCCACCACTGGCCTTAACTGGGGATCAAGAACGGACCGGACCAGACTGGGAACACACTTCAGTCTCTCATGCCGTGCCACAACAACTTCCCTCCCTCTACTCGCCAATGGCTCCCGTAATCCGATAGCCTTCTCTCCTTTTCTCCCTGTGGCAGCCTCCTGCTGCCCAGGCGCCAAGCTCATGTGCCCCCCAAAAAATTTTTGGGGAGTAACCACGGCTTCCAGCCTCGACTCCGCGCTTCCTCTTCATACCACCTCCTCTCGGCTGCAGCTGCCTCAGCTCTTCACGAGGGCGGTGATATTCCTCCTCAGACCACCTCCTCTCGGCTGCAGCTGCCTCCAGCTCTTCACGAGGGCGATGATGTTCCTCCGGTTGTGCCCAAGGACCCTTTCCAGCCCGAATCTCCTCCCATGTCCAAAAGTCCTTAGGAGGCATCCATAACTCCTGTGTCCAGACCCCTTGCTCCTGGACGCGCTGCTTGGTCCTTTTTGGTGGGTTATTCTGTCACGACCGTCTGAAGGAGGAGACCAATGCGCAGCGTTGCGAGTGAACATGATGATTTTATTAACTTAAAGCAACCACGAAGAAAACAACAAATGACGATCCGTGAAGTTCTATACTGAATACTACTAACAGCAACAAAGAAACATTACCCACCACACAAAGTGAACTCACACAGTATAAATATGGCTCCCAATCAGAGATAACGAGCCGACAGCTGACACTCGTTACCTCCGATTGGGAGTCATACGACTAATCAAGAACAATTAACCAAACATAGAAAATGCACAACCAGAAATCCCCCAACATAGAAATACACCCAAACAATGAAACTAAACAACCCTGGCTCAAATATCAAGGTCCGTGGAGCCAGAGTGTCACAATCTGTATTTTACTATTTATATTTTTGCCAACTTTTACTTTTACTTCACTACATTCCTAAAGAAAATAATGTACTTTATACTCCATACATTTTCCCTGACACACAAAAGTACTTGTTACATTTTGAATGCTTAGCAGGACAGGAAAATGGTCCAATTCACACACTTATCAAGAGAACATCCCTGGTCATCCCTACTGCCTCTGATCTGGCGGATTCACTAAACACAAATGCTTCATTTGTAAATTATGTCTGAGTGTTGGTGTGTGCCCCTGGCTATCTGTCAATTAAAATTAAAATTAAAATTGTGTGCCCTCTGGTTTGCTTAATATAAGGAATTTGAAATGGTTTCTACTTTCACTTTTACTTTTGATACTTAAGTACATTTTAACAATTCCATTTACTTTTGATACTTAAGTATATTTAAAACCAAATACTTTTTGACTTTTACTCAAGTAATATTTTACTGGGTGACTTTCACTTTTACTTGAGTCATTTTCTATTAAGGTATCTTTACTTTTACTCAAGTATGACAATTGAGTCCTTTTTCCACCACTGCTGCTACTTCATGAGAATGTAAGTACTCTAACTGAAATGATGAGAAGAGTCTCAAAAGCTGTTATTGACTCATGGTAAATGATTTACAGAACTGTAGAATGCCATGCAAAATGCATAGCTGTCTTGATAGCAATGCATAACTGACACATACATACATCGGCCTACTCTCATATTTAGGTCTACAGGAGGCTACAGTTGTTTTTGCAACCTGGTGTCAGAGCATTTCATATTATTCTGTACGTAAATGAGCCATACCACATTAAGTATGATATATTATGTTTCGTATGGTATGTATTAATTTGTGGATGTCCATCACCCATTTCGTTTGATTTGTTACCAATTACAATTCGTATTATACAGTGCATTTGGAAAGTATTCAAACCCCTTCACTTTTCCCACATTTTCTTACGTTACAGCCTTATTCTAAAATGGATTAAATAAATAAAAAATCCTCATCAATCTACACATAATACCCCATAATGACAAAGTGAAAAACGGTTTTTAGACATTTTTGCACATTTATTAAAAATAAAAAACAGAAATACCTTATTTACGTACAGTGGGGAAAAAAAGTATATAGTCAGCCACAAATTGTGCAAGTTCTCCCACTTAAAAAGATGAGAGAGGCCTGTAATTTTCATCATAGGTACACGTCAACTATGACAGACAAAATGAGGAAAAAAATCCAGACAATCACATTGTAGGATTTTTTATGATTTTATTCGCAAATTATGGTGGAAAATAAGTATTTGGTCAATAACAAAAGTTTCTCAATACTTTGTTTTATACACTTTGTTGGCAATGACACAGGTCAAACGTTTTCTGTAAGTCTTCACAAGGTTTTCACACACTGTTGCTGGTATTTTGGCCCATTCCTCCATGCAGATCTCCTCTAGAGCAGTGATGTTTTGGGGCTGTCGCTGGGCAACACGGACTTTCAACTCCCTCCAAAGATTTTCTATGGGGTTGAGATCTGGAGACTGGCTAGGCCACTCCAGGACCTTGAAATGCTTCTACGAAGCCACTCCTTCGTTGCCCGGGCGGTGTGTTTGGGATCATTGTCATGCTGAAAGACCCAGTCACATTTCATCTTCAATGCCCTTGCTGATGGAAGGAGGTTTTCACTCAAAATCTCACGATACATGGCCCCATTCATTCTTTCCTTTACACGAATCAGTCGTCCTGGTCCCTTTGCAGAAAAACAGCCCCAAAGCATGATGTTTCCACCCCCATGCTTCACAGTAGGCATGGTGTTCTTTGGATGCAACTCATCATTCTTTGTCCTCCAAACACGACGAGTTGAGTTTTTACCAAAAATTTATATTTTGGTTTCATCTGACCATATGACATTCTCCTAATCCTCTTCTGGATCATCCAAATGCACTTTAGCAAACTTCAGACGGGCCTGGACATGTACTGGCTTAAGCAGGGGGACACGTCTGGCACTGCAGGATTTGAGTCCCTGGCGGCGTAGTGTGTTACTGATGGTAGGCTTTGTTACTTTGGTCCCAGCTCTCTGCAGGTCATTCACTAGGTCCCCCCGTGTGGTTCTGGGATTTTTGCTCACCTTTCTTGTGATCGTTTTGACCCCACGGGGTGAGATCTTGCGTGGATTCCCAGATCGAGGGAGATTATCAGTGGTCTTGTATGTCTTCCATTTCCTAATAATTGCTCCCACAGTTGATTTCTTCAAACCAAGCTGCTTACCTATTGCAGATTCAGTCTTCCCAGCCTGGTGCAGGTCTACAATTTTGTTTCTGGTGTCCTTTGACAGCTCTTTGGTCTTGGCCATAGTGGAGTTTGGAGTGTGACTGTTTGAGGTTGTGGACAGGTGTCTTTTATACTGATAACAAGTTCAAACAGGTGCCATTAATACAGGTAACAAGTGGAGGACAGAGGAGCCTCTTAAAGAAGAAGTTACAGGTCTGTGAGAGCCAGAAATCTTGCTTGTTTGTAGGTGACCAAATACAT
The DNA here is from genome assembly GCF_020615455.1 of Coregonus clupeaformis. Taxonomy (NCBI): domain Eukaryota; kingdom Metazoa; phylum Chordata; class Actinopteri; order Salmoniformes; family Salmonidae; genus Coregonus; species Coregonus clupeaformis. The sequence goes on from NC_059202.1 coordinate 37,189,466, forward strand.
ATTTTCCACCATAATTTGCAAATAAATTCATTAAAAATCCTACAATGGGATTTTCTGGATTTTTTTTTCTCAATTCGTCTGTCATAGTTGACGTGTACCTATGATGAAAATTACAGGCCTCTCTCATCTTTTTAAGTGGGAGAACTTGCACAATTGGTGGCTGACTAAATACTTTTTTCCCCCACTGTAAGTATTCAGACCAATGCTATGAGACTTGAAATTGAGCTCGGGTGAATCCTGTTTCCATTGATCATCCTTGAGATGTTTCTACAACTTGATTGGAGTCCACCTGTGGTAAATTCAATTGATTGGACATGATTTGGAAAGGCACACACCTGTCTATATAAGGTCCCATAGTTGACAGTGCATGTCAGAGCAAATACCAAGCCATGAGGTTGAAGGAATTGTCCGTAGAGCTTCGAGACAGGATTGTGTCGAGGCACAGATCTGGGGAAGGGTACCAAAAAATGTCTACAGCATTGAAGGTTCCCAAGAACACAGTGGCCTCCATCATTCTTAAATGGAAGAAATTTGGAACCACCATGACTCTTCCTAGAACTGGCCGCTCGGCCAAACTGAGCAATTGGGGGAGAAGGGCCTTGGTCAGGGAGGTGACCAAGAACCCGATGGTCACTTTGACAGAGCTCCAGAGTTCCTCTGTGGAGATGGGAGAACCTTCCATCTCTGCAGCACTCCACCAATCAGGCCTTTATGGTAGAGTGGCCAGACGCAAAAGGCACATGACAGCACGCTTGGAGTTTGCCAAAAGGCACTTTAAGGACTCTCAGACCATGAGAAATACCATCCCTACGGTGAAGCATGGTGGTGGCAGCATCATGTTGTGGGGATGTTTTTCAGCGGCAGGGACTGGGAGACTAGTCAGGATTGAGGGAAAGATGAACGGAGCAAAGTACAGATCCTTGATGAAAACCTGCTCCAGAGTGCTCAGGACCTTAGACTGGGGCGAAGGTTCACCTTCCAACAGGACAACGACCCTAAGCACACAGCCAAGACAACGTAGGAGTGGCTTCGGGACAAGTCTCTGAATGTCCTTGAGTGTCCCAGCCAGAGCCCAGCCAGAGCCCGGACTTGAACCCGATCAAACATCTCTGGAGAGACCTGAAAATAGCTGTGCAGCGACGCTCCCCATCCAACCTGACAGAGCTTGAGAGGATCTGCAGAGAAGAATGGGAGAAACTCCCCAAACACAGGTGTGCCAGGCTTGTAGCGTCATCCCCAAGAAGACTCAAGTCTGTAATCGCTGCCAAAGGTGCTTCAACAAAGTACTGAGTAAACGGTATGAATACTTATGTAAATAGGATATTTCCGTTTTTTATTTTTAATACATTTGCTAACATTTCTAAAAAAAACATACGTAACAAATCATACTAAATGTAGTGTCTCGGATTTACGTACAGAATAATACGAAATTCTCTGAGACCAGGTTGTAACTGTGGCTTTGTTGATGCCTTGTTCATCTCTACACCCAGAGCCAACTCTCGCTTGCATGCTGGCAACTATTCCTTGTTGAATAAAACAGTATCAAGAAGAAGTATATGGGTGCCACAGGAGTAGCAAATGGAATGGAAACCATGTGTTTGATGTATTTGTTACCATCCCGGCTATTGCGCTCCAGTCATTACCACGAGCCTGTTCTCCCCCATTACTGAGCCACCAACCTCCTGTGATGGGTGCCATTGGGCACCAGGCACGGGTAACTAGGCCTACATCATCACAACTGAACTCATGGCACAAGGGCACATGGCTCAGTATGGTGGCGCTGTCCAGGGCTAATACCAACATGTGACATGGATCAGTATCAGTGGAGGCTGGTGGGAGGAGCTATAGGAGGACGTGCTCATTGTAATGGCTGGAATGGAATTATTGGAACAGTATCATACACATCAAAGATATGAAAACCACATGTTTGACTCCATTACATATATCCCATTCCAGCCATTACAATGAGCCCATCCTCCTATAGTTCCTCCCAACAGCCTCCACTGAGCAGTATCAGTACCACCCACTGGCATGAATACACTCCTGTCCCATGCCTTGCCTACCTCCTCTGGAGGCTGACAATGACACGTTAGACATAATGGACAGTCTGAAACTACCAAGACATGGCATGGTTTTGGCACTGTGGTTGGATTTCTGACAGTGTCTCTGAAGTAAATTAGGTTGTTTTTGTTTACATAGTAATAGCAGTAGCATTGTATATTAAAATACTGCACTATTAAAATATTGCTAATCCTAAATATGTCATAAAAAATAATATTATTAAGTAGGTCGATTTATTTCATGTTACAGTGGTAGAGTTTCCCCTGATGAGAGAGTGTAAGAAACACGCCTGTTGGTCAGTACCAAACTGTGGGCCACAGCCTATTCTTGCTTATAGGCCTACCATTTGGCTGCCTGTAGTTGGTGTTCACAGCCAGGATTAACCGACATGTGTTGTGCATTCAACGAACATAGGTTTACAATGCAATTCAGCCTACTCAGGTTGCCATCATAAACATAATTAGACATCATATTTCGATTTAGGTATCCGGGTATCATCTATTCATGCACATCAAATGTGTCCTCCTAATAGGCTACAAAGAAATGACATACCTACGACAATACATTTTTTCTTGATCCCCGTTTTCTCCTCCAGTTTCCCAAGAAAATCTGTCATAATGTTTTTCTCATTTAGAAATGTATCTGCGCGATCTCGAAGTTTATCAAGTAGTTCTGAGATTCCCATGGTGATGGGTTACACGTTTCGGAGTTTCTTAAGGGTAAATTATAATAATAAACATGTAAATGATAGAATAAAAAAAAATCCCTGTGGAGATCTGAGTCCCGTGCAGTTCAAATCCGCTGACGGGACATGTTTCGGCTCCTCAATCCGCTTTGCTGGAGAGTCCTTGGGTGAGTCATTTTGCGGTGGAGAGGGAACGGTGAAGGATCACGTCTGGCTAGAAGGAACCCAAAAGGAATAGGATACAGGTTATAATTCTGTGAAGTTGTACAGTGCCCAATTCCAACAGGTGTATCCGCTACACTGTATTCATTTCAGCAGATAAACAGCCTGTAATTATATGGGTGTGTGCCTATAATTTGTCTCTATTTTACATTTTAGTCATTTAGCAGACGCTCTTATCCAGAGCGACTTACAGTTAGTGAGTGCATACATTTTCATACTTTTTTCATACTGGCCCCCCGTGGGAAACGAACCCACAACCCTGGCGTTGCAAGCGCCATGCTCTACCAACTGAGCTACATGGGCCCGTGTTATTCTAATGGGAATCATATTTGTTGGTGTGTGGAATGTATTATGTTACCCAGCAGGTGTCAGTGTATGCATTCATAGTGAGCCCTCCGCTGGCTGGCCCTCCAAGACTAGAATGAAGTTGCCCCTAGACAATGACCTAAGGTCAGTTTTGCGTTTTCACACTAATGGTGAAGTTTAGTCCTTTGGGAAGGTAAGCTGATCCTGCATATGTGCCATGGGGCATCTTTAAAGCTAGAATCCTTAGTTCAGGGGTGTCAAACTCAGTCCACGGAGGGCCGAGTGTCTGCGGGATTTAGTTTTTTCCTTTCAATTAAGACCTAGATAACCAAGTGAAGGGAGTTCAAGGGTGGAGAGAAAACCCTCCATGGAATGAGTTTGACGCCTGTGCCTTAGTTGATACATCCATTTTTTACTTATAAATTAATGCATTGGTTCTTGAAAAGTATTATAAATGCCCAATGAGCTTAGTTCAACTGTCATACTCCATCAGAACCCAAAATATAAGCTTATTATACTCCAATGTTGGTAAACAAAGTAAATGTAAACAAACACCTTATAGCCTCATAACATGGTTAAAACTATACTTTTGATATCATGGATGGTCAGTGCTTGCATACATACAGTACAAGTCAAAAGTTTGGCACACCTACTTATTCAAGGGTTTTTCTTTATTTGTACTATTTTCTACATTGTAGAATAATAGTGAAGTCATCAAAACTATGAAATAACACATATGGAATCATGTAGTAACCAAAAAAGTGTTAAACAAATCAAAATATATTTTATATTTGAGATTCTTTGCCTTGATGAAAGCTTTGCACACTCTTGGCATTCTCTCAACCAGTTTCCACATATGCTGAGCACTTGTTGGCTGCTTTTCCTTCACTCTGCCGTCCGACTCATCCCAAACCATCTCAATTGGGTTGAGGTCGGGGGATTGTGGAGGCCAGGTCATCTGATGCAGCACTCCATCACTCTCCTTCTTGGTAAAATAGCCCTTACACAGCCTGGAGGTGTGTTGGGTCATTGTCCTGTTGACAAACAAATGACAGTCCAAACCAGATGGGATGGCTTATCGCTGCAGAATGCTGTGGTAGCCATGCTGGTTAAGTATGCCTTGAATTCTAAATAAATCACAGACAGTGTCACCAGCAAAGCACCCCCACACTATAACACCTTCCCCTCCATGCTTTACGGAGATCATTCGTTCACCCACACCACATCTCACAAAGAAACAACGTTTGGAACCAAAGATCTCCAATTTGGACTCCAGACCAAAGGACAACTTTCCACCGGTCTAATGTCCATTGCTCATGTTTCTTGGCCCAAGCATGTCTCTTCTTCTTATTGGTGTCTTTCAGGAGTGGTTTCTTTGCAGCAATTTGACCATGAAGGCCTGATTCACACAGTACCCTCTGAACAGTTGATGTTGAGATGTGTCTGTTACTTGAACTCTGTGAAGCATTTATTTGGGCTGCAATTTCTGAGGCTGGTAACTCTAATGAACTTATCCTCTGCAGCAGAGGTAACTCTGGGTCTTCCATTCCTGTGGTGGTCCTCGTGAGAGCCAGTTTCATCATAGCGCTTGATGGTTTTTGCGACTGCACTTGATGAAACTTTCAAAGTTCTTGAAATGTTCAGTATTGACTGAGTTTGTCTTAAAGTAATGATGGACTGTCGTTTCTCTTTGCTTATTTGAGCTGTTCTTGCCATAATATGGACTTGGTCTTTTACCAAATAGTGCCATCTTCTGTATACCCTCCTACCTTGTCACAACACAACTGATTGGCTCAAACGCATTAAGGAAAGAAATTCCACAAATTAACTTTTAAGAAGGCACACCTGTTAATTGAAATGCATTCTAGGTGACTACCTCATGAAGCTGGTTGAGAGAATGCCAAGAGTGTACAAAGCTGTCATCAAGGCAAATAGTTGCTATTTGGTAGTGTAGCTCTCTCTATGAATTTGAGAGTGGTTACAGCTTTTTACCAAAACACAGGCGTGTTGACCGCTTTGTTATTGTTTCAATTAAAGGATTCCAGCTTTAAGTGAACTTGACCATTAGGAACATATTTGGGGTCAACGCCAGGTAGCCAAAGTTCTCTCTCAGGTGTAAAAGAATGCATGTTGTAGTGTTGCAATGAGTCCCTATGCAAGCTGAGACACATCTAGAGAGTGTAAGCAGAGGAGGGGAAAGGGGAAGACAACTCTTCGCTGTAGTCTGGATATTTCAAACCACCACACCCGACTTCTCAAGAACTTACATAATACACAAGGAGAATGGTGAAAGGAATAAAAAAATATATAACCATTAAATACACTTTATTTGTCTGCTGTTACATTTTCTGGGTAAGTTGACAAAACCGATATCGTTAGCAGAGACATGCCTTGTGTAGCCCATATATATTTTACTTTTAATGTTGACCAATGATGCTCTGCTAATCTATTTTCTCATCAGAATGATAAGACTGCTGATAGAAGTGTATGTCATTAACAGATACTATATCACAAAAAGCCTGCTGTGTTTACTTTAAAGTTCAGTGATTGATTATTCCTTGAAGTTAATGACAGCCTGCCTACACAGAATATTCAAAATGATAGGCTACTATAAAATACAAAATACAAGTTTGTAAACCCAACTGGATGCTATATGACAATTATTTCAACATTCCTTTCTCCAGGTAGCAAGTGCTGTTCTTATAGCAGTAGGAATCTACGCCAAGTTTGCCAAAGAGAAAGGTCAGTCTAAATGTCATAAACACACATATACAATGGCAAGTACTTGTCTAGTCTCAACAACTGACACATATAGCCTGTTTAGTGTGATACATGCCGCTGATGAGACTGTGTGTGTGCGTGCGTGTGTGTGGGGGGCGTTTCCACAGATGTTGTGGACACTTTGATGACTGACCCAGCACTCTTGCTGATCGTCATTGGCGCCCTAATGTTTATGATCACCTTCTTTGGGTGCTTCGGGGCATTGCGCAATGGAACCTGCTTACTGAAGACAGTGAGTCGCTCCTTGCTTGAGACAATAGTTTACAATATCACTGTGATGAGCTAGCCATACATAACATATTGATTACAGTACATTGGAAAGCCATAGATAGATGGTGGTGAATAGTAGACATGTCATTATCTAAACATTGTTTATCATTATAATGATTACAGAGAGTAATTCATGCAACTGTCCTGGCCTACTACAAGGTTGAAATGTCCCTTCTGTTTCCAGTTTTCAGGGATATTGGTGGTAATCCTTCTCCTACAGATTACAGCTGCAGTGCTTGGATTCCTGTTCACTGACAAGGTAATGTGAGAACCCTGAAAGTCAGTTTTATGCTGAGAATTGTATCCTCTGCATAGCCAAGCGGGATGCAATTCTCAGCATGCCAACATTTAGAATATAAGTTTACACCATAATCAAATGAAGGTACTTGTTGTTGAATTAGATATAATTGACTCATGAAGATGCTTTCTGATGTTCTTTCAGGTTTTGGAGAGGACGGAGAAGCTAATGAGAAAGGCTATTGTTAGCTATCGGGAGGATTTGGACTTGGAAAATGCTATTGACTTCGTTCAAAAAAAGGTGAATTACATTGATAATCTTAGTCAACGTGGTTCCGATGGCTCAATTGGACGGAGCATGGTGCCGGCCCTAGAAATATAATTACTAAAATTGAGGGTTTGATTTCTTTATAGATTAGATTGTATTGGTGTCTTCGGATAAAATAATCTGCTAAATGAAAATATTATTACTGGATTATAACATCATTATCATTATCTATTTAAGTACAGCACCGTTCACTATGCTGTACAGGGGTTTATTGATACTAATGCACTTGTCGGTTCTGATTGCAGTTCCAGTGCTGCGGTGTTCACAGCTATAAGGACTGGTCCGATAACGTCTACTTCCAGTGCTCTGCGGAGAACCCCAGTCTGGAAGCCTGCGGAGTGCCTTTTTCCTGCTGCCTACGACTGCACAATGAGGTCAGACACTAACAAATAACGTCAAAACAACACATTCATAATTCATAATGTACTTTTTAGCGTTTCCTTCACTCTGCTTTATAAAGCACTACAGTATATAATTGACCTCTGGGAACAACCTTTGCTATGATTATGAAACGAGAAGAAATAGTCCACAACACTATGCACTGCATACTGACAGAACAATGGACAGCGGACTGCTGACTCGACTGAAATACTTCCTGTGTCAGCAGAATCCATGCAAGAGCAATGAAACACAACCTACTATCCTAGAATAGAATGACGCAACTGCAGTGAAGCAACTCAATCTAAACCTTGGGAAAAAATGTTTAAATCAAGTTTATTCACTATAATCAACCAGTTTGCGTTGTGTCTGAAGAATCAGGTGTGTTCGAACAGTGCCGGAACAAAAGCCTGCACACCCAATAGCTCCCCAGGAGGAGCGTTGGCCATTCCTGGACTTCAGTGTCTGTCCCAACATTCATGCTTACTAATGTTATATCCACTGTATTCCCCCAGACGGTGTTCAACACCATGTGTGGCTATGAGGTCCAGAGTATGGAGGAGAGTTCAGCAGGGAGGACTGTGTACACTAACGGCTGCCTGGATAAGGTTGTGTGGTGGGGGAAACAGAACCTCTTCCTAGTGGGGGGGATTACTGTGGGTCTGCTCTGCCTAGAGGTAAGACATGGCTCAGTAGTAGGATATTCCAAACATAGTGATTCTTGAGAAGTGCAGATCAGACAAGTACAAACCCCTTTCCAATGTAGTGCAGTTCAGCAGTCACAATTTAAATACATTTGTTACTTGCTCTGGAAATCTATCTGGCAACAAACATCAATTTAAAATCATTAGGAATAAAATGTATGCAGAATCAGTAAGAAGATGGCATTTAAGCAATAAGGCCCGAGGAGGTGCCTGGACACAGCCCTTAGCCGTGGTATATTGGCCATATATCACAAACACCTGAGGTTCCTTAGTGCTATTATAAACTAGTTACCAACGTAATTAGAGCAGTAAAAATAAATGTTTTGTCATACCCGTGGTATAGTTGTCTGATATAACACCCAGTTTATAAGAACAAATATACAATGTACACTACCAGTCAAATGTTTGGACACACCTACTCAATCAAGGGTTTTTCTTTATTTTTACTATTTTTTACATTGTAGAATAATAGTGAAGACATCAAAACTATGAAATAACAAATTTGGAATCATGTAGTAACCCAAAAAGTGTTAAACAACAAATATATTTTATATTTGAGATTCTTCAAATAGCCACCCTTTGCCTTGATGACAGCTTTGCACACTCTTGGCATTCTCTCAACCAGCTTCATGAGGTAGTCACCTGGAATGCATTTCAATTAACAGGTGTGCCTTCTTAAAAGTTAATTTGTGGAATTTCTTTCCTTCTTAATGTATTTGAGCCAATCAGTTGTGTTGTGACAAGGTAGGGGTGGTATACAGAAGATAGCCCTATTTGGTAAAATACCCAAGTCCATATTATGGCAAGAACAACTCAAATAAGCAAACAACAGTCCATCATTACTTCAAGACATGAAGGTTGGTCAATACTGAACATTTCAAGAACTCTGAACGTACTGTATCTTCAAGTGCAGTTGCAAAAACCATCAAGCGCTATGATGAAACTGGCTCTCATGAGGACCGCCACAGGAATGGAAGACCCAGAGTTACCTCTGCTGCAGAGGATAAGTTCATTAGAGCTACCAGCCTCAAAAATTGCAGCCCAAATAAATGCTTCACAGAGTTCAAGTAACAGACACATCAGCATCAACTGTTCAGAGGGGACTGGAGTCCAACTTGGAGATTTTTGGTTCAAACCGCTGTCTTTGTGAGATGCGGTGTGGGTGAACGGATGATCTCTGCATATCTAGTTCCCACCGTAAAGCATGGAGGAGGTGTTATGGTGTGGGGGCGCTTTGCTGGTAACACTGTCTGTGATTTATTTAGAATTCAAGACACACTTAACCAGCATGGCAACCACAGCATTCTACAGCGATACACCATCCCATCTGGTTTGGGCTTAGTGGGACTATCATTTGTTTTTCAACAGGACAATGACCCAACACACCTCCAGGCTGTGTAAGGGCTATTTTACCAAGAAGGAGAGTGATGGAGTGCTGCATCAGATGACTTGGCCTCCACAATCCCCCGACCTCAACCAAATTGAGATGGGTTGGGATGAGTCGGACCGCAGAGTGAAGGAAAAGCAGCCAACAAGTGCTCAGCATGTGGGAACACCTTCAAGATTGTTGGAAAAGCATTCCAGGTGAAGCTGGTTGAGAGAATGCCAAGAGTGTGCAAAGCTGTCATCAAGGCAAAGGGTGGCTATTTGAAGAATCTAAAATCTAAAATATATTTGATTTGTTTAACACTTTTTGGGTTACTACATGATTCCATATGTGTTATTTCATAGTTTTGATGTCATCACTGTTATTCTACAATGTAAAAAATAGTAAAAAAATAAAGAAAAACCCTTGAATGAGTAGGTGTATCTAAACTTTTGACTGGTACTGTATATAATTGTATAATGTACATTGTATAATGTTTACAATGTATATTTGTAGTGAATTATCAGCTGCAAAAGGGGCCACTAATCCACAATTAGATTACTAGTCCAGTCATTTTTTAAATCCCATTTAAAGATGTACTGTATCAGTTCAAACACATACAGCTACACAAGTAACAGAGATAGAAACAACAATACAGGGATGTCTAAATCAACAGAAACACAGTGCTTTGAAAAGGACTTGAGAAAAATATGAGTGATTGTAGGCATGTTTGTAGAGGCCATACTTATTTCATCATGTACCAAGTTTTTGTTTTTGTTTCTTGCAGCTGTGTATGATTACTTTGGCATCTTGCCAGGTGTCTCGCATAAAGACGGTTCAACAGAGGACAAAACAAGATGTTGGAAAACACCCTTCCTTGACTAGAGAAAGACTAGACAGCAATGTTTGGTACCCTGCTTCCTGGGACTTCAATAAGGAATGAGAGGGTCCTCCTCTTGGTCCATTTGAGTTGTACATGAGCAACAACTTTGAACAGAAGTAGTCTGTACACACTGTGAATCTATGTACTTTCATGTCAAAAGGTTGTTCAAGAAAGCACTGTGTGGTCCACTGTGCACATAGACGTTGCCTTGATTTTTGTATGTGTTATTAAAACTGTGATTCTGATCAACGCTGGGTTTTTCATTGCAAGCTGGAAAGCAAAGTCATTAACTATTAAATATATAATTTCCAACCACAGGAAATGTCTCAGATTATTTAATCAATATAAGAACCTTTATTTCTATACGGATGTGCTATCTTAATTTGAACAGTTTCTCACAGCAGGAAAATCATCCTGTAGCAACAGGAAATGTGAATTATTATGTGGATTATAATTAATGGACATTTTAAGAGTTGATAGGGGTTGATACATATTTAGTTAGGATAAATCAAGTCTGACATTTTAAAGTGAAAATGACAAACTTTAGAAGCCTTTTTAAACCTTGAATACACTACAATCTGCATTTCCTGCCGTGCAGGAAAAATCTCTGCAATAACCAAATGATCAAATTAAAGAGACAACATCTGTATTTGTGCTTTGTAGGTTACAGCAGCTAGCCCTTAAATGTTCTGTATATTGATGCTTTTACACATAACCACAGCATTTTCTATATCTGTATATTTGTCATTTCTAAATGCCTCGTGATTTAAACTTTCTGAACGTGCTAATACAAATCCCTACATCTCACATAATTGTTTTATAGTTAGTAATGTCTATAGATGATTTATAGCAAGCGAATTGAGTTGACACATACATAGCCCCTATTTTCATATCATTCAATGTGGGAAACTGAACCCAACTTACTGTATACATTAACAGCACACCATAGAGCTTTATATAATGCCAGCTCTTTACAACTGGCACGGTATGTCTGTTATGGTCTGTCAGTTACCTTACAACAGTTGACATGAATGAGAGGGTTTGGTCTTGAGCATCAGGCCCATGAAGTTAAACTGAGCAGGATTGTACTCTGGGATCTCTGTGATGACGGTGTGAGGGCTGTCTGCACTCTTCTCCCGCGACGTGACCCTGTACTGTGCCTTGACGTTCCAGAGTGGGATGTATTCCGGACTAACGTTATCCGGACAGAAAAATCCTTCCTTGATGACGTAGCCCAGCTGAGAGATGGCCACGAAGCCATTCTTGTAGGTCAACATTTTGGTGACAGGAGCACAGACGTACTGGACGAATAACAGACTCCCTGGGACATAAAAGGGATACAGAATATGTGTGATATTCAACTTGTATCGGAAAGGTTATCATATTTATTGGCATTTGCCAATTTGTGTATAATGTAGGTTTGATCTATGGTTTGAAAATAGTAGCGAACAACATTGTTTCGTAATAGTAGTAAACAAAATCTACAATTGTCCTAAAACTTAAATAAAGCAATGTAGATGAGAGCACGTACCACTGGCAACATCCCAGACTTTAATGGTTCTATCCTAGGACCCAGTGAAGACGTACTTATCACTCTCAGAGAAAGTGCACAGAGAACACCTTCAAAGATGGAGCCCTGTATTTCAAAAAGTACAAATCGGATGTGTGTCTGAATGACACCCCAGTAGTGCAAGTAGTTCATTATATCGGGTGTCATTTGAGATTCTCACTGACTAGAGAAAGAACCACAGTACGGTGATAAACACATAGACCGGTGAGCTTTAACCTCTGACCTTGTACTCCATTGTGTGATCCAGCACCAGGGGGGTCAGCCCCCACAGCCTCTGCACGGAATCCTCCGAGCCCACCAGGGCATGCGTCCCCCAGTTGCTGTCCGTCACACAGGTGACCCTGCTGCGGTGGCCCTCCAGGGTGGTGGCTGAGGTGGATTTGAAGTCGTAGAGAATTACCTTGTTTTAAAAAGGAGATGGGACACCATTACTTTAGCTTCTGTAACATCTTTACCAAGTTAAAACCAAATATGTTGTAGGCCTACAGAGCACTATGGGTAATGTAGTCCATCATGCTACAGACCTCCCCGCAGGCCGTCCTATACAGCAGCCTACAGTCTCGGAGCAAGGCCATGGAGGAGACGGGCGAGTGTAGCAGGGAGAGGGGGAACCTTTCGAAGGGCCCCTCAACGCAGGGAAAACTGTCCCGGGCTGTGATCTCGAACAGACACACCGAGTCCTCATATGCCACCGCAATGCACTTTTCCTGGCCGCTGATGGGTAAGGTCTCAGGAGGAGGGATGCAGAGGGTCTCCTGGGGGAAAGCCAGGGGGTAGATGAGGACCGTGCCCGTCTTGAGGCCGCAGAAGAGGAGTCTTTTGTGCTGGGCCAGCTCCAGGCAGCACACCTCGGCTGAGATGGCCATGGTGTCAGTGGAAGAGCCTGAGACAAACAGGATGTAGATTATCTTTAAAGGATCCATTGTTAAATACAAGGCATTATTCTGTATGTGAACACCGATTAAAGGCCTGTTAGCTCATTTAGGTTCAATATACACCTACAGTGCCTTCGGAAGGTATTCAGACCTCTTGACTTCTTCCACATTTTGTTACGTTACAGCCTTATTCTAAAATTGATTAAATAAATAAACATCCTCATCAATCTACACACAATACCCAATAATGACAAAGTGAAAACAGGTTTTTAGATATTTTAAAAAACAGAAATACCTTATTTACATAAATATTCAGACCCTTTGCTATGAGACTCGAAATTGAGCTCAGGTGCATCCTGTTTCCATTGATCATCCTTGAGATGTTTCTACAACTTGATTGGAGTCCACCTGTGGTACATTCAATTGATTGGACATGATTTGGAAAGGCACACACCTGTCTATATAAGGTCCCACAGTTGACAGTTCATGTCAGAGCAAAAACAAAGCTATGAGGTCGAAGGAATTGTCCGTAGAGCTCCGAGACAGGATTGTGTCAAGGCACAGATCTGGGGAAGGGTACCAAAAAATGTCTGCAGCATTGAAGGTTCCCAAGAACACAGTGGCCTCCATCATTCAGAAATTGAAGAAGTTTGGAACCACCAAGACTCTTTCAAGAGCTGGCCACCCGGCCAAACTGAGCAATTGGGGGAGAAGGGCCTTGGTCAGGGAGGTGACCAAGAACCCGATGGTCACTCTGACAAAGCTTTAGAGTTCCTCTGTGGAGATGGGAGAACCTTACAGAAGAACAACCATCTCTGCAGCACTCCACCAATCTGGCCTTTATAGTTGAGTTGCCAGACAGAAGCCACTCCTCAGTAAAAGGCACATGACGGCCCGCTTGGAGTTTGCCAAAAGGCACCTAAAGACTCAGACCATGAGAAACAAGATTATCTGGTCTGAAGAAACCAAGATTCAACTCTTTGGCCTGAATGCCAAGCGTCACATCTGGAGGAAACCTGGCACCATCCCTACGGTGAAGCATGGTGGTGGCAGCATCATGCTGTGGGGGTGTTTTTCAGCGGCAGGGACTGGGAGACTGATGTATATTCTTTAATAAATTAGAAGATAGAACTGGGTTAATCACGAACATTGAGTTAGAATTGTTTGTTACTGGGCTAGGAATTTTATTGGGGCATTTCACTGTGTGTGTGGGGGAGTAGAAAGGAAAACTGCCCTAGGGTCAAAGTGCTTGCTCTTACTTAAATCCATGGCTGCCTTTTGTCTCTCTCTTCAAACATTGTGAAGAGAGCGGCACCAGGGTTGAATGGAGTTTGGGCTAGACCTTGGTCTCCTTGGTATCTTCTTGATTGGGGTGGGGTGTGTGTCAAGAATTTAGGGCCTTGTCATATTGAGACTAAACATGAGTGTGTGTGCAAGACAGGGGAGTTAGTGATTGGTTGGAGTAATAGTTCAGCCGTCCTCAGGGACAAAGGAAGTGGGTGTGGAGTGATAAAGAGCGGGAAACTAAGGAGGGAGGGATTTGAACCTAGGGTGGAAGAAAGGAAACGAGGGAGAGAGAGACGGGGCAAATCTGCAGGTTGGCCTGACTATGTTGACATTATAATAAAGTCATTATTGATCCCACAAACACTCTGTAAGACCTTATTTGTAATAAAGTATAGTGGTTATTTTTCACAACAAGACTAGTCAGGATCGAGGCAAAGATTAATGGAGCAAAGTACAGAGGGATCCTTGATGAAAACCTGCTCCAGAGCACTCAGGACCTCAGACTGGGGCGAAGGTTCACCTTCCAACAGGACAACGACCCTAAGCAAACAGCCAAGACAACACAGGAGTAGCATTGGGACAAGTTTGAATATCCTTGAGTGGCCCAGCCAGAGGCCGGACTTGAACCTGATCGAACATCTCTAGAGAGACCTGAAAATAGCTGTGCAGCAACACTCCCCATCCAACCTGACAGAGCTTGAAAGGATCTGAAGAGAAAAATGGGAGAAACTCCCCAAATACAGGTGTGCCAAGCTTGTAGCGTCATACCCAAGAAGACTCAAGGCTGCCCAAGGTGCTTCAACAAAGTACTGAGTAAAGGGTCTGAATACTTATGTAAATGTGATATTTCCGTTTTTTATTGTGTGTACATTGATGAGGATGTTTATTTATTTAATCAATTTTAGAATAAGGCTGTAACCTAACAAAATGTGGAAAAAGTCAAGGGGTCTGAATACTATCCGGAGGCACTGTATACACTGAGTGTACAAAACATTAAGAACACCTGCTATTCCCATGACATAGATTGACCAGGTGAATCCAGGTGAACGCTATGATCCCTTATTGATGTCACCTGTTAAATCCACTTAAATCCGTGTAGATGAAGGGGAGGAGACAGGTTAAAGAAGGAAGGTGTTCTTAATGTTTTGTACACTCAGTGTATAAATACAGTTGAAGTTGGAAGTTTACACACACCTTAGCCAAATACATTTAAACTCAGTTTTTCACAATTCCAGACATTTAATCCTAGTAAAAATGCCCTGTCTTCGGTCACCACTTTATTTTAAGAATGTGAAATGTCAGAATAATAGTATAGAGAATGATTTATTTCAGCTTTTATTTCTTTCATCACATTCCCAATGGGTCAGAAGTTTACATACACTAAATTAGTATTTGGTAGCATTGCCTTTAAATTGGTTAACTTGGGTCAAACGTTTCAGGTAGCCTTCCACAAGCTTCCCACAATAAGTTGGGTGAGATTTGGCCCATTCCTCCTGACAGAGCTGGTGTAACTGAGTCAGGTTTGTAGGCCTCCTTGCTCGCACACGCTTTTTCAGTTCTGCCCACAAATGTTCTATAGGCTTGAGGTCATGGCTTTGTGATGGCCACTCCAATACCTTGACTTTGTTGTCCTTAAGTCATTTTGCCACAACTTTGGAAGTATGCTTGGGGTCATTGTCCATTTGGAAGACCCATTTGCGACCAAGCTTTAACTTTCTGACTGATGTCTTGAGATGTTGCTTCAATATATCCACCTAATTTTCCTTCCTCATGATGCCATCTATTTTGTGAAGTGCAGCAGTCCCTCCTGCAGCAAAGCAACCCCACAGCATGATGCTGCCACCCCCGTGCTTCACGGTTGGGATGGTGTTCTTCGGCTTGCAAGCCACCCCCTTTTTCCTCCAAACATAACGATGGTCATTATGGCCATACAGTTCTATTTTTGTTTCATCAGACCAGAGGACATTTCTCCAAAAAGTACGATCTTTGTCCCCATGTGCAGTTGCAAACCGTAGTCTGGCTTTTTTATAGCGGTTTTGGAGCAGTGGCTTCTTCCTTGCTGAGCGGCTTTTCAGGTTAAGTCGATATAGGACTCGTTTTACTGTGAATATAGATACTTTTGTACCGGTTTCCTCCAGCATCTTCACAAGGTCCTTTGCTGTTGTTCTGGGATTGATTCGCACTTTTTGCACCAAAGTACGTGCATCTGAGCGGTATGACGGCTGCGTGGTCCCATGGTGTTTATACTTGCGTACTATTGTTTGTACAGATGAACGTGGTACCTTCAGGCGTTTGGAAATTCCTTCCAAGGATGAACCAGACTTGTGGAGGTCTACAATTTTTTTCTTGGCTGATTTATTTTGATTTTCCCATGATGTCAAGCAAAGAGGCACTGAGTTTGAAGGTAGGCCTTGATATACACTGCTCAAAAAATTAAAGGGAACACTTAAACAACACAATGTAACTCCAAGTCAATCACACTTCTGTGAAATCAAACTGTCCACTTAGGAAGCAACACTGATTGACAATAAATGTCACATGCTGTTGTGCAAATGGAATAGACAACAGGTGGAAATTATAGGCAATTAGCAAGACACCCCCAATAAAGGACTGGTTCTGCAGGTGGTGACCACAGACCACTTCTCAGTTCCTATGCTTCCTGGCTGATGTTTTGGTCACTTTTGAATGCTGGCGGTGCTTTCACTCTAGTGGTAGCATGAGACGGAGTCTACAACCCACACAAGTGGCTCAGGTAGTGCAGCTCATCCAGGATGGCACATTAATGCGAGCTGTGGCAAGAAGGTTTACTGTGTCTGTCAGCGTAGTGTCCAGAGCATGGAGGCGCTACCAGGAGACAGGCCAGTACATCAGGAGACGTGGGGGAGGCCGTAGGAGGGCAACAACCCAGCAGCAGGACCGCTACCTCCGCCTTTGTGCAAGGAGGAGCAGGAGGAGCACTGCCAGAGCCCTGCAAAATGACCTCCAGCAGGCCACAAATGTGCATGTGTCTGCTCAAACGGTCAGAAACAGACTCCATGAGGGTGGTATGAGGGCCCGACGTCCACAGGTGGAGGTTGTGCTTACAGCCCAACACCGTGCAGGACGTTTGGCATTTGCCAGAGAACACCAAGATTGGCAAATTCGCCACTGGCGCCCTGTGCTCTTCACAGATGAAAGCAGGTTCACACTGAGCACATGTGACAGACGTGACAGAGTCTGGAGACGCCGTGGAGAACATTCTGCTGCCTGCAACATCCTCCAGCATGACCGGTTTGGCGGTGGGTCAGTCATGGTGTGGGGTGGCATTTCTTTGGGGGGCCACACAGCCCTCCATGTGCTCGCCAGAGGTAGCCTGACTGCCATTAGGTACCGAGATGAGATCCTCAGACCCCTTGTGAGACCATATGCTGGTGCGGTTGGCCCTGGGTTCCTCCTAATGCAAGACAATGCTAGACCTCATGTGGCTGGAGTGTGTCAGCAGTTCCTGCAAGAGGAAGGCATTGATGCTATGGACTGGCCCGCCCGTTCCACAGACCTGAATCCAATTGAGCACATCTGGGACATCATGTCTCGCTCCATCCACCAACGCCACGTTGCACCACAGACTGTCCAGGAGTTGGCGGATGCTTTAGTCCAGGTCTGGGAGGAGATCCCTTAGGAGACCATCCGCCACCTCATCAGGAGCATGCCCAGGCGTTGTAGGGAGGTCATACAGGCACGTGGAGGCCACACACACTACTGAGCCTCATTTTGACTTGTTTTAAGGACATTACATCAAAGTTGGATCAGCCTGTAGTGTGGTTTTCCACTTTAATTTTGAGGGTGACTCCAAATCCAGACCTCCATGGGTTGATACATTTGATTTCCATTGATAATTTTTGTGTGATTTTGTTGTCAGTACATTCAACTATGTAAAGAAAAAAGTATTTAATAAGATTATTTCATTCATTCAGATCTAGGATGTGTTATTTTAGTGTTCCCTTTATTTTTTTGAGCAGTGTACATCCACAGGTACACCTCCAATTGACTCAAATGATGTCAATTAGCCTATCAGAAGCCATCTTTAGTGAGGGCGACCTGAGGGCACCCGGCTGGGATTCAGCCTTTGGGTCTCTGCTGGTGGGGGTCATTGGGCGAGGGCAGCTGCCACAGCTTCAGTTTGTAGGCTGGGGAGGAGGCTGAGACGACAATGCCCTCATACAGAGCCAGAGTGGTGACGGGGGCATCCATGCCAAGGAAGGAGTCAAGGAGGTTTCCAGTGGTCATAGACCACACCTGTGAAAAGCAGAGCGGATCATTGTTAGCCTGGTCCCAGATCTGTTTGTCCTATCTTGGCAAAGTAAGCAAGACCGCACATACAGATCTGGGACCAGGCTAGATCAATGTGGATAGCATAGTGATTTCAAATCTGTCAATGCTACTGTAGATCTTGGAAGGCTAGCTGGACTACATGGACCCCTGTTGTCTACTATAATATATATTTGGAGCACAATTTAGAAACGTAGGATATTATCTAAGGATGTTCCATCAAAGTTGTAGCAATGCCAATGGTCATAGGAGTTGGCAAGACACCGCAAACAGATCTGGGACCATGTTAAACTGATCTGGGACCAGTTTGTTCAGAGTTAATTATTGGGAACAAGTGAGTTATTTGAGTAAGTCCAGTATGTGACTTGCCATCTATACAATAACAACATTACAGTCTAGAAACAAGCATGATTTTGATGGGAACCTATACATTGAATTTTTATTTTTTATTTTTTGTCATTTAGCAGACGCTCTTATCCAGAGCGACTTACAGTTAGTGAGTGCATACATTTTTCATACTGGCCCCCCGTGGGAACCAATGCTGACCCGTATCTTCTGGTCCTCAGAGCCCGAGACGACCAATCTGCTGTCGCTGGACACACAGGCACACAACACTGTGTCCTCATGGTGCAGAACCAGGAAGATCTGGACATAATCCGACTCTCTATGGAAGAGGACCAGCGTCCTCTCACAGCCTGTAATGATATGAATATGATATAATAGAGTCATCTTCCAGACACTTTTATCCAAGGAGATTTACAGTTAACACATTCAGTATATGTGGCCTAGCCTGGTCCCAGATCTGTTTATAATGACTTGCCAGTTCCTATAGAGTTGGCGAGATAGCACAAACTGATCTGAGACCAGGCTATATGTGGCCCATATGCGAATAAAAAGGTAAATTCTGCTCCAATCCAGTGAACCATGGAGACACAGAGGTAGGAGACACAGTGTCAACGCCAGTCCTGCGGTTCCCACTAAGGTCCACCTGAACTGTAGTACTGCTACCTGCCAAAAGTATCCTTTCATCATCTGAAGCGGAGAGGAAGGTGGCAGGGACTGGAAGCTCTGTTACGGTCTGTCTCAGAGACCACTGTGACTGTCTGCCCTGTACAGTGCTGGAAACCTAGAAACGACAGATGGATAAACAGAATACGGTGAGAAACCATTTACGCCATAACATCAGAAATACAGTCTATCTATAGCACATTGAATCCTCAAATCAAATCAAATTGTATTTGTCATATGCATCGTCAATAACAGGTTTAGACAACAGTGGAATGCTTACTTACAATGTAGAGAGAAATAATAGAAAAATAATAACACGAGGAATAAATACACTTGGACATGTTTCAGTAATCTGTACCTGATAGAGAAAGCCCTCCTTGGATGCTATAAGTAGTCAGCCATGTTTTTGCAGTGTAAGGGTATCGGTGAGGGTCAACCTATGTGAAGAGTTTTCCAAACGGGTCTGCGCTGTCTTGGCCTCGACGGATGGGTGGGAAAAATCCTCAGTCTGAGAGGGAGGACCATTCTGATCAATATTCCAAGAATAATGGAGATACCGGTATCTTTGACTTGGAAGAGTAGGTCTGCTGTGTTAAGATGCCATACTTTCACCTGCAGGTAAAACAGAAGTGTTACTTTGGTTAAATGGCAGATTAAATAATTTGAGGAGTCCCTACTGTACTTATCAAAAAAGCTAGAAACAGAATGATTGCAAAGGTGCATTTGAAGGAAACTTCATCATTGCATTTTTTTTATTTGATATAAGACAATTAACCCCTTCACATCCATGTCATACTTGGCCTCCAGAGTGGGTGAAGACGAGCGCCCTCTGTAGGATGTGTGCGGTGGAAGGCGAGCGGCTAATAGACAGCGCCTCCTGGGTACGGTACAGCTGCCTGCCACTCAACAGGCTCCACCTCCTCAGAGTCCCGTCAGCAGCCAATGAGAGACAGTGATCACCGCTGTCAATCACTCTCACTGATAGCACGTTAGCTGTAGAGCACAAACAAGTAGACACACACAGAGACAGAGAGACACACACACAAAGACACACACACAGAGAGAGACACTATTCCAGTTTCAACTGTTCTGCCTGCGGTTATGGAACCCCTACCTGTCCCAGACCTGCTGTTTTCAACTCTTAATGATCGGCTATGAAAAGCCAACTGAGATTTATTCCTGATTATTATTTGACCATGCTTGTCACTTATGAACATTTTTGAACATCTTGGCATGGTTCTGTTATAATCTCCACCCGGCACAGCCAGAAGAGGACTGGCCACCCCTCATAGCCTGGTTCCTCTCTAGGTTTCTTCCTAGGTTTTGGCCTTTCTAGGGTGTTTTTCCTAGCCACCGTGCTTCTACACCTGCATTACTAGCTGTTTGGGGTTTTAGGCTGGGTTTCTGTACAGCACTTCGAGATATTAGCTGATGTACGAAGGGCTATATAAAATAAAATTGATTGATTGATTGACACACAGAGACACACACACACAGAAAGACACACACACACAGAGAGAGAGACACACACACACACACACAGAGAGAGAGAGAGACACACACACACAGAGAGAAAGACACACACACAGAGAGAGAAGACACACACACAGAGAGAGACACACACACAGAGAGAGATACACACACAGAGAGACACACACACAGAGAGACACACACACAGAGACACACACACACAGAGAGACACACACACACACAGAGACACACACACACACACACACAGAGACACACACACACACACAGAGACACACACACACACAGAAACACACAGAGACACACACACACACACACAGAGACACACACACACACACACACACAGAGACACAGAGAGACAGAGACAGAGAGACAGAGAGACAGAGAGACAGAGACAGAGAGACACACACACACAGAGACACACAGAAATAATTAGCAGAATTTGGATTTGCATGACAGCGATTCTGGCAAGGAGATTATTACACAATCAAATACCTTTCCTAAGAAATGCATGCACACACACACACACACACACACACACACACACACGAACACACACACACACACACACACACACACACACACAGAAAGAATTAGCAGAATTTGGATTTGCATGACAGCGATTCTGGCAAGGAGATGATTACACAATCAAATACCTTTCCTAAGAAACACACACACACACACACACACACACACACACACACACACACACACACACACACACACACACACACACACACACACACACTTGCCCTCACCTGTGTGTCCCACTAGGGTTTGGATGACCTCTAGATCACTGAGGTCCCAGGCGATCACCTTCCCTTCCTCTGAGCCTGCCAGCAGGAGCCCTCTCTCTGGGCAAACATCCAGAGCTGTGACCCCTTCAGACAGACAAGAAGTTGTCCTTAAGCACAAATGTAGGATCACCTTACCCATCCCAAATCCTAACCTTAACGACTGGAGAGGTGAAATACAGACTAAACTTGGATCAGTGTGGCTACTTCATCCTACACTGCTGGGCTCAATTGCATTAAATAGGTGAATCCTACACTACTGTGTACCAACCTTTCTGGAAACCAGCAAGCGTCGTCTTTAGCGCTCCTCCTGGAGACTGGGGGAAGGTGCACTTTGGGACGAGGATGGGGTCAGTAAAGCACAAGAGCCAGTCGTGACAGTGGGAGCAGAGTTGTCCTATCAGTGAAGAATACATCTCAGCGAAAGAGTGGAGCCTGGCCAAGACCTCTGTGTAGAAAAGGGAGGGGTCTTTGGAAAGGAAACTTAGTATTAGAATGGAGTGAGATAGTTGGTGAAACAGCGTGAAGAGCAGGCTCTCCTGATATCATCCATCCAGCCCATCCATCCATCCATCCATCCAGCCCATCCATCCATCCATCCTAAGTATAATGTCAGTGTTTCTGGTTCCAAGCCATAGAGGGATGTATGAGGGACTCATATCCATCAATAACCAAATAATCTACTTTACAGCATGGCTTGTAAATATGTGAAATAGTGATCTACTTTATCTGAAACAGGACAGTTTAAACCCATCAGAACATGCGTTTATTTAACATGTGACACTTGACTAAGATACCACCCCCCTGACCAAATAGAGACTGACCCATCTGTCCATCTAGGAAGTCCAGGGTGGACTTGAGGAGAATGAATGAAAGTGTCTCGGATCAGTTGGGTTTCGGGACTGTCCATGAGTTCGATGCAGAGGGTCAGGTCTTCAATGACACTGGCCACCCCACAGGTCAGACTTACAGTACAGCCACTCACTTCCGCCTGTGGGGCGAAAGAGTCACAGCTTAAAAGTAGATTTCATAACATGACATCATCATACACAGTAAGGACATCAACAATGACAGAATTCAAATCTGACAGGCCTGTCTGCCAGTATTGGCTCTTCCACCATTTACTCTTGCCCTCACTTGCTGCATGTGACCTTTGGCCTTACCAATGACCTCTTGGTGCAGCTCGTCCCAGAGGCCTGCGTTGAGGAGGTGGTAAGGCAGCTCCTGCAGCTTCTTGACATTAGCCACTCCTTTAGCGAACCACAGGGGCTGAGGGGGCACCTTGAAGAGACAGGTGTACATTAATGATTCAACACGACACAAATATCCCATGGGAACATTTTCACTATGGAAACACGTCCGGTTAGCTTCATGCTAGTTTCAGTCCTTATTTACTGTGAGTTTCTGGCTGTGGGTGGCGTGAGACAATTGGTCGAACTGAACTGAAATCCCATCATTCTATTACCTTGCGGTCAGCATCCATTGTGGTAGAAGGATAGGTTTGAATCGGCCTTGGCACCAGCTACCCAGGAAGTACTCAGCCAGGACCCTGTGTCTCTCAGCCCGCTGCTCTGACCTCAGGTGCCTTTCTCACACTGTTTCAGTCAACAGCCTGCATACCCACGCACACAACAAATAGTTAACACAGTGGGCTGGCGAAACCATTTGGATTCAGATATAGATTTCAGATGTATTGTCCTCAACACTCATATTACTATATCAAATTATACAAACACTGTACAGGAATGGGAAGGTAAAAAAATGCAGTAAGACCATTGACACTGCTTTTTAGTCCAGAGGACACAAGCCCCTAGACCAGAATTTAGCTGAGATATATGTTGAGGATCTTTACCTGCGGTGGAAGTCGAGCACCATGATGCCATTGGCCTGTCCCTCCATGAGGGGTTCTCCCAAGTTGTGCCTGAGAAACGCCCACAGTAGATTGGGGAGTCGTATGTGGGAGAGGTTGGGGGGGAGCCAGTACTGCTAGACCTCAGTCAGAACATTGTCATCAAGGGACAAGATATCACACAGCTCCACCTCTGATATATTACCCCTGGAGAACAGAATGAGTAATAATAATTTGGAAAATAAATTATTATAAATATAAGGATGGATTACCATTTCTATAACCCCGATTTATGATCCTGTGACGAGGGGGGAAATAAGGCAACTTTCGATCAGGGAATTTGTGATATAGATTGTCTGTAGATCAAAGTATGACTCTGGCTTTATATTCCAATCGTCTATTGATTGGACTATCAATGTTGTATCGTTGGTTAATGCACCAGGTGTGTGGGTGTGCATGTGTGTGTGTGTGTACAAACTCCTCACCTAGCTGAAACGATGTATCCCAAGGCACCACCAACCAGTTTCTTCCTGTGCCTCTCCTCCAGGGCCTGGAGCATGTGTGACATAATTTCCTGTGCACTGCTGCTCAGCGACAGGCCAGTCACGAAGGTATAGGACTCCCGTCGCCTGGCCATGTCCAGCACTAGCTTCAGATGCAGAGGATTCCCACTCAGCTGAAAGCTATGCATTGCCACTTCACACTGTTCTGGAGTCAGGCTTCGTTGCGCTTCCCTCATGTAGACGTCCATGATCTCTTTACCCTGGTCGCATGATAGGGGTTCTACCTCAAATAAATCTCCTGGCACCTTGCCCATTCACCGAAGTTTAGCCAAAACCGAAGAGCCTGTATCCGTGGTGGACACCACCAAATGGACATTGCAGGGGATGTCTTTGGGAAGCCAGTGGAGTTTCTGACTGTGGGTGGCGTACGAAAGTTGGTCGAGGGCGTCTAGTATGATAAGAAGTGTGTGTCCTCGCTCCGACACCTCAGCTAGAAGGCCATGGAAGAACCTCACCAGGTCCTCGTGCACGTGTGCTGTTAGCGGGGGGAGCGGCAGCAAACTGAACGCAGCGCAGATCTGGAAACAGACGCTCCGGAGGACGCGGTCCACGTCGGAGCTCTCGGCCGACGTCCCCAGAAACCTTAACACCAACACGGCCCTGGGATCCAGGAGGCCACGCACCTCCTGAGCCAGCTTGCAGAGCAGCGCCGTCTTACCCACGCCCGGAAGCACCTGCACCACCAGGGGCGCGTGGCGGACGTTGGTGTGCTCCCACATGGCCAGGCAGATCTTCCCCAGGAGCCCCTCAGGGCCGCGGAACACAGCCAAACTCTTCCTGGCCCTCAGAGCCATGTGGTGGCTCAGCTCCTGGAGCAGCCAGCCACGGTCTTCTTCCCCTTCCCCTCCCACCTCCCACCTCCCCATCCCCCTGCCCCTCCCCTGCCCTGCATCTCCTCCTGTCCCCTTCATCCTCACTGCACCAGCCACTGGGGAAGCAGCATCCACCCTCCTGGAGATGCGGGCCTTGGTCTGGGACACAAGCTGCTCGCAGAGGCTCTCCAGGTACTGTGCGTGCTCCTTGCGGCTGGGCTCGATGGCTCCCTTGCTCAGCTCCACACAGTGCAGGTTGAAGATGCCCGGCGAGGAGACTTGAGGCCTGAGAAGAAGTCCTGGGCCTCGGTATCCAGCAGGCCATCAGCCGTCACATCCATGTTCTGGGCCAGCTGCTTAGGGCTGTCCTTCTTGTGCAGGTGGGGCAACACCCGCACAAAGAGGATGGCGGAGGGCTCGCTCTCGTCCCCATTCGGTGTTCGCAGACCCTCTTCGATCTCATGCTCCGTCACTATGGAGGGAGAACACCAGAAAATGGATTGATCGATTCTACAAATGTGGATTTTCTACAATAAGTTACAGCTAATAAGCAAATAAGCTACCAAGTCATTGTGAATTCATTGTAGTTTAAGTGGAAATGTAACTAGAAAGCCACCATGAGAACACACCTTGATCTAGCAACACTTGTCTACACACCACAAGGCAAACAAAACGACTGGTTTTTAACTCGCTCCTATTCTAACATGACTGATCCAAGATATTGCTAAGCTCTGACCAGATTTGAAGAACTGGTGTTTTTGTTCAGCAGTGATATCCCCGTCTTCCTCAGCCTGCTCGGCCACAGTGCGTAGGAGCTGCAATAGTCGAGCCTCTGTGTAGCGCCAGGAAATGACATTGTCTTCCTGCAGCCGCCCACTGTCAGGCCGAAGGTCATTGTAGTGGGGCAACAGAGTTGTGATTGCCTGAAGTACGTAGACAGGCAGGACTGCATTGTTGTCTTTCCTGAACCATTGATGAAGAAGCCCCACCTGGTCCTGTGGTTGCTTGGACAGCAGCACCTCAAATTGTTTTCCACAGAAGACATGGGGGATAGGGCGGTGGCCATACCGGTTCCCTAGCAGAGCCTTGAGAGCCAGGGGACAAATTGAATCAAATTAAATCAAAACTACACATAAAATACTGTTGGGATTATAGATTTCAAGATCCACTTCATTCAAGGAAAAGAAGAGCGAATGAACATTTGCGCAGGGTTCTCAAACACCGGTCCTGGAAAGCTACTAGGTGTATAACTCAGTAGCTCTCCAGTCTGGAGTTGGACTCCTGTGCTAGAGAAACAGCACATCTACACAGTAAACCTACAATGAAACTTGGTCCCACAGACACTCTCTTGCAAGCCTGTATTTCCTGAAGACACAGTTCTGTGGTCATGTGGTCCACAGCGATGGCATCCCGGAGGCCCCATCTCATATCCACAACCTTTGGTGACAAGGAACTTTAAGTCAATACTAAACACTTCCCCAAACACTTCCTAATCATGAACTTCTAATTCCCAATAATGATTTTCTAATAATGATTTGAAATGAGAACTCTATGACATGTTTTATGTCTGATTGCGGCCCATAATGTACTGCTACTCACCTCAAACACTAAGCCCAGACTCTGACAAAATGCTTGAAGTTCAGGATAGGCTTTGTCCAATAAGGCATTCCTCTCACTGTTACAGGAGGGGGTCGCAGTTCCGGAGCGATCCACTAGGTGTCCTCCTCCGACAACCTTAGGCACCTCCTCACTCACAGCCTGGACTAATCATGATCCTATTGGTGTCACCTGTGTCTACCTGTTCACCTGTGTATTTATGCCCTCACTTCCCTGTGTTCCCTTGCTCAGTTTTTTCTGCTAGTTTCTTATTGCTCAGCAGTACTAATCAGTGTCTGATCTGAGAATTATGTACAGGTACTAGAGAAGTGTTCCTCCCTGTTTCTTTATTATTTCAGTCGTAGTTACTATTTCGTATTTTGGCTGTCAGACTGTTTTTGGAGACTTATTTGCTCCACCTTTCTTTTATCGTGTTAAGTCCGTTAGTTTGTATCCTGAAAATGAAAATACTGAACCCATACCATTATGAAAACACTGAACCCATACCATTTTGAAAATACTGAACCCATACACCAATATGAAAATACTGAACCCATACACCATTGTGAAAATACTGAGCCCATACCATTGTGAAAATACTGGGCCCATACCATTGTGAAAATACTGAACCCGTACCATTATGAAAATACTGGGCCCATACCATTATGAAAATACACCTACCTGTAAATGTGGAGCTGATGAAGACTTGGACCACGTTGGACCTGAGCTCCAGTCCTTCAATTGACTGACCTCTGAGCACCTCCATATTGAGTGCTCCTCTTGGCGATACCATGGTCCTCCCCACTTATCACTGTCCCAGGCTAAAACCTTCCTCTCATCTCATAACACACATTGATTTCTCATCTCCAGAGGTAATCAGATATGCATTCTGACCAGACTTAGCTACTCTGACTGTAAGCATGTACTTGTTAAACAGTTTTTTGATGACTACTTAAGGATCCAAACTTGAGCATCCAATCCAATTGCCTCTTGCTCCTTGTGCTTCATGTTGCAAACTGAAATTAGATTTCCACAACTTAATGTTTTTTTCTTTCCCTTCAAATCCTATTTGTCATTTCATCCTTGGTGATCAAGCTCTCCAAGACAACCTATGGCCCTGTTCAAATACTTTTAAATTGCACCCTTGGTTCCTCTCTTCTTTGAGGTAATTACTGATCCAACACTAGTGAGTAGGAGAAAGCCAAGATTTCTCTAGATATAATTCCCCCACCCAATCAGGTCAGATCAGTGATTGCATTAAGGGCAAGGAAAGGAGAGGGAGTTGGCTGTTGAATTGCAGTTGAGGCTCACCTTTAATTACATGGGGGACAAGAGGCAAGACTGATAGAGCGTTTTAATATGTACAGTCATTGGTTACAACTCTAGCTTTCACCAAGCACTTTTAGGAGCTGATGGGCTTGATGCCACTAGTCAAATCAATTATCAGAGCTCGGAAACTGAACTTTTCTTTTACCGTGTGATAGGGATTAACATTTTGCCGAAAATCTACCAAGTTTCAATACCGGGAATAATTCATATTTATCCCATGAGTCCCGGGAAATACAGCAAAATCAGAAGTGCCCATTTAAAACGTTTCAAACGAAGATATGGTCAATATGCCAGGGTTCTCCCCGGCTTGGCTGCGCCAAAGATTTCAGAGCAAATAAAACTGATATGTAGTAATGGAGCCCCATGGGACTCGTCTGAAGTATGACCACTCTATGGAAAGATGAGATTCTCACGAACATGATGGTTTTCTACAACACCCACAAGTGTCACGGGACTCGTCTGAAGGTAACCCGGTTCCAATTTTGTTCCAACAAAATAAGTGTCCAAAAAAGAAAAATATTTCCTGAGCTTTCTTATCTCTCCAAGATATAGAGAACCACAGTATGAGTCATAATACCCATAAAACCTAGCAGTCAAATAGGGAAATGGTTCCAATAGTTTTTCCACCATTCATTTTTCCCATTGGGGATTTTAGAGACACTTTAAATAAGGGCTGTGTTTTGTGTAGGCTTACCCTAGTGTGACGTTTTGATAACCATGTAAATCTCTCTACTTGGGGCACTCTGGGACAGACACTTCAAAATCGTATTCTTTATATTTTTGGATTGTGTGTTTTGCCATTTATTAATGTGTTATTCAATGCATTTCTATGGGCTATAGTAGTAAAGGCCAAATTCAATATTTAATCAAATATTTTGATTAAATGTATATACCTACAGGGATCTTAAAATTCTAAATAAAATATCTAAATGATCCATGGTATGACCATCTTAAAACTATTCCATAAAAAACTCTTCCTTAGAAATATCTCACACGGTTTGTTGATCACACATTCTTTACAGAAGCTTTCATAATGGCAGCAAGTATGAGACAGCACAGAGAAGCAGGGGAAATGTTATAGCGGTATTTTGACATGCATAGGCGATAGACATGCTTTGATAATGCAACCTATGGATTACAGAATAAAGTGAGGAATTTTCATGCGAGACATGAGTCAGGATTTTGGCTTTAAGTGGGATTGGGACTGTGGATGAAAATAGCCAGGCTGGAGAACAGGACAGGAGAAGATAGAATTTTCCCTCATGTCTCACTGAATTCATGTCTGTGACAGAGATGCCTATGTAGTGAATTGTGCATTGGCCTATCAAATGTGACTGTCTGAAGAGTCACAACGACAGCTCAGAGGCACACGCTCTTTTATAGGCTACATAGTTTTCATGTAGGGTTTATTAACTGCATTCGGGTCGTGTATGCAGTCCAGCTTTGAATTTACGGCGACTTTGTGTAAATATGCTAGGCTAAAGACTTCCAGGCGCCAACTTGTTTGGATAATGTATTATTAAATGTTTTGCTAATCTGATGCTGCGCATGTCATGTGGAATTGCATTAGTGCCAACATTGGGGATTTGTTTTTGTAATTTCCCAGGTCTTGCCTCACAGGTCCTCAACTGGCAGCTTCATTAAATAGTACCCGCAAAACACCAGTCTCAACGTCAACAGTGAAGAGGCGACTCCGGGATGCTGACCTTCTAGGCAGAGTTGCAAAGAAAAAGCCATATCTCAGACTGGCCAATAAAAAGAAAAGATTAAAATGGGCAGTCTGAGATATGGCTTTTTCTTTGCAACTCTGCCTAGAAGGTCAGCATCCCGGAGTCGCCTCTTCACTGTTGATGTTGAGACTGGTGTTTTGTGGGTACTATTTAATGAAGCTGCCAGTTGAGGACCTGTGAGGCGCCTGTTTCTCAAACTAGACACTAATGTATTTGTCCTTTTGCACCGGGGCCTCCCACTCCTCTTTCTATTCTGGTTAGAGCCAGTTTGCACAGTTCTGTGAAGGTAGTAGTACACAGCGTTGTACGAGATCTTCAGTTTCTTGGCAAGTTCTCGCATGGAATAGCCTTCATTTCTCAGAACAAGAATAGACTGACGAGTTTCAGAAGAAAGTTATTTGTTTCTGGCCATTTTGAGCCTGTAATCGAACCCACATTTGCTGATGCTCCAGATACTCAACTAGTCTCAAGAAGGCCAGTTTTATTGCTTATTTAATCAGCACAACAGTTTTCAGCTGTGCTAACATAATTGCAAAAGGGTTTTCTAATGATCAATTAGCCTTTTAAAATGATAAACTTGGATTAGCAAACACAATGTGCCATTGGAACACATGACTGATGGTTTCTGATAATGGGCCTCTGTACGCCTATGTAGATATTCCATTAAAAATCAGACGTTTCCAGCTACAATAGCCATTTACAACATTAACAATGTCTACACTGTATTTCTGATCAATTTGATGTTATTTTAAAATGGACAAAAAAATTGCTTTCCTTTCGAAAATAAGGAACATTCTAAGTGACCCCAAACTTTTGAACGGTAGTGTATATACAAAAGTATGTGGACACCCCTTCAAATTAGTGGATTCGGCTATTTCAGCCACACCCATTGCTGACAGGTGTATAAAATCAAGCACAAAGCCATGTAATCTCCATAGTTAACATTGGCAGTAGAATGGCAAGTACTGAAGCGCTCAGTGACTTTCAATGTGGCACCGTCATAGGATGCCACCTTTTCAACAAGTCAGTTCGTCAAACTTCTGCCCTGCTAGAGTTCCCCCGGTCAACTGTAAGTGCTGTTATTGTGAAGTGGAAACGTCTAGGAGCAACAACGGCTCAGCCTCAAAGTGGTAAGCCACACAAGTTCACAGAACAGGAGCGCCAAGTGCTGAAGCGCGCAGTGCGTAAAAAATAGTCTGTCCTCAGTTGCAACACTCACTACCGAGTTCCAAACTGCCTCTGGAAGCAACGTCAGCACAATAACTGTTCGTCGGGGGCTTCATGAAATGGGTTTAAATGGCCGAGCAGCCTAAGATCACCATGCGTAATGCCAAGCGTCGGCTGGAGTGGTGTAAAGCTCTCCGCCATTGGACTCTGGAGCAGTGGAAATGCGTTCTCTGGAGTGATGAATCACACTTCACCATCTGGCAGTCCAACGGACGAATCTGGGTTTGGCGGATGCCAGGAGAACGCTACCTGCCCCAATGCATAGTGCCAACTGTAAAGTTTGGTAGAGGAATAATGGTCTGGGGCTGTTTTTCATGGTTCGGGCTAAGCCCCTTACTACCAGTGAAGGGAAATCTTAACGCTACAGCATACAATGACATTCTAGACGATTCTGTGCTTCCAACTTTGTGGCAACAGTTTGGGGAAGGCCCTTTCCTGTTTCAGCATGACAATGCCCCCGTGCACAAAGCGAGGTCCATACATAAATGGTTTGTCGAGAGCGGTGTGGAAGAACTTGACTGGCCTGCACAGAGCCCTGACCTCAACCCCATCGAACACCTTTGGGATTAATTGGAACGCCGACTGCGAGCCAGGCCTAATTTCCCAACATTAGTGACCGACCTCACTAATGCGCTTGTGGCTGAATGGAAGCAAGTCCCTGCAGCAATGTTCCAACATCTAGTGGAAAGCCTTCCCAGAAGAGTAGAGGCTGTTATAGCAGCAAAGGGGGGACCAACACCATATTGATGCCCATGATTTTGGAATGAGATGTTCGACGAGCAGGTGTCCACATACTTTTCGTCATGTAGTATATACTCAATGGTTTCTCTGACGTGGCTCGACAGTGATCAATCCACAGAGATATGTTAAGATATTAATTATACAGTAACAGTTGTATTCTTAGGACAGTGTGTTGTAACAGCTTTATGGCCTGGAGTGTAACAACAGTTGTATTCTTAGGACAGTGTGTTGTAACAGCTTTATGGCCTGGAGTGTAACAACAGTTGTATTCTTAGTGTGTTGATTTCAAGTTCTTACTGTTAACCTACAAAGCATTACATTGGCTTGCAATAGTCTATGTGCCAGGGGGCTAGGGTCAGTCTGTTATATCTGGTGTAATTCTCCTGTCTTATCTGGTGTCATGTGTGAATTTAAGTATGCTCCCTCTAATTCTCTCTCTCTCCCTCCCCTCCCGGAGGACCTGAGCCCTAGGATCAGGACTACCTGGCCTGATGACTCCTGGCTGTCCCCAGTCCACCTGGTCGTGCTGCTGCTCCAGTTTCAACTGTTCTGCCTGCAGCTAGGGTACCCTGACCTATTCACCGGACGTGCTACCTTGTCCTGGACCTGCTGTTTTCCACTCTCTCTCTACCGCACCTGCTGTCTCGACCTCTGAATGCTCGGCTATGAAAAGCCAACTGACATTTACACCTGAGGTACTGACCTGTTGCACCCTCTACAACCACTGTGATTATTATTTGACCCTGCTGGTCATCTATGAACATTTGATAATCTTGAAGAACAATCTGGCCTTAAATGGCCATGTACTCTTATAATCTCCACCCGGCACAGCCAGAAGACGACTGGCCACCCCTCAGAGCCTGGTTCCTCTCTAGGTTTCTGCCTTTCTAGGGAATTTTTCCTAGCCACCGTGCTTCTACATCTGCATTGCTTGCTGTTTGAGGTTTTAGGCTGGGTTTCTTTATAGCACTTTGTGACATCTGCTGACGTTAAAAGGGCTTTATAATTACATTTGATTGGTTGATTCTTAGGACAGTGTTGTAATGGCTTTATGGCTGCGAGTGTAACAACGGTTGTATTCTTAGGACAGTGTTGTAATGGCTTTATGGCTGCGAGTGTAACAACGGTTGTATTCTTAGGACAGTGTGTTATAACAGCTTTATGGCCGCGAGTGTACTTCAAGTGAAAGGCTAGAGCCTCATTCTGAGGGGAGTTAGTATTACGCCTCGTTTTACCAGACAGGATACTGAATCGTCAGAGATTCTGCCCAAAATGAGTTTGATGGCCCCTGGTCTAGGAACAGTACATATTGCAGCTCTGCAGAAACTGGAGAGCTACTTCTTCTGAGAAAACTGACAGAATTCAACAAATGCCGACAAAAGGGTCAAGTCAATTCTTTGTTAGTGTATTTTGCTCATCCTTACTTGAATACAATTGCAGTTTAAAACATACCTCAACTCAAAACACAGCACAAAAGGGGGAAACTGGGTGATATTTCATGTAGAGCAGTTTTTCCCAACCCTGGTCAGTACACATTTTTGTTGTAACCCTGGACAAACACACCTTATTCAACTCATTGAGGGCTTGATGATTAGTTGACAAGTTGAATGAGGTGTGCTTGTCCAGGGTTACAACACAAATGTGTCCTGTTGGGGTACTGGAGGACCAGGGTTGGGGAACACTGCTCTAGAGCAGCGGAAACGTGAAATTATTCTCTTCATCAATTCTTGTCTTCATTTTTTTTCTAGAAAATGTAGGTCCCTTGTGCCCGTGTCCTAAGTGTATGATTGGTTGGGGGACGTTTACGCTAAGCTGGTTGTGATTGGTCAACAGGCACATGGAGTGTCCGCCTCCAGCTCCACCGTTAGTCCTTTGCTCAGAAGGAAAGCTTCTTGCTTTGGCTCCCGCCCTAGGAAGTTCTTGAGCATCAGTTCAGCGTCCTCCGAGCCTCCGGGCTTCAGAATAAAGTTTCTGTAGTCGAGCCCCACCTGGGAGATGGAAAAAGACATCGGCATTAAGCAGAAGGCCATCTTAGCCAAAAAACAATTACATTTCTGCCGTGGTGAAATCATTTGGAGCTCAAAAACCAAAGTCAGGGCTGCAGGTAGTCACTAGAATCAATAACGGCTGATACCAATTACTAGATAATAGCTGAAGATGGTCAAGTGTAAAAACAGCATTGTAAATAACAGATAAGATTGTAAATAAATTGCTCAGCTGTGCCAACCTTGGGGTTCATGATGCCCTCCTGCTTGAAGCGGGCGTAGAACATGTCCATGGAGTAGACCTCGCTCCAGAGGTAGCCGTAGTACTGGGCGTCGTAACCACCTGCCAGGTGGCCAAACGTGGCAGGCATGTTGGTTCCTATGGGCACAATGGCAAAGAGAAAGGATTGTTTAAAAGCTGTGACAATTACCATAGGAGTTGGCAAGATGGCACAAACAGATCTGGGACCAGGCTACCAAACTACAGCTGTGATGGTGGTCTGGCTCATTGGTTGAGGTTGTCTCTGACCTGAGGATGCGGGCACGCCCAGGATCTCCTGGCACAGCCGGGCGTACTCCTCGGCCGGGTCCAGGCCATTCTTGGTGTGGAGTGCCTGGTCCACCTTGGCCAGGACAATCTGACGCAGGTTAAACATACCTGCATGGGAGGGAGAGGGTTAACACTTTAACACACTGATACCTGTAAACCAGGTAGTTCTTCAGGAGTCTGTTTGGTGACCACAGCCCAATAACCTAACCTCCAGCACTGGTGTACAAGGTGTTAAGGGGTGTTCTATTAAGGAACCAGGGCATTGTTTCGTAGTGACCCACCCGTGTTGGCCAGCCGGGACTTCATGAGTTTATCCAGCAGGTCGTCAGGGATAGGGGCACCCGTCTTGTAGTGTTTGGACATGCGCTGCAGGGGCTCTTTCTCCCACACCCAGTTCTCCAGCATCTGGGAGGGCGCCTCCACAAAGTCCCGCTCCACGTGAGTCCCGCTGAACATGGCAAAGTCAGCCTGGTAGCAGCAGAGACAGAGGAGAGACAGGGATCTGTTAATAAACTAATCCTGAGGTGTTAGTAGTAGACATCAAACTGGAACAATTTGATGTTCATATCAGTCTGAATAAAAAATATCATGCATGTATAATATGAAATACACTGCTCAAAAAAATAAAGGGAACACTTAAACAACACAATGTAACTCCAAGTCAATCACACTTCTGTGAAATCAAACTGTCCACTTAGGAAGCAACACTGATTGACAATAAATTTCACATGCTGTTGTGCAAATGGAATAGACAACAGGTGGAAATTATAGGCAATTAGCAAGACACCCCCAATAAAGAAGTGGTTCTGCAGGTGGTGACCACAGACCACTTCTCAGTTCCTATGCTTCCTGGCTGATGTTTTGGTCACTTTTGAATGCTGGCGGTGCTTTCACTCTAGTGGTAGCATGAGACGGAGTCTACAACCCACACAAGTGGCTCAGGTAGTGCAGCTCATCCAGGATGGCACATCAATGCGAGCTGTGGCAAGAAGGTTTGCTGTGTCTGTCAGCGTAGTGTCCAGAGCATGGAGGCGCTACCAGGAGACAGGCCAGTACATCAGGAGACGTGGAGGAGGCCGTAGGAGGGCAACAACCCAGCAGCAGGACCGCTACCGCCGCCTTTGTGCAAGGAGGAGCAGGAGGAGCACTGCCAGAGCCCTGCAAAATGTGCATGTGTCTGCTCAAACGGTCAGAAACAGACTCCATGAGGGTGGTATGAGGGCCCGACATCCACAGGTGGGGGTTGTGCTTAAAGCCCAACACCGTGCAGGACGTTTGGCATTTGCCAGAGAACACCAAGATTGGCAAATTCGCCACTGGCGCCCTGTACAGATGAAAGCAGGTTCACAATGAGCACATGTGACAGACGTGACAGAGTCTGGAGACGCCGTGGAGAACCTGCAACATCCTCTAGCATGACCGGTTTGGCGGTGGGTCAGTCATGGTGTGGGGTGGCATTTCTTTGGGGGCCGCACAGCCCTCCATGTGCTCGCCAGAGGTAGCCTGACTGCCATTAGGTACAGAGATGAGATCCTCAGACCCCTTGTGAGACCATATGCTGGTGCGGTTGGCCCTGGGTTCCTCCTAATGCAAGACAATGCTAGACCTCATGTGGCTGGAGTGTGTCAGCAGTTCCTGCAAGAGGAAGGCATTGATGCTATGGACCGCCCGTTCCCCAGACCTGAATCCAATTGAGCACATCTGGGACATCATGTCTCGCTCCATCCACCAATGCCACGTTGCACCACAGACTGTCCAGGAGTTGGCGGATGCTTTAGTGCAGGTCTGGGAGGAGATCCCTCAGGAGACCATCCGCCACCTCATCAGGAGCATGCCCAGGCGTTGTAGGGAGGTCATACAGGCACGTGGAGGCCACACACACTACTGAGCCTCATTTTGACTTGTTTTAAGGACATTACATCAAAGTTGGAGCAGCCTTTAGTGTGGTTTTCCACTTTAATTTTGAGGGTGACTCCAAATCCAGACCTCCATGGGTTGATAAATTTGATTTCCATTGATAATTTTTGTGTGATTTTGTTGTCAGCACATTCAACTATGTAAAGAAAAAAGTATTTAAGATTATTTCATTCATTCAGATCTAGGATGTGTTGTTTAAGTGTTCCCTTTATTTTTTTGAGCAGTGTATATATTTTAGATTGAATAATCAGAGGAGGACACTGCCCTCTCAGGCATTAAAGTGACTTGCAAGAAGTCCTTGTTTACAAACTCTTTCAGGTTGATTTTACAGGAAATTAAGAGCCAGAGTGGGAAATATATTAACCATCACACTAAAATGCCTTAATTTTTTTGACATTTTAGTCATTTCGCAGACGCTCTTATCCAGAGCGACTTACAATTAGTGAGTGCATACATTGTTCATACTGGCCCCCCCTGGTTTATTCAGACAAACATTAATTTCAGTGCTTAGGAACAGAACAATGTTGTATACTAGTAATGACACCACACACACACACACCTGAGCGCAGAGCTGGTGCATGACATGGCCAAACTCGTGGAAGTAGGTCTCCACCTCGTCATGCTGCAGCAGGGAAGGGGCGTCGGCCGTGGGCTTGCTGAAGTTGGCCACCATGGCTGCCACCGCCATCTGGCGGGTCCCGTCCGACAGCAGACAGCCGGGCTGCAGGCCGAAGCAGGCCGCGTGGCCGTACTTCCCCTCTCTGGGGGGGGGTTACACACAATCACCATGACTGTTGAACATGACTGGCTAAAACTTTTGATATGTTTATTTTAGGGCTGTCAAAAATAGCGCGTTAACGACGTTAATTAGTTGTTTGCTGTTAATTACGTCAATTTTTTTAACGCATTTCACGCATGCGCAGTGTGACAAATTATTCAGGTCAGGAAAGTGGTTGGGAGCTAGAGGCGAGATGGAGCAAGGTGAGCAAAGTGGGCCTATTGACGGATTCAAATATAAAAAGAATGATGATGGTACAGTTAACAAGTACAAGGTTATTTGCAAGATTTGTAAGAAGGAGTTTCAATTTCACCAGGGCTGTTCAAGCTTGAAGTACCATGTCAACGCCAAACATGCGTTTGCTGGGCCGTCAGATTCAGCAAGTGGTTTGCGCCAGACCACGCTGAATGTTTGCAGGCAATTAACAAAATCAACCTCAGATAATTTGACCAACACAATAGCAAAATGGATTGCAAAGGATTGTAGACCCATTAGCATTGTAGAAGACTCAGGTTTCCTTGATGTTTTGCAAGTGGCGTCTCAAGACTCATTCTATAAGCCACCGTCAAGAGCCACAGCCAAAGACAAATATTATGGTGTGTAGTATGTTTCAGCTTGATTTAAAACACCATTATTTGGCTGTGTTAATAAACAGACATAATATGAAAATTATGTATCTGTGTCCTGTTATTTATCTTTTGGTATGCATTTCAGAAAAAAAATGGTTAGGATTCAGGTGTAATTGCAAATAGTGATTAATCATGATTAATCCACTGAAAATTCTGATTAATTTGATTAAAAATTTTAATCATTTGACAGCCCTAGTTTATTTTTTTATTGTCTCCCTCATAATGTTGACGAGCAAAGGTGAGCTCTTTCTTTATTTTAATTGCAGTTGAACTTCATTTACAAAATTAAACTGCAACTCTGCAGAGCAATGAAATACAGATTTCTTCCCCTCCCAAAAAGGATCAAATCCTTATAATAATAATAATAAATAATAATATGCCATTTAGCAGACGCTTTTATCCAAAGCGACTTACAGTCATGCGTGCATACATTTTTGTGTATGGGTGGTCCCGGGGATCGAACCCACTACCTTGGCGTTACAAGCGCCGTGCTCTACCAGCTGAGCTACAGAGGACCACATATAAAAGATCGATATATCATAACATTCATCGTACATAGCACATTGTTTTGCTTTTTTGTGTATTGATGTGAATATTGATGTGTATATTGATGTGTATAGTGTATATTGACGTGTATAGTGTATATCGATGTGAATATTGATGTGTATAGTGTATATCGATGTGAATATTGATGTGTATAGTGTATATCGATGTGAATATTGATGTGTATAGTGTATATCGATGTGAATATTGATGTGTATAGTGAATATCGATGTGTATATTGATGTGTATAGTGAATATTGATGTGTATAGTGTATATTGATGTGTATAGTGTATATTGATGTGAATATTGATGTGTATAGTGTATATTGATGTGAATATTGATGTGTATAGTATATATATATATATTGATGTGTATAGTGTATATCGATGTGAATATTGATGTGTATAGTGAATATTGATGTGTATATTGATGTGTATAGTGAATATTGATGTGTATATTGATGTGTAGTGTATATTGATGTGTATATTGATGTGTATAGTGTATATTGACGTGTATAGTGTATATCGATGTGAATATTGATGTGTATAGTGTATATCGATGTGAATATTGATGTGTATAGTGTATATCGATGTGAATATTGATGTGTATAGTGTATATCGATGTGAATATTGATGTGTATAGTGAATATCGATGTGTATATTGATGTGTATAGTGAATATTGATGTGTATAGTGTATATTGATGTGTATAGTGTATTGATGTGAATATTGATGTGTATAGTGTATATTGATGTGAATATTGATGTGTATAGTATATATATATATATTGATGTGTATAGTGTATATCGATGTGAATATTGATGTGTATAGTGAATATTGATGTGTATATTGATGTGTATAGTGAATATTGATGTGTATATTGATGTGTAGTGTATATTGATGTGTATATTGATGTGTATAGTGTATATTGATGTGTATATTGATGTGTATAGTGTATATTGATGTGAGTACTGATGTGTAGTGTATATTGATGTGAATATTGATGTGTATAGTATATATATTGATGTGTACAGTGTATAGTGTATATTGATGTGAATATTGATGTGTATAGTGTATATTGATGTGAATATTGATGTGTATAGTGAATATTGATGTGAATATTGATGTGAATAGTGTATATTGATGTGTATAGTGAATATTGATGTGTATATTGATGTGTATAGTGAATATTGATGTGTATAGTGTAGATTGATGTGTATAGTGTATATTGATGTGAATATTGATGTGTATAGTGTATATTGATGTGAATATTGATGTGTATAGTATATATATATATATATATATATATATATATATTGATGTGTATAGTGTATATGGATGTGTATAGTGTATATTGATGTGAATATTGATGTGTATAGTGTATATTGATGTGAATATTGATGTGTATTGTGAATATTGATGTGTATAGTGAATATTGATGTGTATATTGATGTGTATAGTAAATATGGATGTGTATATTGGTGTGTATAGTGTAGATTGATGTGTATAGCGTATACTGATGTGAATATTGATGTATATTGATGTGTTTAGTGTATATTTATGTGTTTGATGTGTACACAGGGGGCACATGTGAAAGAGACCTTGGTCTCAGCATGAATTCCTGTTAAAATAAAGGCTAAATAAAATAAAATAGTAAACCAAAGGCGGCAATCTTTAAAATCCTTGCCCCTTTTTGATCTCCTCTGCTTTCCTCCGACTCACCTTGGGAAGAGGTCCAGGTAGAACTGGCCCACCACCGTGCCTGAGGTGCGGTCCTTGACGCAGTAGAGGGTGACGTCGTCGTGCCACACAGGAGCGCCCTCCACCAGGTCAAAGGTGAGGTTGAGCAGCTCCTGGTAGATGTCCAACAGGCCCCGGGTCACCACCTCCATGGGGAAGTACTCTTTCAGCTGGTTCTGGTCCACCGCGTACTGGGTCTCCTCCACCTACAGGGGGGCAGAGCAGAGGAAATAGATTCAATTAAACACTTTAAAACGTTTTTTATCCCCTCAAGGGCAAATACACAGCCCACAGGGTCAGCTCTACCACCGCAGTAGAAAATACAGAGATTTGTTTTTATTATCCCGTTATTCTTTTTGCATAAATATAGGCGATGCACACACACACACACACACACACACACACACACACACACACATATATATATATATATATATATACACACTATAGACAGATAATGGCGCCGGAGAAGATGGCTGCCGTTTTACATACACTATAGAGAATGGCGCCGGAGAAGATGGCTTCCGTTTTACAGCCCTCTAACCAATTGTACTATTATGTGTGTTTTTCCGCGTTATTTGTAATTTATTTTGTACATAATGTTTCTGCCATCGTCTCTTATAACCAAAAAGAGCTTCTGGATATCAGGACAGCGATTACTCACCTCGTATTGGACGAAGATTTTTTCTTCAACAAGGCGGCCGCGAAGGACAGCCTACAGACACCCGACAAGGCCCAAATCCCCGTCATTCGCATGAGGAAGAGACGGAGATATCGTGGACGTAGGTCGGGGTGCCTTGTAAGGTTCCAATGGCGAGCGAGTAAACTGCCTCTCCCATCAATCCTATTATCCAATCTTCAATCATTTGAGAATAAATGGGATGACCTAAGATTATGGTTATCCTACCAACGGGACACTAAAAACTGTAATATCTTATGTTTCACCGAGTCGTGGCTGAACGACGACATGGACAACATACAGCTAGCGGGCTATACGCTACATCGGCAGGATAGAACGGCTGACTCCGGTAAGACAAGGGGTGGCGGTCTGTGTATATTTGTAAACAACAGCTGGTGCACAAAATCCAATTCTAAGGAAGTCTCAAGGTTTTGCTCGCCTGAGGTAGAGTATCTCATGATAAGCTGTAGACCACACTATTTACCAAGAGAGTTTTCATCTATATTTTTCATAGCTGTCTATTTACCACCACAAACCAATGCTGGCATTAAGATTGCACTCAATGAGCTGTATAAGGCCATAAGTCAAAAGGAAAACGCTCATCCAGAGGCAGCGCTCCTAGTGGCCAGGGACTTTAATGCAGGGAAACTTAAATCCGTTTTACCTAATTTCTACCAGCATGTTAAATGTGCAACCAGAGGAAAAAAAACTCTAGACCACCTTTACTCCACACACAGAGATGCATACAAAGCTCTCCCTCGCCCTCCATTTGGCAAATCTGACCATAACTCTATCCTCCTGATTGCTGCTTATAAGCAAAAACTAAAGCAGGAAGCACCAGTGACTCGGTTAATAAAAAAGTGGTCAGATGACGCAGATGCTAAGCTACAGGACTGTTTTGCTAGCACAGACTGGAACATGTTCCGGGATTCTTCAGATAGCATTGAGGAGTACACCACATCAGTCACTGGCTTCATCAATAAGTGCATCGATGATGTCGTCCCCACAGTGACCGTACGTACATACCCCAACCAGAAGCCATGGATTACAGGCAACATCCGCACTGAGCTAAAGGGTAGAGCTGCCGCTTTCAAGGAGCGGGACTCTAACCCGGACGCTTATAAGAAATCCCACTATGCCCTCAGACGAACCATCAAACAGGCAAAGAGTCAATACAGGACTAAGATTGAATCGTACTACACCGGCTCTGACGCTCGTCGGATGTGGCAGGGCTTGAAAACTATTACAGACTACAAAGGGAAGCACAGCCGCGAGTTGCCCAGTGACACAAGACTTCCAGACGAGCTAAACCACTTCTATGCTCGCTTTGAGGCAAGCAACACTGAAGCATGCATGACAGCACCAGCTGTTCCGGATGACTATGTGAACACGCTCTCCGTAGCCGATGTGAGTAAGACTTTTAAGCAGGTCAACATTCACAAGGCCGCAGGGCCAGACGGATTACCAGGACGTGTACTCCGAGCATGTGCTGACCAACTGGCAAGTGTCTTCACTGACATTTTCAACATGTCCTTGACTGAGTATGTCATACCAACATGTTTCAAGCAGACCACCATAGTCCCCGTGCCCAAGGACACTAAGATAACCTGCCTAAATGACTACCGACCCGTAGCACTGACGTCTGTAGCCATGAAGTGCTTTGAAAGGCTGGTCATGGCTCACATCAACACCATTATCCCAGAAACCCTAGACCCACTCCAATTTGCATACCGCCCCAACAGATCCACAGATGATGCAATCTCTATTGCACTCCACACTGCCCTTTCCCACCTGGACAAGAGGAACACCTACGTGAGAATGCTATTCATTGACTACAGCTCAGCATTCAACACCATAGTGCCCTCAAAGCTCATCACTAAGCTAAGGATCCTGGGACTAAACACCTCCCTCTGCAACTGGATCCTGGACTTCCTGACGGGCCGCCCCCAGGTGGTAAGGGTAGGTAACAACAAATCTGCCACACTGATCCTCAACACAGGGGCCCCTCAGGGGTGCGTGCTCAGTCCCCTCCTGTACTCCCTGTTCACCCATGACTGCATGGCCAGGCATGACTCCAACACCATCATTAAGTTTGCAGACGACACAACAGTGGTAGGCCTGATCACCGACAACGATGAGACAGCCTATAGGGAGGAGGTCAGAGACCTGGCAGTGTGGTGCCAGGATAACAACCTCTCCCTCAATGTGACCAAGACAAAGGAGATGATTGTGGACTACAGGGGAAAAAAAGAGGACTGAGCACGCCCCCATTCTCATCGACGGGGCTGTAGTGGAACAGGTTGAGAGCTTCAAGTTCCTTGGTGTCCACATCACCAACGAACTATCATATTATTATGGTCAAAACACACCAAGACAGTTGTGAAGAGGGCACGACAAAGCCTATTCCCCCTCAGGAGACTGAAAAGATTTGGCATGGGTCCTCAGATCCTCAAAAAATTATACAGCTGCACCATCGAGAGCATCCAGACTGGTTGCATCACCGCCTGGTATGGCAACTGCTTGGCCTCCAACCGCAAGGCACTACAGAGGGTAGTGTGTACGGCCCAGTACATCACTGCGGCCAAGCTTCCTGCCATCCAGGACCTCTATACCAGGCGGTGTCAGAGGAAGGCCCTCAAAATTCTCAAAGACTCCAGCCACCCTAGTCATAGACTGTTCTATCTGCTACCGCACGGCAAGCGGTACCAGAGTGCCAAGTCTAGGTCCAAAAGACTTCTCAACAGCTTCTACCCCCAAGCCATAAGACTCCTGAACAGCTAATCATGGCTACCCGGACTATTTGCACTGCCCCCCACCCCATCTTTTTACGCTGCTGCTAGTCTGTTAATTATTTATGCATAGTCACTTTAACTCTACCCACATGTAAATATTACTTCAACTATCTCAACTAGCCGGTACCCCCGCACATTGACTCTGCACCGGTACCCCCCTGTATATATAGCCTCCCTACTGTTATTTTATTTTACTTCTGCTCTTTTTTTTCCCTCAACACTTTTATGTTGTTGTTTTATTTTACTATTTTTATTAAAAATAAATGCACTGTTGGTTAAGGGCTGTAAGTAAGCATTTCACTGTAATGTCTGCACCTGTTGTATTCGGCGCATGTGGCCAATACAATTTGATTTGATTAGATTTGATTGGATATACACATATACAGCTGCGGAAAAAATTAAGAGACCACTGCAAAATTATCAGTTTCTCTGGTTTTACTATTTATAGGTATGTGTTTGGGTAAAAATAAAATTTTTGTTTTATTCTATAAACTACTGACAACATTTCTCCCAAATTCCCAAATTTTTTTTGGTCATTTAGAGCATTTATTTGCAGAAAATGACAACTGGTCAAAATAACAAAAAAGATGCAGTGTTGTCAGACCTCGATTAATGCAAAGAAAATAAGTTCATGTTCATTTTTAAACAACACAATATTAATGTTTTAACTTAGGAAGAGATCAGAAATCAATATTTGGTGGAATAACCCTGATTTTTTAATCACAGCTTTCATGCGTCTTGGCATGCTCTCCACCAGTCTTTCACATTGATGTTGGGTGACTTTATGCCACCCTTGGCGCAGAAATTCAAGCAGCTCGG
Organism: Coregonus clupeaformis; assembly: GCF_020615455.1. Classification (NCBI taxonomy): domain Eukaryota; kingdom Metazoa; phylum Chordata; class Actinopteri; order Salmoniformes; family Salmonidae; genus Coregonus; species Coregonus clupeaformis. The sequence continues at coordinate 37,233,295 of NC_059202.1, forward strand.
CTTTGTTTGATGGCTTGTGACCATCCAGCTTCCTCTTGATCACATTCCGGAAGTTTTCAAATGGGGTTCAGGTCTGGAGATTGGGCTGGCCATGACAGGGTCTTGATCTGGTGGTCCTCCATCCACACCTTGATTGACCTGGCTGTGTGGCATGGCGCATTGGCCTGCTGGAAAAAACAATCCTCAGAGTTGGGGAACAATGTCAGAGCAAAAGGAAGCAAGTTTTCTTCCAGGACAACCTTGTACGTGGCTTGATTCATGCGTCCTTCACAAAGACAAATCTGCCCGATTCCAGCCTTGCTGAAGCACCTCCAGATCATCACCAATCCTCCACCAAATGTCACAGTGGGTGCGAGACACTGTGGCTTGTAGGCCTCTCCAGGTCTCTGTCTAACCATTAGACGACCAGGTGTTGGGGAAAGCTGAAAATTGGACTCATCAGAGAAGATTACCTTACTCCAGTCCTCTACGGTCCAATCCTTATGGTCTTTTGCAAACCTCATCCTGGCTCTTCTTTGCTTCTCATTGATGAAGGGCTTTTTTCTAGCTTTGCACGACTTCAGCCCTGCCCCTAGGAGCCTGTTTCGAACCGTCCTCGCCGTGCACTTCACCCCAGCTGCCGTTTGCCATTCTTTTTGTAGGTCACTTGATGTCATCCTACGGTTGTTGAGTGACATTCGAATGAGTTGGCGGTCATCCCGGTCAGTAGAGTGTCGTTTTCGCCCTCTGCCGGTCTGTAGCTTTGTTGTCCCCAATGTCTGCTGCTTGACCTTGTTCTTATGAACCACCGACTTTGAAATTTTAAGGATGGAAGCAACCTGACGCTCACTGTATCCCTCTGCCAGTAAAGCCAGAAATGAACCCTTATTTTCCTCACTCAAAACTTTCCTTTTCAACTATTTTGGCATGGTCAATAGTTATTTTTTGATTAATATTACTTTTGAGGTACTATTAGCACTGTTTTTGCCATCCAGCTGGTCCTATTGCAAAAGGATAGTGATGACCACAGCAGTGGTTTTTATACTTTTCCTCGTTAAATAAGATTTGGTTAATGTGATCACCTAATCAGTACCTCATTCAGTAGAATGAGGTGTGCCTGTGTTGGAATTCAACAGACACTGGAATAGAATGGCTGTCATACATGTAGAGATGCTGATTTAAGAAAAATTTGCAGTGGTCTCTTAATTTTTTTCAGAGCTGTATATATATATATATATATATATACACATACAGTGGGGAGAACAAGTATTTGATACACTGCCGATTTTGCAGGTTTTCCTACTTACAAAGCATGTAGTGGTCTGTAATTTTTATCATAGGTACACTTCAACTGTGAGAGACGGAATCTAAAACAAAAATCCATAAAATCACATTGTATGATTTTTAAGTAATTAATTTGCATTTTATTGCATGACATAAGTATTTGATCACCTACCAACCAGTAAGAATTCCGGCTCTCACAGACCTGTTAGTTTTTCTTTAAGAAGCTCTCCTGTTCTCCACTCATTACCTGTATTAACTGCACCTGTTTGAACTCGTTACCTATATAAAGAAAAACGAACAGGTCAGTGAGAGCCGGAATTCTTACTGGTTGGTAGGTGATCAAATACTTATGTCATGCAATAAAATGCAAATTAATTACTTAAAAATCATACAATGTGATTTTCTGGATTTTTGTTTTAGATTCCGTCTCTCACAGTTGAAGTGTACCTATGATAAAAATCACAGACCTCTACATGCTTTGTAAGTAGGAAAACCTGCAAAATCGGCAGTGTGTCAAATACTTGTTCTCCCCACTGTATACCGTAATTTTCGGACTATAAGCCGCGCCTTTTTCCCCATTTTTCGACCCTGCGGCTTATATAACGGTGCGGCTAATCTATGAATTTTTACAGCTAACGGCCACTAGAAGGCCTCCTAAATCTATGGATTTTACAGGTTACAGTCCACCAACTTTAACTCTATGGGCTCTATGACAGGTCCGCGCCCCCCACCTTTAAGCGGCGGGCTCCAGCAGGAAAAGCTGGAGGCCGGAAAAGAGTGAGACAGGTAGCGTGCAAAAGTAAAAGTGGAACCGAGAGTGGTACGAGAGACAGAACGAGAGACAGAAAGAGAGCAAGACAGACAGACATTACGAGAGCGAGACAGTTTGTCTCTTTCCCGACAATCCCCTCTGTGCACGAACCCTTACATATGGTAATTAAACATTAAAACACCTGCGGCTTATAGTCCAGTGCGACTTATATATGTACGCATCATTCAATTTAGCTGCTGCGGCTTATACTCCGGTGCACCTTATAGTGCGGAAAATACGGTATATACAGTGGGGGAAAAAAGTATTTAGTCAGCCACCAATTGTGCAAGTTCTCCCACTTAAAAAGATGAGAGAGGCCTGTAATTTTCATCATAGGTACACGTCAACTATGACAGACAAATTGAGAGAAAAAAAATCAAGACAATCACATTGTAGGATTTTTAATTAATTTATTTGCAAATTATGGTGGAAATAAGTATTTGGTCACCTACAAACAAGCAAGATTTCTGGCTCTCACAGACCTGTAACTTCTTTAAGAGGCTCCTCTGTCCTCCACTCGTTACCTGTATTAATGGCACCTGTTTGAACTTGTTATCAGTATAAAAGACACCTGTCCACAACCTCAAACAGCCACACTCCAAACTCCACTATGGCCAAGACCAAAGAGCTGTCAAAGGACACCAGAAACAAAATTGTAGACCTGCACCAGGCTGGGAAGACTGAATCTGCAATAGGTAAGCAGCTTGTTTTGAAGAAATCAACTGTGGGAGCAATTATTAGGAAATGGAAGACATACAAGACCACTGATAATATCCCTCGATATGGGGCTCCACGCAAGATATCACCACGTGGGGTCAAAATGATCACAAGAACGGTGAGCAAAAATCCCAGAACCACACGGAGGGACCTAGTGAATGACCTGCAGAGAGATGGGACCAAAGTAACAAAGCCTACCATCAGTAACACACTACGCCGCCAGGGACTCAAATCCTGCAGTGCCAGACGTGTCCCCCTGCTTAAGCCAGTACATGTCCAGGCCCGTCTGAAGTTTGCTAGAGTGCATTTGGATGATCCAGAAGAGGATTGGGAGAATGTCATATGGTCAGATGAAACCAAAATATAACTTTTTGGTAAAAACTCAACTCGTCGTGTTTGGAGGACAAAGAATGCTGAGTTGCATCCAAATAACACCATACCTACTGTGAAGCATGGGGGTGGAAACATCATGCTTTGGGGCTGTTTTTTTGCAAAGGGACCAGGACGACTGATCCGTGTAAAGGAAAGAATGAACGGGGCCATGTATCGTGATATTTTGAGTGAAAACCTCCTTCCATCAGCAAGGGCATTGAAGATGAAACGTGGCTGGGTCTTTCAGCATGACAATGATCCCAAACACACCGCCCGGGCAACGAAGGAGTGGCTTCGTAAGAAGCATTTCAAGGTCCTGGAGTGGCCTAGCCAGTCTCCAGATCTCAACCCCATAGAAAATCTTTGGAGGGAGTTGAAAGTCCGTGTTGCCCAGCGACAGCCCCAAAACATCACTGCTCTAGAGGAGATCTGCATGTAGGAATGGGCCAAAATACCAGAAACAGTGTGTGAAAACCTTGTGAAGACTTACAGAAAACGTTTGACCTGTGTCATTGCCAACAAAGGGTATACAACAAAATATTGAGAAACTTTTGTTATTGACCAAATACTTATTTTCCACCATAATTTGCAAATAAATTCATAAAAAATCCTACAATGTGATTGTCTGGATTTTTTTTTCTCATTTTGTCTGTCATAGTTGACGTGTACCTATGATGAAAATTACAGGCCTCTCTCATATTTTTAAGTGGGAGAACTTGCACAATTGGTGGCTGACTAAATACTTTTTTCCCCCACTGTATATACACATACATACACACACACCCACACACACACACACACACACACATATATATACACAAATAAATATAGGCTATTCTTAAAAGATAAGAATACAAACATAAAGTTAATGGCTCAGTAGAATATAATAAACAATTTAACATAAGTATAATACAGGAAGGCACAATTTATAGTCCAATATTTACACGTGTTTTGGGGATTGGGGGGCAATACAACAGAACAATCAGCTTCCTATTTCGCAACAAAGCCTCCTTCACTCATGCTGCCAAACATGCCCTCGTAAAACTGACTATCCTACCAATCCTTGACTTCGGCGATGTCATTTACAAAATAGCCTCCAACACTCTCCTCAGCAAATTGGATGTAATCTATCACAGTGCCATCCGTTTTGTCACCAATGCCCCATATATTACCCACCATTGTGACCTGTACGCTCTTGTTGGCTGGCCCTCACTACATATTCGTCGCCAAACCCAGTGGCTCCAGGTCATCTATAAATCACTGCTAGGCAAATCCCCGCCTTATCTTAGCTCACTGGTCCCCATAGCAACACCCACCCGTAGTCTGCGCTCCAGCAGGTATATCTCACTGGTCATCCCCAAAGCCAACACCTCCTTTGGCCACCATTCCTTCCAGTTCTCTGCTGCAAATGGCAGGAATGAACTGCAAAAATCTCTGAAGCTGGAGACTTATCTCCCTCACTAACTTTAAGCATCAGTTGTCAGAGCAGCTCACCGATCACTGCACCTGTACACAGCCCATCTGTAATTAGCCCACCCAACTACCTCATCCCCATATTGTTATTTACATTGTTATTTATTTTGCTCATTTGCACCCCAGTATCTCTATTTACACATCATCTTCTGCACATCTATCACTCCAGTGTTAATACTAAATTGTAATTATTTTGCACTATGGCCTATTTATTGCCTTACCTCCATAACTTACTACATTTGCACACACTGTATATAGATTTTCTATTGTGTTATTGACTTTATGTTTTGTTTACCCCATATGTAACTCTGTGTTGTTGTTTTTAATCGCACTGCTTTGCTTTATCTTGGCCAGGTCGCAGTTGTAAATGAGAACTTGTTCTCAACTGGCTTACCTGGTTAAATAAAGTTTTTTTTAAATCTTTGCATTCTGAAACTCTGATATCATCCAACAGCGATGTATTTATGTGTGTGTTAAATAAATGACTGTTGGGTCACTGAGCGTAACAGACACTGTATTTTCCCTCTTCTCTACCTGGGTCATGAAGTAACGCGTGTCCCAGGCATGCAGCTCGCCGTTGAAAGGCAGGTTCCTCTTCTGGCACTCCTTCTCCTTCAGTGTGAGGATGACCCTGCGCTCCTCCTCCCCCAGGGGCTTCAGCTTACGGGCCAGCTCCTCTGGAAAAGAGGAACATTACCTTATTGTCAAAAGGTACACAAAGGACATGTGTCTCCTCCGAAAGACAGACACAGGTTGGAGCAGAGGGGTGGTAACTAGTGTGTGTGTAATTGCGCGTGCATTGTTGTACAATTTTTTGCAATGTGAACCATTTTGTGTTGTAGCAGTTGTGTTTGTTAATGCATAGTTGTGTGTGAGCAATGCCCTCAACAAACAATATGACATCAATACTTTCCCTAAAATAGAACAGGGTGGTTACGGCCAGGGGAGTATAGTGAAGCAGCTGCAGCACACACAAAAAACTAATGTTTTATTGTCACATACACCGGATAGGTGCAGTGAAATGTGTTGTTTTACAGGATCAGCCAGAGTACTACAGTGCCCCTGGAGCAAGTTAGGGTTTAATTATTACACATATATTACTTTGTTTCTGATAGAATGGACAACAGCCTCTGCAGCTAACAATAGTCAACCACAAACAACTAGCCAAATTGTACACTGGTCAGTTGAAAATGGAACCACGAACAATAACAACCTTTCAATGAGTTGTACGAACTCCTTCCTCAACCCCTCCGATCTCGATCAGTAACACCCACCTAGGAAGCCGGCCACCTTCTTGCCAGACTTGGCCATGTTCATCTCCAGGACAAAGTCAGTGTGGGTGGTGAAGCCCAGCAGGGAGCTCTTCTGAGCCCTCAGCTGCACTAGCTCCTTCAGGATGGCAGAGTTCTCCTACACCAGGAGAAAATTACACAGGGTGGAATCTGAAATTCATTCCAGGGGACCATTTTTCAGGTTATCATTGGTGCTCAGAGAAAATACAAAATGTGGAGCTGAAACGCACCACCAACCAACATGTTGTCTATCATACATGTTGGCTGAAATAAACTTAAACGTACATTTCCGTGCAGCAATTCAACTTTATTTGAGGGGGCTCGTTGATTTTCTTGTTTCAAGTACTTTCTCTGGTCATTGCCATGTATTTTTTTTTTATTATTACGGAAGTGTACCCAATTCTCCCCAATACCGGATAGCATCTCTGTCTCACACAGAACAGACCATGGCTCACCTCTTTGCAGCGAGAGTTGAAGGCCTCCTCCAGCTTCCTACGGGTCTCGGGGATGAAGCACTTCTTCATGGTGGGGAAGTAATGAGGGTACTTGAGGGTGATCTTCAGCTTGTCCCCGTCCTTCTCCAGCGAGCTCAGGAAATCCTCGGGGAGACCGCCTAAAGTGCATCGTCATACATGTCGGAAGTCATATTTCTGGATTTGCTTTCAATTATCCAGCGCTTGTTGCTTCTTTTTTTACGCAATCAAATTGGAAACCTGAAAACTAGCTCGATTTTCATATGGCCAAGAAAGAGACATCAACATTTCCAAGCGTCCTTCCCCTTAATGTCACTAAATCAGTTACTGTCGAACTGCACAGTGACCGTCGGTGAAAGTGATGTTTTTGGCATTCTTTTGACCCGTGACTTCTACAAAAGAACAGGGACTGCTTTGATAAGTGCCTGACCAATGATCCAATTGCAGACCAAATCTATAGCCTATGAACTCACCCAGCTCCTCTCTGGTGAAAACCAGACTGGTGGTGTCCTCGTTCAGGTGCTTGTTGAAGTCAATGCACAGGTTGCTCAGCTTCTTCTTAATCCTCTTGACTTCCTATTTTGAGATAGAAGTAAGACAATGGGTTGACAATGACCCTAATGATCAGAGGTAGAGCTGGGTTCAAATACTTTTTAAAATATTTTCTGATACTTTAGCTGTGCTTGTCTGAACCACTACAGGCAGGCTAAAGCAATCGCTCAGTATTGGAAAGATGTCAAATAGTATTTGAACCAAGGTCTAATCAGAGTATGAGCTTTGGAATTTAAAACCTTTCAGTAAAGTCCCTTACATCCTGTGTCTCTTTGGTCAGGTGGAGGCCGTTCCTTTGGCCCAGCTTGATGAGCCTCTCCATGTACCTCTTGGATTCATCAGTGAGCGTGTCAGCGTCAACCTTCCCCTGTGAGGACGGAAAGCAGAACTCGGGTGATGAGAACGATACTCCACCCAGCCTTTGCCTTAGCCATAGGATAATTCTAAAGACAACATGATGAGGCAATAACATTTGAAAACATACAGGCCTCACCTACAGAGATCTATCGGTTTATCTCAACAGGCCAAAGGGTATTTTCCCCTTCTTTATTAGTCCTGATCCCTCAAAGTATTTATCAGCTGTACTGATCTGATGAAGTGGCAGACGAAAGCACATCCACTGAGTGTGTTTTCAGATCAGGGCAGACTTCAGATGAAAAATAAATCAAATGACTTTTTTCTTCCCTTTTTAGCTCAGACCTTGCTGATAGCTATTTTATTGAGGAAAAATGTACTTTCTATGACTGTGATATGTGGATGTCCCACCTAGCTATCTTAAGATGAATGCACTAACTGTAAGTCGCTCTGGAAAAGAGCATCTGCTAAATGACTCAAATGTCGATGTAAAGAGATGAGGAGAGGAAGTCACTTTAGACTATTGAGATGGACCTTCTGTATTGACCTCTTCCTCCTCACCTCCAGCGCCACGATCCTCTGGTATACATCCTCCCTCATGCTCATCTCCACGTCAAACTCTGACAGCTTCTTGTCGGCGTCGGTGCTGGCCGTGCGCACGTCCTTGGAGGAGGACACGTGCTGGGGGAAGTCCAGCATATTGCGCTCAACTGGAACAACATGTCAAAATGCAAGCGTGAGCAGGTGTTATGAGTGTCATTTTCTTTGCATGTGATTTTTATTATTTATTTAAACAGGGAATCCCCCTGAGACCAAGGCTTCTTTTTAAAGGGAGCCCTGCACAGAATCATACAAACTCACAATATTTACAATTCCAATGCAATAAAAACATAAAACATTTACAAGCAATTGAAGAAAAGTAACTTGCAAAACACGATCATGAAAAAAATAACATTCCTCACTATAAAAAAAAGTCAGCAACTGTATCATGATGCACTGTATCATGACGATGATTATATATATTGGGCTTTTTCAGTGCTCAGAGTGCTTTCGTACTGAAAGACTGGAACTCACCTCATCCATTACCAATGTGTAGCACCCACCTGTAGTTTATAAATCCAGTCTAATGTGAAAATGTTCTGTTTGAAACATAAGCTCATGTTTTGGGGAATGTGCATTGTGATGAAACAGGTAACAAAAGGCCTAAAATGATGAGGCAGGAAAGCGAGTATAAAAACATGTTATTTTGTACAATATATTTTGCTGCTCTGGGTTTATGAAAGGCTACAACTGCCTGATGTAACATCTACAGCCCAGGGTCCACTGCCTTTGCCCTGGCTTCAAAACAATGCCCAAAACACTATTGTGGTGAGCATAGGCTGGTCAGCTAGTCTTTGTGTAAAAAGTGCTGATTTGTCTATACCATTGCATACCTCTTTCCTGCCAACTCAGACTTTTCCCCATCGCTTACAATGGCAGTGGAGTAGATGCTAGGTGTGGTTGCCTTGGACTGAACTGATTATGTATCCTTAGTTTAGTTTTTTGTGAAACCTGCCCATCAGCTACCAACAAAGTGCAAGGACTTGTTCTTTGCCTTCTTTACATGAGTATATGGTTCTACTGTACAAATGCACCAATTATGAATCAACCTATATGTTTTTTTTTTTTTTTTTTTAAAGGGGGTAGATCAGCTTAATATTGCAGATAGATTGTAACTTCCATCAATGTAATTGTCTGCATCACTTCCAATCCCCATGTTTTTATATATATATATATATATATATATATATATTCCCCTTTATTACTTTCCAACCCCACCACCCTTTCCCTAATTGGAGTAAACTAGTGAACAACAATGCTTAGGCCTCTACTTCCAGCTTATACTGACTATATACATTTTATGGACACAGTCAATTTTACAATAATTATATTTTGTTTGTTTTTTCTCCTGAACTTCTTCTACTCTCAACCTCTCTGATCATTTTCATGATGTCCATCCGGTTTGCTTCTATATGCCATATCTTTCTGTGCTCCTTCACAAAAGCTCCCAACCTACAACCTATATAGTTATTATGGACACAGTATGCTTACATTATTAGTTATCTTGTTATTAGTTGTTGTTAGTTGTTATTAGTCCCATCCTTCAACTCCATTCAACACCTCCCATCTATCTCTTAACACCAGCCATATAGGTTTGCCATTTGCCATATATTTTTCAACTGTATTGTGATGTTTTACAAAAGCTCTGAACCTTTCTATTCTCATTGTTTCTACAGATCGTAAATTGAAAATAAACATATTTGCTAAAAGTATTATTATATTATTGATCGATTGACTATGACTTTTCAGATCACCCAGTAATGCTATCTGCAAGGTTAGCTCCAGGTAAATATTGCAATCCTTTAGCCATTCCTGGACCTGTGTCCAAAAACAAGCTACAAATGGACAGTACCAAAACAAATGATCTAGTGATTCTGTCTCTTCGCAGCAAAATCTGCAGAGCTGGGAAGATTGTATCCCCCATATAAATAATATTCTATTGGTAGCAAGAATTTTATATAATAATTTAAATTGAAAGATTCTAAGTTTTGAATCCGGTGTCGTTTTGCGTATCAGTTCATAAACACTATGCCATGGGATCGGTACGTCAAAAATCTCCTCCCAACTATTTCGCAATCTATATGGGACGGCTGTCAATCCTTTGGTTATTAAATGAAACTGGTATACTTTTTTATTTATCACAGTTTTCTTTAACCAATTATGTTCTTTAATGCAGGGCCGACAGACAAGTTCCTTACTTTCTCCCCCTTCCACTTTCCTCTTCCAGTTTTGCAGTAAGGCTGCAATTATTTGGTTGTAATTTTGGGTAGAGCAGACATTTCCATATGTTTTTGTTAGCTGCATGTGCGACATAACTCCACCAGTCCTACCGATGATATCATTTACGAAGATTATACCTTTTTTAAACATTTCGTCAAAAAAAATCAATGTCAATTAGTATATTTGAGTTTAACCACAATATTTGTTGCATTATTTGTTCTGTCGTTTCTGGAGGATTAAATTGAAATTGCAACCAACTTTCTATGGCTTGTTTTGGAAATAGTGATATTTGGGAGATGATTTCCTTTTCAAATAACTGAAAGTGAGAGGTTGTAATCTGAATAAAGGGAAAAAGGACATTCTTGAACATTGGGTGAGACAATCTTACTAATTTGCTAGAGAACCAATTCGGATTTAAGTATAACTTTTGTATGACTGAAGCTTTTAGTGATAGGTCTAATGCTTTAATATTTAATAATTTCTGTCCTCCGAATTCATATTCAATATATAAATAGGCCTGTTTAATTTTGTCTGGCTTGCGTTCCAAATAAAATTGAATCTTTTTTTCTCATATAATTTAAAAAAAACTGTTCGCTAGGCATAGGCAAGACCATAAGCAAATAGGTCAACTGGGATAATACTAAAGAGTTAATCAGGGTGATTTTTCCACAAATTGACAGGTATTTACCTTTCCATGGTAGCAAGATCATATCTATTTTTGCTAACTTTCTATTAAAATGTATTGGAGTGAGATCATTTATTTCCTTTGGGATATGTATTCTGAGTATATCCACATCACCATCAGACCATTTTATTGGTAAACTACATGGTAATGTGAAAATTGTATTTTTTTGTGATCCAATACGTAATATAGTACATTTGTCATAATTTGGTTGTAATCCAGAGAGGTTAGAAAATGTATCTAGATCCTCTATGAGGCTGTGGAGGGATTCAAGTTGTGGATTTCAAAGAAAACATGAACCATCAGCGTAAAATGATACCTTTGTTTTTAAGCCCTGGATTTCTAATCAACCTATAGGTTGTTATATAGAGGAAATTATAGGGGAAACCTGTTGGGAAGCACTTGTCAAGTCACATACACTCAATATCCCTCCGACCCTCTAATTATTTCCTTGATGGCAGACGGCTCTTTAAATGACTGGAGAGGTTGACACCGTATTTTCACCGTACTGCTGTGACCTCAATTCAGTAATTTCAATTCACTGTCACAATAGAGGAAAGGGGGTTAAAGAAAGGTGGCATTTTGGAGTATGGGTCTCACCCACCAGTGTACTCCACCTCTACATCAGCGAGGGCTTTCAGGGTGTTCTCATAGGAAACACTGGCCAGGTCCAGGGCCCCAACACAGTCGTACACCTTTTTGGTCTTGTCAATAAGCTCATCCGAGAGCTGATGGATCTGCTCGGGGGTCAGGTCCCAGCGCAGGCGGTTGTCAGCACACACTCGCGCACCACTGCCAGACGCCACCTCTCCTGTGGGGTGAAATAAGGAATGGTCACGAGTTGGATGGTTCGTCTTGGAAAAGGCCTACTAACTACTGAACCGTGAGGAAGTGTACACGTTATAAGGACATAGCTTGTTTCAGTATGGCGGCATGTGCTATAAACTATGCCTAGTTTGAGCATCAGCACTGCTCACGTGGTGAGAAGATACTGTGGCTGATGTACTATTAGATGTACAGTCAAAACTACAGTTTTACACCCCATGAAAATACTAGCTAGCAACAGTTCCCTGTTGCCCTTAAACACTTGCAACCAATAGGCCGTATGCAAATGTCAACCCGTGATAGTAGTAATAGTGTTGACATTTCTACTATTTTATCTATGGAAACTATATATGTGGATGTGCATAGTAGTAGCTAATCCAGCGATACTTTGAGGTTCAGCACTGCTTACCTAACAAAATTAGCTAACGTTAGCTAGCTAACTATCGTTTAATTAATTAGGCGGCTGTCATCCTCCCTACTGAAAATCTAGCTAGCTAGCCAGTCAATGTAACAGAGGGCATTGTCAGTACTGCTGACGTAGCTTGTAGTTAGTTATATTGTAACATTTGGAAGGTTCAGGTTCATTATCAAAACGCGCCAGTGGGATTCTTGCCAACTTGTAATCGCGCCTTTTGATATATCTGGCTAGGTAGCTAGCTGAATGGGACGGATGCACTGGATGTATGCTGTAGCTAGCTAACTAACAATCATTTTAGTGGGTGGCTAAGCTGGTTAGTTAGCTAGATAAGATGAACCTGCAGAGATGTGCTTGCTTGCTACAAACACAACATTTTAATAGCGTGCAATACATGTTCTGTTAAATAAGGTTAACGTTAGCTAACCAATTTAAATCAGCCACCACACTTGCAAGATAACTAACGTTAACGCGTTAGTGTTCAGAAAACCAGAAACCGTTAGCAAGTCCAGCACAGACTGACGATCGAATATGCAAAACGTTGAGTTTATTCATTTGACAATGAAGTGTTATAAAATAGCTAATGTAATTTGGATGAATTTCGTAAAGACTCACCTGTCGGTGCCATATTTCAGAAATCTGAGAAGCAACGTTCGCGGAGAGTTTTACAGTCTGTGGTTGACGATGCCAATACAGCGATTAGGGGTTTTGACAACTGAGGTTTCCACTAGTTATCACAGCCACAAAGTCAAAATTGGAGGCACGCACACTGAGGTAGGGACGCATGCTTCAGGCTTCGCAGTTATGACGTATAACACATGCGACGAAAGTCAACACCATTTTTGCTATCACCACCAGCTACTGCAAGGAACATCTGAAGCAAAGGCAACTGGTAAGTATAATTATTGCTAGCTAACATATTTGTATATATCTTATGTTGTGTGGCATAGCTAAACGTGCTTTAAACCACATAGCTATCTGTTGGTTGAGTAAATCAGGGTAAAGTGCTCAGAAAGCCTTTTGTTATTGGCGTCATGTCAGCAATGCTAAGCTAGCTATATAGCTACAAGCAAGAAACCCAGTTAGCCCTAGTTAAGTTATCCACGTAAATTTAACCAGCTCCATTGCACGTAAGCAAGACTAGCTCGTCTGTTAATTTGGCAATACACGGAGGGCTTTCACATGGTAGGCCAATTTAGCTGTGTTAGCCGTATTAGCATTAGTTAGCAGCCGACCATAAGCAACTTGCTAGAACATTCTAGCTAGCTAGCAACGTCACCTGCCAAGTCAACATACTTACTAACAAGCTAGCTAGCTATTAGCCTAGGATTAAGAAACGAAACTATCTATAATCACAAACGGACTAAACGCCACTCCATGGTGAGCTTTAGTCCGATATTTAAACAGATGGTAACGTATAGGCTTCTTTGTTATAATGTATCCTCTAAATTACTGTTATAGCTACAATTAATCCCAACCAGTTGCAAGTTATTTACAATGGATATGTTTTTTTTAGACCTACAACATCATCTCATTATCTTTCTTTCTTCATCAGGGGCCCTCACAACACACATTCTACTGAGAGGTTTGGACCTCAATCCAAAATGACAGACACAAAGCGTCTTGCCATCTCCATCATTCAGTTTCTTCATGATCAACTGGGCTCTGGGAGTCTATCGTCAGATGCTCAGGAAAGTTTAGAAGGTACGTTGGGAAGCCAAGATTAATTCTGAGGGGATGGGTTCACACCCTATGTTGGACGATGACCAGGGACTCAACTGTGTCCAGTCGGTGTCATTGCCTTTCCTCAACATCTGATTATTTTCCAGTTGCAGTCCAATGCCTGGAGACGGCCTTCGAGGTCTCGACCGACGACCAGACCCTATCTGTCACTCAAACATTACCAGAGATTTTTGCCTCTGCGACACAGAAGGTAGACTCAAAAGATGTCCACTTAATATGAAGGTGATTATGTGGTCAATAGCTTTTTGTCTCAGATGTGTTGACTGTCTGTTGCAGCATCCAGATACCCCCCAGGTGAAAATAAACACAGCCACAGATTCCCCCACTGAGGAGGAAGTAGCAGAGGCAGAGAGACTCAAAACTGACGGTAGGACCTCCCCTGTAATAGTTTGTGCATTACTCAGTCTTCACTTTCAGCTTAAGTATTTTATTAGGATCCCCATTAGCTACTGCTAAAGCAGTAGCTACTCTTCCTGAGGTCCACATAAAACATAACATATTATGGAACATTAATACACAAGAACAGCTCAAGGACAGAACTACATTCTTTAAAATAAGATTACACATTTTCATAAACTTATACCTTAACATTCCATGCATCGTGTACTCATAATTAAATTTACATTTACGTCATTTAGCAGACGCTCTTATCCAGAGCGACGTACAAATTGGTGCATTCACCTTATAGCCAGTGGGACAACCACTTTACAATATGTTTATTTTTTTCTTTGGGGTGGGGTAAGGGGGGGTAGAAGGATTACTTTATCCTATCTCAGGTATTCCTTAAAGAGGTGGGGTTTCAAGTGTCTCCGGAAGGTGGTGAGTGACTCCGCTGTCCTGGCGTCGTGAGGGAGCTTGTTCCACCATTGGGGTGCCAGAGCAGCGAACAGTTTTGACTGGGCTGAGCGGGAACTGTGCTTCCGCAGAGGTAGGGAGGCCAGAGGTGGATGAACGCAATGCCCTCGTTTGGGTGTAGGGACTGATCAGAGCCTGAAGGTACGGAGGTGCCGTTCCCCTCACAGCTCCGTAGGCAAGCACCATGGTCTTGTAGCAGATGCGAGCATCAACTGGAAGCCAGTGGAGTGTGCAGAGGAGCGGGGTGACGTGAGAGAACTTGGGAAGGTTGAACACCAGACGGGCTGCGGCATTCTGGATGAGTTGTAGGGGTTTAATGGCACAGGCAGGGAGCCCAGCCAACAGCGAGTTGCAGTAATCCAGACGGGAGATGACAAGTGCCTGGATTAGGACCTGTGCCGCTTCCTGTGTAAGGCAGGGTCGTACTCTCCGAATGTTGTAGAGCATGAACCTACAGGATCGGGTCACCGCCTTGATGTTAGCGGAGAACGACAGGGTGTTGTCCAGGGTCACGCCAAGGCTCTTCGCACTCTGGGAGGAGGACACAACGGAGTGGAAAGGCTATACTGCAGCAATTCATTTCCCCCATACATTTTACATTTTAGTTATTTAGCAGACGCTCTTATCCAGAGCGACTTACAGTTAGTGAGTGCATACATTTTTTCATACTGGCCCCCCGTGGGAAACGAACCCACAACCCTGGCGTTGCAAGCGCCATGCTCTACCAACTGTAGCTCTAGTGCTACAACTGCTTTCTGTAAGCCGGCCCTGATATTCTTCTCACAGCTCCAGTGTTCTGTCAACACCAGAAAGAATCTCACAACATCAGGAAGACTCATGATAAAATAATAGCAACAATCCCTGTCCTTGGTCTGTATACCTTCAGCAGTCTGACTCCAATATTATCAACAGATATGAACATTGAGTCTAAGATCCTCAACTTAGTACAAACACACTGGCAGAATCATGTGTTTACCATCTGTGTCATTGGTCCTTCCATCTGACGTCAATACTATGCATAATCATGTGATGCAAAGATGCTATTGAATGTAAACGCGACAAATGGAGATGTGAAGTTCCACAAAAGTCGTTCCATCCTGCTCAGTTCCCCTGATGTGAACAGATCCACATATCATATGGAGCGTTGCGCTCCCTCTAAAGTTTCCCTGATGTGAACTTAGCTCTCTTCATATGTAATGTTAAGAGCTGTTTGTAGGCCTATAATATTTGTATTTTCTTTATGGCAGGCAATGATCAAATGAAGGTTGAGAAATTTGGGGCAGCTGTGGAATTCTACTCAAAGGCTATTGCCATAAACCCCCGGAATGCAGTTTACTACTGCAACAGGTATTGACCAACACACTCTTAAACTTGGAGGACTCTGTGACTATTAGTCACAAATTGTGTATGTCCAAATGCAAATTTTGTGGATATTCACGCATGTGTGCAGCTTTAGTAAAGCAATAAAAATGTATTCACGCTTTTGTTTTTATGTGAAGTACTGCTAATTGTATGGACTTGTTTTTGCTAGGGCTGCTGCATACAGCAAACTAGGCAACTACGCTGGAGCAGTTCAGGACTGTGAACTTGCCATTGGGATTGACCCAAACTACAGCAAAGCATATGGAAGAATGGGGTAGGTTAGACCCTAGCGTTCAATGTTACCGTGGACATGGGCCACTGTGTTGCTGCTTTGTTATTGACTGATGATTGAACATACATTGACTTCAAACGTCCCATGCTTCCAGGTTGGCTCTAGCCAGTTTAAACAAACACACAGAATCTGTAGGTTATTACAAGAAAGCCCTGGAGTTGGACCCAGAGAACGACACCTACAAATCCAACCTGAAAATAGCAGAGCAGAAAATGGAGACTCCAAGCCCAGTAAGTTGATTACATCTCAACCACTATGGAGAATACATAATATATAATTGTTGATCGTGTTATTATTTTTTTTTCTTCAGACAGGAGGAATGGGAGGAGTTGATCTGGCTGGTTTGCTCAGTAACCCTGGTTTCATGAACATGGTGAGTTCCATGAAAGCTGTAATATGTAACTTTTTGGGTGACCTGACCAAATTCAAATAGACATGCAGTGAGGGAAAAAAGTATTTGATCCCCTGCTGATTTTGTACGTTTGCCCACTGACAAAGAAATGAGCAGTCTATAATTTTAATGGTAGGTTTATTTGAACAGTGAGGGACAGAATAACAACAACAAAATCCAGAAAAACGCATGTCAAAAATGTTATAAATTGATTTGCATTTTAATGAGGGAAATAAGTATTTGACCCCTCTGCAAAACATGACTTAGTACTTGGTGGCAAAACCCTTGTTGGCAATCACAGAGGTCAGACGTTTCTTGTAGTTGACCACCAGGTTTGCACACATCTCAGGAGGGATTTTGTCCCACTCCTCTTTGCAGATCTTCTCCAAGTCATTAAGGTTTCGAGGCTGACGTTTGGCAACTCGAACCTTCAGCTCCCTCCACAGATTTTCTATGGGATTAAGGTCTGGAGACTGGCTAGGCCACTCCAGGACCTTAGTGTGCTTCTTCTTGAGCCACTCCTTTGTTGCCTTGGCCTTGTGTTTTGGGTCATTGTCATGCTGGAATACTCATCCACGACCCATTTTCAATGCCCTGGCTGAGGGAAGGAGGTTCTCACCCAAGATTTGACGGTACATGGCCCCGTCCATCGTCCCTTTGATGCAGTGAAGTTGTCCTGTCCCCTTAGCAGAAAAACACCCCCAAAGCATAATGTTTCTACCTCCATGTTTGACGGTGGGGATGGTGTTCTTGGGGTCATAGGCAGCATTCCTCCTCCTCCAAACACGGTGAGTTGAGTTGATGCCAAAGAGCTCCATTTTGGTCTCATCTGACCACAACACTTTCACCCAGTTCTCCTCTGAATCATTCAGATGTTCATTGGCAAACTTCAGACGGGCATGTATATGTGCTTTCTTGAGCAGGGGGACCTTGCGGGCGCTGCAGGATTTCAGTCCTTCACGGCGTAGTGTGTTACCAATTGTTTTCTTGGTGACTATGGTCCCAGCTGCCTTGAGATCATTGACAAGATCCTCCCGTGTAGTTCTGGGCTGATTCCTCACCGTTCTCATGATCATTGCAACTCCACAAGGTGAGATCTTGCATGGAGCCCCAGGCCGAGGGAGACCGTTATTTTGTGTTTCTCCCATTTGCATATAATCGCACCAACTGTTGTCACCTTCTCACCAAGCTGCTTGGCGATGGTCTTGTAGCCCATTCCAGGCTTGTGTAGGTCTACAATCTTGTCCCTGACATCCTTGGAGAGCTCTTTGGTCTTGGCCATGGTGGAGAGTTTGGAATCTGATTGATTGCTTCTGTGGACAGGTGTCTTTTATACAGGTAACAAGCTGAGATTAGGAGCACTGCCTTTAAGAGTGACTTACCTGTATAAAAGAAACCTGGGAGACAGAAATCTTTCTGATTGAGGGGGTCAAATACTTATTTCCCTCATTAAAATGCAAATCAATTTATAACATTTTTGACATGCGTTTTTCTGGATTTTACCATTACCATTAAAATTATAGACTGATCATTTTTTTGTCAGTGGGCAAACGTACAAAATCAGCAGGGGATCAAATACTTTTTTCCCCCACTGTATGAGTTATAGATCTGTCATTCTCATTGAAAGCAAGTCTAAAAAGCAGTAGATATGTTCTATGTGCGCTATTTCTGTGCTTCCCATTCTTACATTTCATTTTTGCGTCTTTTACTTTAGGTTTTGTACACCAGTACACCTGAAACACCTGAAAATACTATATTTTTGGTTATGGAAAATATATTTCACAGCGGTGTAGATGGTACAATGATTCTCTACACTATACTTGCTTGTTTTGTCACAAACTGAAATTAGGCGACCTATAAGAATTTTAGCACCCATAAAATGGCGGTGCGATTTCTTCACAGTGCACCGTTAACTAAAACAAAGAAGGGCTCCTATTGGTAGATGGGTAAAATAGAGCAGATATTGAATATCCCTTTGAGCATGGTGAATTTATTAATTACACACTGGATGGTGTATCAATACACCCAGTCACTACAAAGATACAGGCAAACTTCCTAACTCAGTTTCCAGAGAGGAAGGAAACCGCTCAGATTTCACCATGAGGCCAATGGTGACTTTAAAACAGTTACAGAGTTTAATGGCTGTGATAGGAGAAAACACCACAATACTAACCTAATTAACAGAGTGAAAAGAAGGAAGCCTGTACAGAATAAAAATATTCACAAACATGCATGTGGTCCTCTGTAGCTCAGCTGGTAGAGCACGGCGCTTATAACGCCAAGGTAGTGGGTTCGATCCCCGGGACCACCCATACACAAAAAAAAAATGTATGCACGCATGACTGTAAGTCGCTTTGGATAAAAGCGTCTGCTAAATGGCATATTATTATTATATTATATTATGCATCCTGTTTGCAACAAGGCACTAAAGTAATACTGCAATAAATGTGGTAAAGCAATTTAGATTTTTGTCCTGAATACAAAGTGTTATGTTTGGGACAAATCCAATACAACGCATTACTGAGTACCACACTCCATATTTTCAAGCATAATGGTGGCTGCATCATGTTATGGGTGTGCTTGTAATCATGGTTCAGTCTGCTTTCCACCAGACACTGGGAGATTAATTCACCTTTCAGCAGGACAATAACCTAAAACACAAGGCCAAATCTACACTGGAGTTGCTTACCAAGACAGTGAATGTTCCTGAGTGGTCGATTTACAGTTTTGACTTAAATCTATGGCAAGACCTGAAAATGGTTGTCTAGCAATGATCAACAACCAATTTAACCAATTTGACAGAGCTTGAATAATTTTTAGAAGAATGATGGGCAAAAGTTGCACAATACAGGTGTGGAAAGCTCTTAGAGACTTGCCCAGAAAGACTCACAGCTGTATTTGCTGCCAAAGGTGCTTCTACAAAGTATTGACTCAGGGGTGTGAATACTTTTGTCAATTAGATATTTCTGTATTTCATTTTCAATAAATGTGCAGACATTTCTAAAAACATGTTTTCAATGAGTTTCCCACTAGTAATTATTAGTTGGAGGGGCGTTCAACTGGATTTTTCCCAGTTGTATGCTCGTATTTATGAATTGATGAGATGTCATGAACACAGCATATGTAGAAAAGGTTTACCAAATTAGAAATCGTATTGACATTGTTACGGCTGCTTTGTCCTAGGCATCCGGTTTGATGAACAACCCACAAGTACAGCAACTGTAAGTTATCCATTAATTGTCTATCAAATATATTTTTTTTTTAGATGTAGCACAAGGACTTTGTAAATGAGATTCCACAATTACTTGTGAAATGTAGGGAGCTTTTAAAGTAAATGAATGTAGAGAATATACCACCTTTCTTGTCTGTGTTGTACAGGATGTCGGGGATGATGTCAGGGGCTTACGGGCCAATGGGAGCTCCAGCAGCGCCTGGAATAGGGCCTGGGTTAGGAGCCGGACCAGGGTTAGGGTTAGGAGCCGGACCGGCAGCAGGAGTTGGAGTAGGGGGAGCGGGACCAGGTGACATCTTTGGTCTCATCCAAGCGTAAGTCTACCACCAGCTCTACTCAGTCTGTGCCAAATAGTACTTGTATATTGTATTATACCCATGGCATCAGTGATAAAGACATGAAAGCATTTAACATCTGTGAGTATTAATAAAATGCATTGATTCAATGCATTCATGTTTTTGTGACTTGTACTTGGTAACTGCCATTCCATCACCTCGCTGTGTCCATGTCCATTTAGGGGCCAACAATTTGCACAGCAGATGCAACAGCAGAACCCAGAGCTAATTGAACAGCTGAGGAGTCAAATTCACAGCCGGACACCTAGCGGTAGCAACGAAGAGCAACCTTGACCCTCAGATGGGTAAGATTAACATTTTTAAATGGTTATGGGTTGGTCCATGTATCGTAGAGTCGTACTGGGTTGTTTTTGCAATGTGTTTTTTGTTCACCTTTACAAAGCGCACATGTAGAGCTAATCATAAAATGGTCTGATCTCCCTTTTCTGACAGAGGAAGATTTGCGTGTGGAAAAAAGAAGAGATGCTGTCCTTTTTTTTAAATCTCCCAACTCCATGGACAAAAAGCTTTATCACTGAGTAGTTATTGCATGTGTGCTCCGCCCCCGTCTTAAAGGAAACTGATCAACAAAACCTTGCAGAGATGATGAAATTTGATAAACCTGTTGTCAACAGATATCTAGTCCGAAGTGTCTGGATTGATTGGGGTGTCACATCAGTTGCACTGCAATGTCACACCAGTGTAGCACTTGGTTTAGGTGTTTCATGTTACTAATTCCTGCCAGTGGACTGTTGTCATTTAGTCCCCCCAGTGGACTAAATGCAGCTGCATCACTTGAGCTTTGTCAGTTCAGGTACACAGAAACACCTTGAGATTATTATGCGATAATACAGTTCAGCAGCCATATACATTTTGAGAAGCATCTATTTGTACAGAGAAATACTGCTTGCAGGGATGGTATCTAGAGTACTGTCAACATTATGGGAATTTAAATTGAGCATTTCAAATAGGACCTATTTGTGTCCTCTGTAGTCCAGGAGTTGTTTAAGCATTATACACTTATTTTGTAATGGGTATGTCAGTGTTACACTGTTTTTGTTTTTTCTAACATGGGTGGCTGACGTTTTTGTTCACAATCTTTGATTAAATCATACTGATAAATTAGCCTAACATGTTTGCTTGATTTTAAACCTATTTGTTATCTATTTCAACTCAGGAAATAAATTGAAATTAAATTGATGAATTGGAAATTCCATTTAGAAAATATTAGTGAATTGAAATTATTTATTTGACTTGACTGAAGATGGAATTGACCCCACACTGAAACATAAAGCTAAAAGCTGCATTGCATTGATGATATTGATGCATTTAGCACACAAAAAAAAGAAGTAAACTCCGGAGTTTAAATGTAATACATTTACAGCAGAGAAACCTTAGTCAACTGGAGACCTCAGTTTACAAAAGCCCTTTCCACGAAACATCATCACTTAGCTCATGGCAAGCTTTTGCCGCGTTCAAAACAACTGGGAACTCGTAAATCTCCAACTTCAGTGTGTTCAAGACAACTGGGAACTCGCGTAAAAAAACGAGCTCTTACTGGGAAAATCGTTTGGAATGGTCATCCAACTCGGAATTCCAAGTCGGAGACTCTGGCATCTTTCTACAACCAAAGATTATGGATATACTAATAAGATGCATGTCTCTCCGCCCTAACAATGGGGGGAGTCATCCACAAAGCAGCACGGATGTCTAGCGCCCACCTATCCTTTCTTTGGATTGGTGGATACATCTCATTATTGTAATCATGTTTTAATACTCTATAGACTAATTTCATGAATATGCATAGCCATCGCGAGACAACTTCGCTATAGTGTTGTTTCTCAACGTTGCCGGGATGTCACGTGTCCTATTTATATCAGTACACATAACTTAAGCATTACGAAACTTCTATTCGATCAAATAAGCCATTAATTGTTTTGTTGACCAAATTCGACACTCATTGGCCTCCATACTAAAACGCCTTGCTTGGTGGGCGAAACAACGAAAAACCTCCTCCTGCTGGAGGGTGGAGGGAGACCGATTGTCCGCCGAGTTGGGCGGTCATGGCTAAAAGGAACACAGATTTTGTAAAAGATACGTCATAGTCCGGTTCACTACAACAAGTGCGTCTTACACAGCGTCGAGTTCTACAGCAGACTACTTGATTTCCACAGAATCACTTGCTGGCTAGCTACAATTCACCAATAAATATACACTGCTCAAAAAAATAAAGGGAACACTTAAACAACACAATGTAACTGCAAGTCAATCACACTTCTGTGAAATCAAACTGTCCACTTAGGAAGCAACAATGATTGACAAATTTCACATGCTGTTGTGCAAATGGAATAGACAACAGGTGGAAATTATAGGCAATTAGCAAGACACCCCCAATAAAGGAGTGGTTCTGCAGGTGGTGACCACAGATCACTTCTCAGTTCCTATGCTGCCTGGCTGATGTTTTGGTCACTTTTGAATGCTGGCGGTGCTTTCACTCTAATGGTACCATGAGATGGAGTCTACAACCCACACAAGTGGCTCAGGTAGTGCAGCTCATCCAGGATGGCACATCAATGCGAGCTGTGGCAAGAAGGTTTGCTGTGTCTGTCAGCGTAGTGTCCAGAGCATGGAGGCGCTACCAGGAGACAGGCCACTACATCAGGAGACGTGGAGGAGGCCGTAGGAGGGCAACAACCCAGCAGCAGGACCGCTACCTCCGCCTTTGTGCAAGGAGGAGCAGGAGGAGCACTGCCAGAGCCCTGCAAAATGTGCATGTGTCTGCTCAAACGGTCAGAAACAGACTCCATGAGGGTGGTATGAGGGCCCGACGTCCACAGCTGGGGGTTGTGCTTACAGCCCAACACCGTGCAGGACGTTTGGCATTTGCCAGAGAACACCAAGATTGGCAAATTCGCCACTGGCGCCCTGTGCTCTTCACAGACGAAAGCAGGTTCACACTGAGCACATGTGACAGACGTGACAGAGTCTGGAGACGCCGTGGAGAACTTTCTGCTGCCTGCAACATCCTCCAGCATGACCGGTTTGGCGGTGGATCAGTCATGGTGTGGGGTGGCATTTCTTTGGGGGGCCGCACAGCCCTCCATGTGCTCGCCAGAGGTAGCCTGACTGCCATTAGGTACCGAGATGAGATCCTCAGACCCCCTTGTGAGACCATATGCTGGTGCGGTTGGCCCTGGGTTCCTCCTAATGCAAGACAATGCTAGACCTCATGTGGCTGGAGTGTGTCAGCAGTTCCTGCAAGAGGAAGGCATTGATGCTATGGACTGGCCCGCACGTTCCCCAGACCTGAATCCAATTGAGCACATCTGGGACATCATGTCTCGCTCCACCCACCAACGCCACGTTGCACCACAGACTGTCCAGGAGTTGGCGGATGCTTTAGTCCAGGTCTGGGAGGAGATCCCTCAGGAGACCATCCACCACCTCATCAGGAGCATGCCCAGGCGTTGTAGGGAGGTCATACAGGCACGTGGAGGCCACACACACTACTGAGCCTCATTTTGACTTGTTTTAAGGACATTACATCAAAGTTGGATCAGCCTGTAGTGTGTTTTCCACTTTAATTTTGAGGGTGACTCCAAATCCAGACCTCCATGGGTTGATAAATTTGATTTCCATTGATAATTTTTGTGTGATTTTGTTGTCAGCACATTCAACTATGTAAAGAAAAAAGTATTTAATAAGATTATTTCATTCATTCAGATCTAGGATGTGTTGTTTAAGTGTTCCCTTTATTTTTTTGAGCAGTGTACTATTCCTGATGCACCTCTATCTATGTCCGCGCGAGTGGAGCAGACGGGACTATGACGTCACTTTCACAAAATCGGTAATCCTTCTAGCCATGACTGAGTTTGAGCCTCTTCCTCTTGTTTAAAAAAAAAAATGTTTTTAAAATATTTTTGTGTGTGTTTTTTTTTGTGTACTTTTTACCTCATTTTCGTCTTTCCGACCTGAAGATCACTGACGTCATGATTTTACCCAGTTGTCTTGAAAGCATCTCCACCAATCAGAAACGTTTTCGTCGTGTGAACAGGAAGTGTCACGAGAACGAGGAAAAAGCTGTGAAAGGTCAGTGTAGAGCTATTTCATATTCCTCGTCGAAAAGCTCGATAGAAATGATTATATACGTTTCAGCTGCTGGAGAAGCTTGCAATGTGACGCAAATGAATATTAATGATAGCTAGCATCCCCTTAGAAAGCTGTGTTTATCAACTGGTCGCCCCGATAATTTGCTAATGTTATGTTAATATGCCATTTATGTTGACATGCGTGCTAGTTTAGCTATAAGGGTATTTTTTTTATAAACTACGGTACCAGTGAGGATTTCCTACGGTGGACAACTTTGTTACAGCTGTTGATAAATCATTGATAATAATATGCTAATTATTTTCATGTCATTTCATTAAGATATAAGTGGGGTACATAGCAATATTTTTAAAAAAAAGTCACGAGTTGATTTTAAATCCTATGATTAACCAATTCTCATGGTTGGTGTCTTAAAACATTACTTTTCTGTCCTTGCATTTATGGCAGTGTAAATTGTAGTTATATCATATATTAAGCAATAATCAGTTAAATTAGACATTCAACTTGAACCGTGTAAGAATCCTGAATCTAGCTCTCGGACTGTTTTTTTGTATAGAGATCTCAGATCTCTCAAAAAAAATGTATGTGATTGCAAAATCGAATGCTTCTAACCGAAAGAGTCACTACGTTGATACTTAAAAACTAAATCGATACTGTCATTAACGTGGTTCTTCAATAATGACGCATAATACTTGTAGGATTTGCATTTGGTGTCGAGCTGTTTAAGCCGTGATAGTCTATCCTTTTTTCACACGTCATCATTTGATCCAGAAGGAATTTTCTGAATGACAGTCAAGTGACGAACAGCTGTTGTGATGGTGCATGCGATGCAACAGCAGACACAGCCCAAGTGCTTGAAAAAAGGTGTTCGCGAGGAATGTCCAGAATATATTGGTCTATTCATTAAACTGATGAAGACAGTTGTGCCTGGGTCCCCATTGGATCTCATTGGATATAATGACAACAAATGACATAGCCTAGTGGGCTTTTTCACAATACGATCTGGTCCTCTGTAGCTCAGCTGGTAGAGCACGGCGCTTGTAACGCCAAGGTAGTGGGTTCGATCCCCGGGACCACCCATACACAAAAATTTATGCACGCATGACTGTAAGTCGCCTTGGATAAAAGCGTCTGCTACATTTACATTACATTTTTGTCATTTAGCAGACGCTCTTATCCAGAGCGACTTACAGTTAGTGAATGCATACATGTTTTTTTGTTTTTTTCATACTGGCCCCCCGTGGGAATCGAACCCACAACCCTGGCGTTGCAAACGCCATGCTCTACCAACTGAGCTACATCCCTGCTAAATTGCATATTATTATGACAAATACATTTTGGTTTCCATGTTACACCTGCAATTTAAAACCATAGGTCTACATTAGGCCCTATATGTGCAATTATGTAAATTATTCAATTGTATAACATTGAGGTCCTTGAAAATTACAATAAGTGCTTGAAAAAGTCATTGAATTTGACTTACCAATACCTGTATGAATCCTGTTTAAAGGATGTATAGTCTTAGGCCTATGTTGTTGTATAGGTGGAGTTATGGGCCAGTTTGCATATATTCCTCTAAGTACACATGTGGAACTGCATAAAAAACATTTTTATTTTTGTTTCAAACCATTTAGAAATGTGTATCCAAATGTCACACATTGGCCCCATTAATTTATTTAAAGACCCATAATCACAAATTGTTTAAGGTTATGTTTTGTCTGATCTGTACATAGCCTATTCATAGATGTTAACTCTAGCTTCTCTTCACGGAGGTATCTTCCGTCCAGGTTTTTTTTTTTACGAGCCTTGCTCGGTCTGGACGTTATCAAGCATCACTTGCAATACAGTTTTGGAAACATAAGGACCTTATCTTTCATGTCAGCGAGAAATAATAATACTTTTTTTTTTTAAAGGTTGCATTAATACACACCTTTTATAAGGTTAGGTTCCCTCACGGCCATATTTCCATTTTACAGCGCTTATTTACTAAAGACAGGCGGAATACAGAGGCGACCACCTGTGCTTGTAAGCTATCTAGCGTTCTCCAAACACCTGTGGATGCCAGAAAAGTGTTGTAACTGAAAAACACTTGAGTTCTCGAGCAAATCTGTACATAGATATGCTTGGTATGCAATATTAAAGATTATACTAGATCTGGGAGATACACCGGAAATGATCGACACCAATCACTTATCGCAGGCATTTTGCTGATATCGTTCATTACGATAAGTAGCCTATACTAAAGAAATGTGAAGTTTAAAATGAAATACGTTTGCTAATATGGGTGATTGTTAATGGGATATTATAAAACATTTTTATAAACGTATCGTTCTATTTATCGTTACGCATAACTTCAGGCAATTTATTGCAATATGGATTTTTGTCCATATTGCCCAGCTATATATTATTCTTTGCAACATTCAAGATTGCACATCTAGCTATCACAGCTGTGATCATGTTGAATCAAACCAGTCAACAAGCTGATCATATTAGCTTAGTTAAATGATAGCTAGCTGGCTGTTCTAGTTTCTGACTGACTGTCATGAATAAAACTAAAAGTTTACCTAATTTGTTTGCACATCTTTGACATTTTTCTTTTTCATTTGTTGCTCATGTCACAGCTGGAATTGTCTCTTGGACCAGGATGACAAGACCACTCTCTGTGACCTGACAGAGAAAAGGAAGAGAAGGCTTTGAGGATTATGTGCCATTCATATTACTGAGTAATACCATATCTGGACATAATGGAGCTAGTAGTGGCCAAGGTCCTTTGCCTTCTGGGGGTGTTTGCTCTTATGTTGGCTGGGATTCTTGTCCCAGTGCGCCTGATGATGCAGGTGGACTATGAGAAAGCCCAAAGCTACAGGAAGGCTCTTGCACTCTGCAATTCTTTTGGAGGTGGTGTATTTCTGGCCACTTGCTTCAATGCTCTTTTGCCAGCAGTAAGAAACAAGGTAGGTAGCCATGTCTTACCAGAAGAGAACCGTCGCGCTCTCCAAGAGGCTTGGCTGGTGTGTAAAACCTGTCAATTCAGTCAAACAAAGAGGTGTAATGGGTTCGCACTCAAGAAGATGTCGCATAAAGCTTACTTAATTATTCAATGTTTTCAATTAATTTCACTGCTTTACAGCCTTCTTCAGTGTGTAAGTCTAAAATGTTGGTTGGTTTGATTGATTGATAAAATCTCTTACTGTGTTGCCCCCTCCCATAGCCTTTCATTAACCAGTAGAAAACAGATAATTCAGTCTACATTCATTCCTGTTAGATTATGGCGATATTATATACATTAATGCAGCTACCAGTGTTTTGAAGCCCTTGGACACAATATATCGTAGCGCACTTTGTTTTATAACATCTGATAGTTTTGACACTCACCACTGCATCCTTTATCATAAAGTTGGTTGGACCTCGCCAAAAAAAAAGGAGGTCACTTAATTATTCTGTTTTTGTTTATAAAGCCTTACTCAATAAACTACCAATTTACTTAACATTATTGTTGAAATATAGAAACTCGGATTACAACACTAGATCACAGGGTTGGTTAATGCTGGAGACTCCACGTGTATCCACAGAGTTGGGTAAATCTGCCTTTTCCTACCAGGCCCCTATCTTGTGGAATAATCTCCAAGTAACGTTTCATTTGGATGTGTTGTTGTCTCAGGGTCAGTTTAGGAGAAAGGCTAGGGATTTTTACATTGATAAATGTGTTTGTTTTGTTTGATTGTTTGTGTATATAATATTTGCTATTTATTTAATTTTGTGTATTAAATAGAGTATAATTTAATTTTCTGTATTGTTCCCAGGGCACATTTGCAAATGAGACCTAGGTCTCAATGTGTTTTTCCCTGGTTAAATAAATTAAATAAAATAGTCAGGCTCTCAGAAGCAGTTTGGAAGAAAGAAGCCCTGTTGAGAAGCCACTCCAATATATTCCGACAACCACTTTGCTGTTGTAGAATAGAAGTAGAATGTTTATATGCTGATGTTAATTTACTGAGTGTTGTTTCTTTAGGTGGACGAGGTCCTTAAGCTGGTGAATATAACCACAGACTACCCCCTGGCAGAGACCATGATGATGCTGGGCTTCTTCCTCACAGTTTTTGTGGAGCAAGCAGTGCTCACCTTCAAGAAGGAAAAGCCATCATTCATCAACCTGGAGACCTTTAACGCAGGGGTATCCGAGGCTGGGAGCGACTCTGAGTACGACACTCCATTCATTTCTCCCACTCGGGGCTCCCCTGTGGGCCACCACCATGGGCATCACCACGGACACCTCAGCCCCACTGAGATGGCCAGAGCTGGGCCTCTGCGGCTGGCCAGCCTGGTCCTGGCTCTCTCTGCCCATTCTGTGTTCGAGGGGCTGGCCCTGGGCCTCCAGGAGGATGGGGCCAAGCTGGGAAGCCTCTTCTTGGGGGTGGGCATCCACGAGACCCTGGCCGCCGTGGCTCTGGGGGTGAGTGTGGCCAAAGCTGCTTTGCCCATGAGGGATGCCATCAAGCTCGGTGTAACGGTCAGCCTCATGATTCCCATTGGCATCGGACTGGGCATGGGCATCAATAGTGCCCAAAACCTGGCAGGCAGTATTGCCTCTGTGGTGCTCCAAGGCCTGGCTGCTGGGACTTTCCTCTTTGTCACCTTCTTTGAGATCCTGTCTCGGGAGCTGGAGGATAAACATAACAGACTGCTAAAGGTGCTCTTTCTTATACTGGGCTATGGGGTACTAGCAGGCCTAATGTTCATCAAGTGGTGATGGACAGAAGAGGCCTTTTTAATGCACTGAGATGTCGATGAGGATCTTACTGGCCACACTTTGCATTGTGCACACCAACACTACCAAAGTAAACTTTTTTGGTTTTGGTAAAGGGGTGTGGTAAATCAAGTTTAATTGTTTTTTTCTTAGCATTTACACTGGAACATGTTTGCTTACTTATTAAGGCTACGTTACTGTTTTAGTTTCTGCCATAGGGAATACTCCATGTTCCTGCCATTGAGTAGTAATGGTAAAGTGAGTCACTTTGACAGGATACTTTTGTATACGTTGCCAGACACAGGATTAAAACTCATGTAGAGATATCAGGATAAGTACTCCATAGCATTTCAAGTAAAGACACTGTTGTCTTATTGGCATTTTGCAAGACGAGTGAAGTGATAACCTACTTATAACATAAAGGAAACCTTTTAATGAAGAACATTTATAAGAATACTACTTGCAGTGATATGTAACAAATGTAAACATATTGATGTTTGTGGTTGAACGAT
Source organism: Coregonus clupeaformis (assembly GCF_020615455.1). Lineage (NCBI taxonomy): Eukaryota > Metazoa > Chordata > Actinopteri > Salmoniformes > Salmonidae > Coregonus > Coregonus clupeaformis. Next base: position 37,262,920 of record NC_059202.1, read on the forward strand.
AATGTTATAATGGTGGTTATTATGCAGTGGTGCATATTTGAAGTGTTGTTCATGTTTTCCCCTGTCTGGTCTATACCTGCTGTTTCCATGGTCAGTATGCTATTTGTAAATACAGTTGGAAGTCGGAAGTTTACATACACTTAGGTTGGAGTCATTAAAACTCATTTTTCAACCACTCCACACATTTCTTGTTAACAAATTATAGTTTTGGCAAGTCGGTTAGGACATCTACTTTGTGCATGACACAAGTAGTTTTTCCAAAAATTGTTTACAGACAGATTATTTCACTTATAATTCACTGTATCACAATTCCAGTGGGTCAGAAGTTTACATACACTAAGTTGACTGTGCCTTTAAACAGCTTGGAACATTCCAGAAAATGATGTCATGGCTTTAGAAGCTTCTGATAGGCTAATTGACATAATTTGAGTCAATTGGAGGTGTACCTGTGGATGTATTTCAAGGCCTACCTGAGTCAATTGGAGGTGTACCTGTGGATGTATTTCAAGGCCTACCTCAGTGCCTCTTTGCTTGACATCATGGGAAAATGAAAAGGAATCAGGCAACACCTCAGAAAAAAACTGTAGACCTCCACAAGTCTGGTTCATCCTTGGGAGCGATTTACAAATGTTTAAGGTCCTACGTTCATCTGTACAAACAATAGTACGCAAGTATAAACACCATGGGACCACGCAGCCGTCATACCGCTCAGGAAGGAGACGCGTTCTGTCTCCTAGAGATTAACGTACTTTGGTGCGAAAAGTGCAAATCAATCCCAGAACAACAGCAAAGGACCTTGTGAAGATGCTGGAGGAAACAGGTACAAAAGTATCTATATCCACAGTAAAACGGGTCCTATATCGACATAACCGGAAAGGCCGCTCAGCAAGGAAGAAGCCACTTCTCCAAAAACGCCATAAAATAGCCAGACTATGGTTTGCAACTGCACATGGGGACAAAGATCGTACTTTTTGGAGAAATATCCTCTGGTCTGATGAAACAAAAATAGAACTGTTTGGCCATAATGACCATCGTTATGTTTGGAGGAAAAAGGGGGCTGCTTGCAAGCCGAAGAACACCATCCCAACCGTGAAGCACGGGGGTGGCAGCATCATGCTGTGGGGGTGCTTTGCTGCAGGAGAGACTGGTGCACTTCACAAAATAGATGGCATCATGAGGAAGGAAAATGTACAGTGGGGAAAAAAAGTATTTAGTCAGCCACCAATTGTGTAAGTTCTCCCACTTAAAAAGATGAGAGAGGCCTGTAATTTTCATCATAGGTACACGTCAACTATGACAGACAAAATGAGAAGAAAGAAATCCAGAAAATCACATTGTAGGATTTTTAATGAATTTATTTGCAAATTATGGTGGAAAATAAGTATTTGGTCAATAACAAAAGTTTCTCAATACTTTGTTATATACCCTTTGTTGGCAATGACACAGGTGAAACGTTTTCTGTAAGTCTTCACAAGGTTTTCACACACTGTTGCTGGTATTTTGGCCCATTCCTCCATGCAGATCTCCTCTAGAGCAGTGATGTTTTGGGTCTGTCGCTGGGCAACACAGACTTTCAACTCCCCTCCAAAGATTTTCTATGGGGTTGAGATCTGGAGACTGGCTAGGCCACTCCAGGACCTTGAAATGCTTCTTACGAAGCCACTCCTTCGTTGCCCGGGCGGTGTGTTTGGGATCATTGTCATGCTGAAAGACCCAGCCACGTTTCATCTTCAATGCCCTTGCTGATGGAAGGAGGTTTTCACTCAAAATCTCACGATACATGGCCCCATTCATTCTTTCCTTTACACGGATCAGTCGTCCTGGTCCCTTTGCAGAAAAACAGCCCCAAAGCATGATGTTTCCACCCCCATGCTTCACAGTAGGTATGGTGTTCTTTGGATGCAACTCAGCATTCTTTGTCCTCCAAACACGACGAGTTGAGTTTTTACCAAAAAGTTATATTTTGGTTTCATCTGACCATATGACATTCTCCCAATCCTCTTCTGGTTCATCCAAATGCACTCTAGTAAACTTCAGACGGGCCTGGACATGTACTGGCTTAAGCAGGGGGACACGTCTGGCACTGCAGGATTTGAGTCCCTGGCGGCGTAGTGTGTTACTGATGGTAGGCTTTGTTACTTTGGTCCCAGCTCTCTGCAGGTCATTCACTAGGTCCCCCCGTGTGGTTCTGGGATTTTTGCTCACCGTTCTTGTGATCATTTTGACCCCACGGGGTGAGATCTAGCGTGGAGCCCCAGATCGAGGGAGATTATCAGTGGTCTTGTATGTCTTCCATTTCCTAATAATTGCTCCCACAGTTGATTTCTTCAAACCAAGCTGCTTACCTATTGCAGATTCAGTCTTCCCAGCCTGGTGCAGGTCTACAATTTTGTTTCTGGTGTCCTTTGACAGCTCTTTGGTCTTGGCCATAGTGGAGTTTAGAGTGTGACTGTTTGAGGTTGTGGACAGGTGTCTTTTTATACTGATAACAAGTTCAAACAGGTGCCATTAATACAGGTAACGAGTGGAGGACAGAGGAGCCTCTTAAAGAAGAAGTTACAGGTCTGTGAGAGCCAGAAATCTTGCTTGTTTGTAGGTGACCAAATACTTATTTTCCACCATAATTTGCAAATTAATTAATTAAAAATCCTACAATGTGATTTTCTGGATTTTTTTTCTCTCAATTTGTCTGTCATAGTTGACGTGTACCTATGATGAAAATTACAGGCCTCTCTCATCTTTTTAAGTGGGAGAACTTGCACAATTGGTGGCTGACTAAATACTTTTTCCCCCCACTGTATGTGGATATAGTGAAGTAATATCTCAAGACATCAGTCAGGAAGTTAAAGCTTGGTCGCAAATGGGTCTTCCAAATGGACAATAACCCCAAGCATACTTCCAAAGTTGTGGCAAAATGGATTAAGGACAACCAAGTCAAGGAATTGGAGTGGCCATCACAAAGCCCTTGACCTACATCCTATAGAAAATGTGTGGGCAGAACTGAAAAAGCGTGTGCGAGCAAGGAGGCCTACAAACCTGACTCAGTTACACCAGCTCTGTCATGAGCAATGGGCCAAAATTCACACAACTTATTCACACAACTTACCCAGGGTTGTGGGTTCGATAATAATGTAATCACTCACTAACTGTAAGTTGCTCTGGATAAGAGCGTCTGCTAAATGACTTAAATGTAAATGTAAATGTGGGAAGCTTGTGGAAGGCTACCCGAAACATTTGACCCAAGTTAAACAATTTAAAGGCAATGCTACCAAATACTAATTGAGTGTATGTAAACTTCTGACCCACTGGGAATGTGATGAAAGAAATAATAGCTGAAATAAATCATTCTCTCTACTATTATTCTGACATTTCACATTCTTAAAATAAAGTGGTGATCCTAACTGACCTAAGACAGGGAATATTTTTAGTAGGATTCAATGTCAGGAATTTTGAAAAACTGAGTTTAAATGTTTTTGGCTAAGGTGTATGTAAACTTCCGACTTCAACTTTATGCATATTTGAATGTAACATTTTCATATGTAAACATATATCTTTTTTTAAAAATGTATTGTTTGTTGGTTTAATTATTTCTTAGCGTTAAAGGCCGAATTCAGAGTTGAGAAAAAATGTCGCAACTCAAAACGTTTTCCTAAATCATTAATGGAAGTCAATTGGAGAGTTATATGAATCAAGTCTGAATACGGCCCAGTGTGTTGTCTTTTCCCCATTTTGGTTGGATAGCTACTGTATCCTTTTTCAACGTATTACTTTCCCTAATCAAATATCAGAACCAATTCCCTGGAAATCGTTTGAGTAGCCTGTTGAATGGTCCTGTCATCTATCGTCAGAGATTATATCCATGGTTTGCTTTTCAAGTTTTTACTGTATTTTAAACGTTATACATTTTAATAGAGTTTATGTTAACAGGGAGTCACATTGAGAACCATGTCTCTTTTTATGAATGATGAGGTACAGGTATTATGAGTAGTAGAGGGTCTATTATATTTCAAAATTGTATTTAATGATCATAAAGTATGCGAAGACCACTGTGGTCTCTACTGTACATTGTTGTCAGTTGTCACTTTTGTGCTGTTTGCAAATAATGAGATACCTGTGGCTGAAATGTTCAGACTTCGATCTCTTGTTTGTATTATACATTAGGTGTCTTTGCCACAGTTCGCTTTGACAGATCATTTTATACAGCTTCTTAGAGGAATTCTAATTTTGCCATATTCAACTAAACACGCCTATTTCAAATATTGCACAGGTGTATCTTTGTTCATGTTATATTTTTTTCTCCTAATGTGAATGTGTAGAACTTGTTTAGCAGAAGCCACGTACTGGAGGAAGCCTACAGATAGAGGAACATTTATCAAGTTCAATCTTTATTGTACTCCTATAATCTACATGAGATCGAATCCAATTTTATTGTTCACATACACATATTTAGCAGATGTTATTGCGGGTGTAGCAAAATGTTTGTGATTGTGCAAACGTATAGTAGACTAGGTCAGTTTGAATGTGTCCATGTCAATTTGTGCTTTTAGGGGCTTTAAACAAAAGGAAACATTAATTTATATTTTAATGCTGTATTCCAAAATAAATTGTACTGCTAAATTCTTCAGTGGCAACTAGATTTCCTTATATAATGAGCAGTGGAAATGCACCCAAGTTATTACTTGTATTGCAACAAGGGGTAGGTAATGGTTTAATAAACTAGATTAGATAAAATAGCAATCCTTCAATGAAAACCATTTGCAATGTTATGACAATCAAATTTTAACATACATTTATTTTCCTTTGTTGAAACTATACCATGTTTTGGCAGTAAGGGTTTCCAGAAATTTGAATTCAATTGAATTTAACACTAAAGAAAAACCTTACCCACACCTTGGCCAGAAAAGTATTTGCCTTATCAGATGTTTTATAAAGATCAGATGAACAGTACCACAAACAACTTTGACCTTGGATGACTTCGGTGTGATTTCCAAGAATTGTCTCACTAATTTGGAAAGGAAATGGGATTTCCTCCTCCATTCCAGTTGGTGAACTAGCTACTGGCCAAAACCATTCCGTCTGACCTGTAGTGCAACTTAACTATACTGAACATAAATATTAATGCAACAGGTGACAATTTCAACGATTTTACTGAGTTACAGTTCATATAAGAATTCAGTCAATTGAAATAAATAAATTAGGTTCTAAACTATGGATTTCACATGACTGGGCAGGGGCACAGCCATCGGAGGGCATAGGCCCACCCACTTGGGAGCCAGGCCCAGCCAATCAGAATGAGTTTTTCCCCACAAAAGGGCTTTAATACAGACAGAAATACTCCTATATTTCATCAGCTGTCCGGGTGGCTGGTCTCAGACAATCCCACAGGTGAAGAAGCCAGATGTGGAGGTCCTGGACTGGTGTGGTTACATGTGGTCTGCAGTTGTGAGGCCAGTTGGACGTACTGCCAAATTCTCTAAAACGACGTTGGAAGCAGTTTATGGTAGAGAAATGAACATTAAATTATCTGGCCACAGCTCTGGTGGACATTCCTGCAGTCAGCATGCCAATTGCACGCTCCCTCGAAACTTGAGACATCTGTGGCATTGTGTTGTGTGACAAAACTGCACATTTTAGAGTGGCCTTTTATTATCCCCAGCACAAGGTACACCTGTGTAATGATAATTCTGTTTAATCAGCTTCTTGATATGGCACACCTGTCAGGTGTATAGATTATGGCAAAGGAGAAATGTTCACTAACATTAATGTAAACAAATTTGTACACAATTTTAGAGAAAATAAGCTTTTTGTGTGTATGGAATATTTCTGAGATCTTTTATTTCAGCTTATGAAACATGGGACCAACACTTTACATGTTGCGTTTATATTTTTGTTCAGTATATTTACATTCACACCTTCAATGACACATTCCAAATGGCACTTTTCCAAGTAAGGAGATGTGAGGACTAGAATTGGCAGTACTATAATGGTATCATTTCCAAAGATAGTTGAGCCTCCTGTTAAATGCATCTAGAGGGTCAGAGTAGACATGGTTTTGACACAACGCCCTGTTCAGCATGTCAAACGTTTAACTTCTAGCTAATTACTGAGTGGGTATTACCGAAGGTTCTGAGTGTTACCCTACCGAAATAATTCCTTTCTAAGTAAATGAAACCATGGGAACAGTTATTCAAATCTACTACTGTAAAAGATATGTTTCACATTCTCAAACATGAAAGGGATATAACAATAAGGGTATAAGGGGAATTTAACCAAATTATAAATTCACCTCACTATATTAATACCCAGAAAGACTGAAAATCATCAGTCACTGACTCTCCAGGACCATACAGTGGGGAAAAAAAGTATTTAGTCAGCCACCAATTGTGCAAGTTCTCCCACTTAAAAAGATGAGAGAGGCCTGTAATTTTCATCATAGGTACACGTCAACTAGGACAGACAAAATGAGAGAAAAAAATTCTCCAGAAAATCACATTGAAGGATTTTTTATGAATTTATTTGCAAATGATGGTGGAAAATAAGTATTTGGTCAATAACAAAAGTTTCTCAATACTTTGTTATATACCCTTAGTTGGCAATGACACAGGTCAAACGTTTTCTGTAAGTCTTCACAAGGTTTTCACACACTGTTTCTGGTATTTTGGCCCATTCCTCCATGCAGATCTCCTCTAGAGCAGTGATGTTTTGGGTCTGTCGCTGGGCAACACAGACTTTCAACTCCCTCCAAAGATTTTCTATGGGGTTGAGATCTGGAGACTGGCTAGGCCACTCCAGGACCTTGAAATGCTTCTTATGAAGCCACTCCTTCGTTGCCCGGGCGGTGTGTTTGGGATCATTGTCATGCTGAAAGACCCAGCCACGTTTCATCTTCAATGCCCTTGCTGATGGAAGGAGGTTTTCACTCAAAATCTCACGATACATGGCCCCATTCATTCTTTCCTTTACACGGATCAGTCGTCCTGGTCCCTTTGCAGAAAAACAGCCCCAAAGCATGATGTTTCCACCCCCATGCTTCACAGTAGGTATGGTGTTCTTTGGATGCAACTCAGCATTCTTTGTCCTCCAAACATGACGAGTTGAGTTTTTACCAAAAAGTTCTATTTTGGTTTCATCTGACGATATGACATTCTCCCAATCCTCTTCTGGTTCATCCAAATGCACTCTAGCAAACTTCAGACGGGCCTGGACATGTACTGGCTTAAGCAGGGGGACACGTCTGGCACTGCAGGATTTGAGTCCCTGGCGGCGTAGTGTGTTACTGATGGTAGGCTTTGTTACTTTGGTCCCAGCTCTCTGCAGGTCATTCACTAGGTCCCCCCCGTGTGGTTCTGGGATTTTTGCTCACCGTTCTTGTGATCATTTTGACCCCACAGGGTGAGATCTTGCGTGGAGCCCCAGATCGAGGGAGATTATCAGTGGTCTTGTATGTCTTCCATTTCCTAATAATTGCTCCCACAGTTGATTTCTTCAAACCAAGCTGCTTACCTATTGCAGATTCAGTCTTCCCAGCCTTGTGCAGGTCTACAATTTTGTTTCTGGTGTCCTTTGACAGCTCTTTGGTCTTGGCCATAGTGGAGTTCGGAGTGTGACTGTTTGAGGTTGTGGACAGGTGTCTTTTATACTGATAACAAGTTCAAACAGGTGCCATTAATACAGGTAACGAGTGGAGGACAGAGGAGCCTCTTAAAGAAGAAGTTACAGGTCTGTGAGAGCCAGAAATCTTGCTTGTTTGTAGGTGACCAAATACTTATTTTATACCATAATTTGCAAAAAAATTCATTAAAAATCCTACAATGTGATTTTCTGGATTTTTTTTCTCAATTTGTCTGTCATAGTTGACGTGTACCTATGATGAAAATTACAGGCCTCTCTCATCTTTTTAAGTGGGAGAACTTGCACAATTGGTGGCTGACTAAATACTTTTTTCCCCCACTGTACATGCTAATCCATGAGTTATTAACTCCGCCCCTCATAACTCAATGCAAATGAATCAGTATAGATCAGAAAACTTTGGTGGCAACAGGAAATATTGCTGCTGTCCTGTGCTGGACCAAAGTATACCAAAATGCTTGCATTTGACTTCGTTGCACCCAACTGAAGATAAAGCCCATGTAGACTACATTTTAGGTGTCCAATGTACTGTATAGCTAAATTGGATAAATCGACCATTAATTATTGCTTGATTCTGTCAGTATAGGACAATGCCAACAAAATATAAAATGGATTAACATTAGAACATTATATGTTAATGGGATGTTAAAATACGTTAATTATTATGTAGCAAATAGTATGTTGATAATAAATATACATGTAAATCCACAGAGAAGGGCACATTAAGAAGATCTTGAATTAATTGAAGTGTCACGGTTCAGACAGACGACAAGAGGACCACAATTGCGTCACACCAGAAAGTTTATTTAAACTTAAGGGGAAAGGGATGTAGGGAGTGAGTGGAGGCTCCAGGGGTTATCCCGTCCGATGTGCTGGGTCTGTGCCTCCCCCCAGTGGCAGCGATGCGTCCGATGACGCCGGTGGTTGGTGGTCCAGAAGTCCTGGGGGGGGAGGAAACACAGACACAACGGGGCGGATGAAAACAGGCAGAAGTACAGTTCAAGGGAAATCCAAATACGTTGTAGCAAGGCAGAAGGCTGGTCAGAGTTACCGGGGTCGAAGAGTAGTCAGGAGTCGTAATGGCAGAAAGCAGGTCTGGTCCTCCTGGGGCAGAAGAGTATCCAAGAATCAGGCAGGTCCGGGGTCACAAAACAGGGGTGAGCCAGAAGCGCGAGCACACAGGTTCCGGGTGTGAGCTTTGCAGACGATCTGACAAAGGAGAGCTGAAAGACAGGACTTTAAATACTGGGAGAGGTTAGTGGGTAATGCAGCGCAGCTGGCAGAGTAATTAGAGCCGAGCAGAGCAGGGACAGGTGGAGCTAGTTAGGCTGAGTAGAGAGAGAGATGAGCAGAGTGGAAGATAATGGAAACACATTAAGGTGGTAACCCGGTGGAGTGAGAGGGCTCATGACAGAACCCCCCCCCCAAGGGACGGCCCCAGAAGTCCCAAGAGCAACACCACGCCGGGCGGGAGGAGGGGAGCCGGAGGAGGGCTAGAACTCCTCCGAACGGTCCGAGCGAACGCCCTCATCCTCGGAGGAAGCCTGAGGGCCGTGGTCGGGAGATGGGACAGGTCCCGAGACAGGATCAGGCACAGGACAGGAAGCCGAGCGGGCAGGACGGTTAGGGATCCCTCTGGGGCGGCCCCTACGGATTGCAGGTTGATCAGGATGCCGTTGGTGGAAGGCGGTGATGAGAGTCCTATCCACAATCCGACTAGCTGGCACCCAGGTCCTTTCCTCAGGTCCATAGCCCTCCCAGTCAATGAGGTACTGGAGACCCCTACCCCTCCGTCTGGACCGAAGCAGGCGGCGGACGGTGTAAACCAGACCACCATCGACGAGCTGTGGAGGAGGAGGACAAGGCGCAGCAGGGACCAGCGGACTCTCATGAATGGGCTTAATCTTAGACACATGGAAAGTGGGGTGCACCCTCATGGAATTAGGCAGTTGGAGCCGGACAGCAGTTGGGCTAATCACTCTTATGATAGGGAATGGGCCAATGAACCGAGGTGCCAACTTCTGCGACTCCACCCTGAGTGGCAGGTTCCTTGACGACAACCACACCCTTTGACCAACATGGTAGGTGGGAGCAGGGATTCTCCGACGGTTGGCCCCGCTAGTGTAGCTGGCAACGGATCTGAGAAGTGTGGCTCGGGCCTGTGACCAGGTGCGGCGACATCGACGGGCAAACGCAAGTGCAGATGGGCAAGTAACCTCCCCTTCCTGACTGGCAAATAGAGGAGGCTGGTATCCATAAACACATTGGAAAGGGGACATACCGATGGCAGAGCAGGTCAGAGAATTGTGTGCGTACTCCACCCATGTCAATTGCTGCGACCAGGAGTGGGGGGTTGCGTGAGGTCATGCATCGCAGTGCCTTCTCGAGCTCCTGATTTGCCCGCTCTGACTGCCCATTGGATTGGGGATGGAATCCGGAAGTCAGACTGACTGTGGCTCCCAGCAGGTGACAGAACTCCTTCCAAAAAGCGGAGGAGAATTGTGGACCACGGTCAGAAACAACATCCTTTGGCAGTCCGTGGATCCGGAAGACGTGTTCCAGGACCACCTGGGCGGTCTCCTTGGCGGTTGGGAGCTTGGGGAGGGGAATGAAGTGTGCCATCTTGCTGAATCGGTCAACTATGGTGAGAATGACGGTCTTGCCCCTTGAAGGGGGCAGCCCCGTGACAAAGTCAAGGGCGATGTGAGACCAGGGACGTCTGGGCACAGGCAGGGGCTGCAGCAATCCGGCTGGGGGCTGGCAGGACGACTTGTGTTGGTTGCAGATGGGGCAGGCTTGGACGAATTCCCGTACATCCTTTCTCAGAGCGGGCCACCAGAACCTCTGGGCGAGCAGGTTGTAAGTGCGGGTGGAGCCAGGGTGACAAGCTAGGCGGGAGTCATGTCCCCACTGAACGACCTGGGACCTTAGGTTTTCGGGGACAAAAAGGCGGTCAGCTGGGCAAGTGCTGGGACCGGGCTGGTTACGGAGAGCCTCCAGCACCTGTTCCTCAACAGCCCAGGTCAGAGCTGCTACGATGCAGGGACTTGGCAGAATCGACACAGGATCCTTGGAGGGGTTGTCATCCTTCTGGAATTGACGGGAGAGGGCGTCTGGCTTGGTGTTGCGTGACCCAGGCCGGTATGACAGAGTGAAATTAAACCTGGTGAAGAACAGGGCCCAGCGGGACTGCCTGGAGTTCAACCGTTTGGCCGTGCGGATGTACTCCAAGTTCTTATGATCGGTCCAAACGAGAAATGGAATGGTGGACCCCTCCAGCCAGTGACGCCACTCCTCCAAGGCAAGCTTCACAGCCAGCAGCTCTCGGTTCCCTATGTCGTAATTGCACTCAGAGGGGGACAACCGACGTGAGAAAAAGGCACAGGGATGGAGCTTCCTATCCTCCGCAGCCCACTGAGAAATCACAGCACCAACTCCCACATCCGAGGCGTCCACCTCCACAATGAATTGCCGGTCCACGTCAGGCATCTGGAGGATGGGAGCGGAGGTGAACCTTACCTTGAGGGTACTGAAGGCCTTGTCGGCTGCTGGGGTCCAGGTGAAGGGTTGCTTGGTGCTGGTTAGAGCAGTGAGAGGGGCAGCAACGGTACTGTAGTTCCGGATAAACTTTCTATAGAAGTTAGCAAACCCCAGAAACTGTTGCAGCTTCTTTCTGTTCTCCGGAACTGGCCATGAAGTGACTGCTGATACTTTGGCAGGATCCATTTGGATACTTCCCTCTGCCACTATGTACCCCAGGAAGGCCACTGTCTTGACGTGAAACTCACATTTCTCTGCCTTGGCGTAGAGGGAATTCTCCAGAAGACGATGAAGGACTTGCTGGACATGGCGGGTGTGTTCAGACAGGTTTCTGGAGTAGATTAAGATGTCATCCAGGTAAACGAAGACAAACTTGTTTAACATGTCCCGCAGTACATCATTCACTAGAGCCTGGAACACAGCAGGAGCATTGGTGAGGCCAAAAGGCATAACCAGATACTCGTAGTGGCCTGTTGGTGTATTGAATGCGGTCTTCCATTCATCTCCCTCCCGGATCCGCACTAGGTGGTAAGCGTTTCTGAGATCCAACTTGGTAAAAACAGTGGCTCCCTGGAGCAACTCAAAAGCAGAGGTGAGCAGAGGGAGAGGGTAACGGTTTTTCACTGTGATGTCGTTGAGTCCCCTGTAGTCGATGCAGGGGCGAAGAGATCCGTCCCTCTTCCCCACAAAGAAGAAGCCAGCACCAGCCGGAGATGAAGATGAACGGATCAATCCTGTGGACAGAGAGCCATTGATGTAGTCCTCCATGGACCTTCTTTCAGGAGCAGACAACGAATAAAGACGGCCCCTTGGAGGGGCTGTTCCAGGGAGGAGGTCGATGGCACAGTCGTACGGTCGGTGAGGGGGGCAGAGATGTGGCTCTTGCTTTGTTAAACACCTCTCTGAGACCATGGTAGCATTCTGGGACATGGGAGAGGTCAGGAGCGGAGTTAGTAGGTACTGGCCGAGGGGGTAGTGCGGCAGCAAGCAGGCAGGTTCGGTGGCAGTCCTCTCCCCACTCCCTGATCACCCCGGTCACCCAGTCGAGCTGAGGGTTGTGCCGGCGGAGCCATGGGTAACCCAGGATGAGGGGTTGGCCTGGAGAGGGGAGCAGGTGAAACTGGATAGTTTCTTGATGGTTTCCGGACAGACCCATCAAGACCGGGGCCGTGACATGAGTGACCGATCCGAGTAAGTGTCCGTCCAGTGCCCGGGCAGGAATAGGAGGTGTCAAACGGAGGTTCTCCAGTCCCAGTTGGCGTGCCAGCTTGATGTCCATTATGTTGGCTTCGGCGCCCGAATCCACCAGAGCAGCCAGGGTGTGAGTTGAGTCAGAGAGGCGGAGGTGAACTTGCAGCAAGGGTTTGCGGTCGGAGGACTGGGTGGTCATTGAGCTCAACCGGACTCCCCCTATGCCCGGTGAGCTTCGGCCTTTTAAAGGGCAGGTTACCACACGATGTCCATCACCTCCACAATAGAGGCAGAGGTTTGAGGTGAAGCGGCGCTGGCGCTCTGCAGGAGTGAGAGAGGCTCGCCCAATCTCCATAGGCTCAGACTGATCAAGCTGACTTGGGTGAGTGGCAGTAGCTGACAGGAGCCCAGTCGGATCTCTCCGAATGCCGGTAGTTGGTGGACCTTGGCGCCCCCTCTCACGACCGACGGGTCTGTATCCTTCTGTCGATCCGGACAGTCAGTGCGATGGCTTCATCAAGAGTGGAAGGCAGTTCATGGGAGACCAACTCGTCCTTGATATAGTCAGCCAAGCTATGGAAGAACGCGTCCACCAACGAGGGTGTGTTCCAAGAACTTCGTCTTGCCAGGGTTCGGAAGTCGATGGAATGGTCTGCGACTGTACGTCTGCCTTGTCGAATACTGAACAGTTCACGAGACGCCTCTGCGGTTGGTGAATCCAGGTCAAACACCTTCAGCATCTCCTCAGCAAACAGGTCGAAGGTTGCACATGCGGGGGTTTGACGTTCGAACTCTGCTGTTCCCCAGAGTCGAGCTCGGCCCGTCAGGTGAGTGATGGCATACCCGACCCTAGCCCCCTCCGTGGCGAAGGTCCTTGGCTGCAAGGAGAACTGAAGTCGGCAGCTAGTCAGGAATGGCCGGACCTGGGTAGAATCGCCGTTGAACCGCTCGGGGTTTCCAATCTTGGGTTCGGGGGCAGCGGCTGCTATGACCGGGGCAGGTAACTCGGAGGCAGGGCTGGTGGGCAGACTGGCTGGGGTAAGGTTGGTGAGGAGTTGGATGATCCTGGCGAGTTGTTGTTGCTGCTGCTGGGACTGCTGCTGGTGCTGCTGGAACTGCTGATGCTGTTGGTGGCCGACCTGAAGCAGAGAGGTGACGTCGCCGCTCATGCGGCCTAGCTCTCTCTCAGTGTGTTCCAGGCGTAGCATGGCGGTGGGTTGCTCAGGTTCTTCGGCTTCCATGTCGGGGGAAGTGTGCGCTGAGTCCATGATGGTCAGATCGTACTGTCACGGTTCAGACAGACGACAAGAGGACCACAATTGCGTCACACCAGAAAGTTTATTTAAACTTAAGGGGAAAGGGATGTAGGGAGTGAGTGGAGGCTCCAGGGGTTATCCCGTCCGATGTGCTGGGTCTGTGCCTCCCCCCAGTGGCAGCGATGCGTCCGATGACGCCGGTGGTTGGTGGTCCAGAAGTCCTGGGGGGGGAGGAAACACAGACACAACGGGGCGGATGAAAACAGGCAGAAGTACAGTTCAAGGGAAATCCAAATACGTTGTAGCAAGGCAGAAGGCTGGTCAGAGTTACCGGGGTCGAAGAGTAGTCAGGAGTCGTAATGGCAGAAAGCAGGTCTGGTCCTCCTGGGGCAGAAGAGTATCCAAGAATCAGGCAGGTCCGGGGTCACAAAACAGGGGTGAGCCAGAAGCGCGAGCACACAGGTTCCGGGTGTGAGCTTTGCAGACGATCTGACAAAGGAGAGCTGAAAGACAGGACTTTAAATACTGGGAGAGGTTAGTGGGTAATGCAGCGCAGCTGGCAGAGTAATTAGAGCCGAGCAGAGCAGGGACAGGTGGAGCTAGTTAGGCTGAGTAGAGAGAGAGATGAGCAGAGTGGAAGATAATGGAAACACATTAAGGTGGTAACCCGGTGGAGTGAGAGGGCTCATGACATGAAGACCTTTTGGCACACACATCTAGGTCAAATTGTGGCACAACCTCTTCCCAAGCCTCTCAAACTAGTTGCCCAGTTGCATTTTCCATCGCTTAACTGTTGGTTGACCTTTCCACCTACACGTCTTATATAGCCTGTGCAGGGTTAGGATTTGATTGGATTGCAGCCGTCCCTTTGTTGTATCTAGATCACAATGACGATCAAACCTTATGAGATTGACCTTAATGAGGATTCATCTACTGATCCTTAGATGTTTGTGATGGGATCAGTTTAATTGGGATTCATTTAATCTCAGTTCATAAATTTGATTTGAAGGCACAATTTTATAAAATGCCCCATTGTTACCTGGCACAGAATTGTTCAGTTTGGCAGTGCATTTGAGATTTAGGTACAGTTGAAGTCGGAAGTTTACATACACTTAGGTTGGAGTCATTAAAACTTGTTTTTCAACCACTCCACACATTTCTTGTTAACAAACTATAGTTTTGGCAAGTTGTTTAGGACATCTACTTGGTGCATGACACAAGTAATGTTTCCAACAATTGTTTACAGACAGATTATTTCACTTATAATTCACTGTATCACAATTCCAGTGGGTCAGAAGTTTACATACACTAAGTTGACTGTGCCTTTAAAACAGCTTGGAAAATTCCAGAAAATTATGTCATGGCTTTAGAAGCTTCTGATAGGCTAATTTACATCATTTGAGTCAATTGGAGGTGTACCTGTGGATGTATTTCAAGGCCTACCTTCAAACTCAGTGCCTCTTTGCTTGACATCATTGGAAAATCAAAAGAAATCAGCCAAGACCTCAGAAAACAAATTGTAGACCTCCACGTCTGGTTCATCCTTGGGAGTAATTTCCAAATGCCTGAAGGTACCACGTTCATCTGTACAAACAATAGTACGGAAGTATAAACACCATGGGACCACGCAGCCGTCATACCGCTTAGGAAGGAGACGCGTTCTGTCTCCGAGAGATTAACGTACTTTGGTGTGAAAAGTGCAAATCAATCCCAGAACAACAGCGAAGGACCTTGTGAAGATGCTGGAGGAAACAGGTACAAAATTATCTATATCCACAGTAAAACGAGTCCTATATCGACATAACCTGAAAGGCCGCTCAGTAAGGAAGAAGCCACTGCTCCAAAATCGCCATAAAAAAGCCAGACCACGGTTTGCAACTGCACATGGGGACAAAGATCGTACTTTTTAGAGAAATGTCCTCTGGTCTGATGAAACAAAAATAGAACTGTTTGGCCATAATGACCATTGTTATGTTTGGAGGAAAAAGGTAGAAGGGGTTGCAAGCCGAAGAACACCATCCCAACCGTGAAGCATGGGGTGGCAGCATCATGCTGTGGGGGTGCTTTGCTTCAGGAGGGACTGGTGCACTTCACAAAATAGATGGCATCATGAGGAAGGAAAAGTATGTGTATATATTGAAGCAACATCTCAAGACATCAGTCAGGAAGTTCAAGCTTTGTCGCAAATGGGTCTTCCAAATGGACAATGACCCCAAGCATACTTCCAAAGTTGTGACAAAATGGCTTAAGGACAACAAAGTCAAGGTATTGGAGTGGCCATCACAAAGCCCTGACCTCAATACTATAGACAATGTGTGGGCAGAACTGAAAAAGCGTGTGTGAGCAAGGAGGCCTACAAACCTGACTCAGTTACACCAGCTCTGTCAGGAGGAATGGGCCAAAATTCTCCCAACTTATTGTGGGAAGCTTGTGGAAGGCTACCCGACACATTTGACCCAAGTTAAACAATTTAAAGGCAATGCTACCAAATACTTATTGAGTGTATGTAAACTTCTGACCCACTGGGATTGTGATTAAATAAATAAAAGCTTAAATAAATCATTCTCTCTACTATTATTCTAACATTTCACATTCTTAAAATAAAGTGGTGATCCTAACTGACCTAAGACAGGGAATTTTTACTAGGATTAAATGTCAGGAATTGTGAAAAACTGAGTTTAAATGTATTTGGCTAAGGTGCATGTAAACCTCCGACTTTGGGACTGTCATCATACGTCTTATCTCATCACACTTTTTATCTTATGGATAAGGGGCTACTAAAATGGCTACTGCGAACTGGAGCACATTTGGGATGAAACCATGAAGGACCTCCTACTATAGCCTACCTACCCAACAAGCCTGTTGTCAATACTCCCATCTAGCAGTGCCATAGTGTGCTGAATTCACTTTGATAACATAAAATGCAGCCAAAGTCCATTTTCAAGGAATCCAAGTTATCATTTCGTAAAGAAAGAATCAGTGATGCACAATTGTGAATGCAAAAGTTTCTGAATGTATCATTTAATTGTGCGATACAAACAAAATCAAATGGCCTACAGACGGCCATATTGGTCAGCTAGTACAGGACTCGTAAAGGCACAGTGCACTACATTTCTGAAAAATGTTTATTTTTTTCAGGGGGTGCTGCAGCACCCTCAGTACCCCTACTTCCCACAGCTATGCCCTCAGTAGCCTATAACTTGTCCAAGAAAGTTAATGGTCCTGCGAAAAGCAAGGTTGTAGCAGATTGCCTGTTACAGCTAGAAGAGGATGGACCTTACGTTCTTAGCTTTGTTCCTCTCTAGGTTTTCCTCTCTAGGCCTCTAGGGAGTTTTTCCTGGCTACTGTGCTTCTGCTTCCATTTCTGCTTGCTCTTTGAGTTCTATGCCGGATTACTGTAAAAGCACTTTGTGACAACTGCTGATGTAAAAAGAGCTTTATAAATGTGATGATTGATTGAGATGACAAGACATCAACAATGAGGAAGTACAAAAGCATGGCAGCTGTCTAACAACAAAGACATGTTCGATTTTATTACACACTTGTAAGCCTCTTAGTCCCACTAATTCTCCCTGACCGTGGGGCTGTGGCTGGCTGGTGTTTACTCTGCACAAGCCATGATGGCTTAATCCCCATGTGGGCTATATGGTTCCTAAGAATCGCCACACTCCAGAAGAAGTTGACTGTCTGCCCAGTGAAGGACTTGGAACTATGGAGGAGCTACTACTACTGCCCACTGAAGGCGAGGAGACACGCTCCAACAATAGCTCGTATTCTCCAAGAGGAGAAACCATGTACGAACGTGTCAATACATTTCTCCACAGGGCTTTTGTTGATGACTTGAAACAGTGGTTAAGGGGCTACCTGAAGCGCAACGGCTTGCTGACGCTCTCGGTTTTTGCCGTGTTGATGGGCTGTGTCCTGGGGGCTGTGTTGAGAGGGAGCCATCTCTCTACCCAGGTAAGTCACTCTTTATCACACAGTCAGATGCATGTGCAAATGCTGTTTGATTATTTGATGGGCCTGCCCTCCAGGTCCATATGTCTCTCTTGGTTTGGTCTCTCTTAGCAGTGCATACATACGTTGAGTGTACAAAACATTAAGAACACCTTCCTAATATTGAGTTGGATTTTACAAGTGACATCAGTAAGTGATCATAGCTTTCACCTGGATTCACCTGGTCAGTCTATGTCATGGAAAGAGTAGGTGTTCTTAATGTTTTGTACACTGTGTACATTTCTGTGTTTGAGCACCTCTCCCTCTTTTCGTGACGGTGTTCCACTTAAACGCCTATAGAGCTCCTGTTTGCATTGCCTTGATGCACTGGAGCATTTCATTGTTGGGTTGTGGAAAACCATAGGATAACATCAACAGCCAGACCTAATGAACCATTGAGAGAAGCTTCAAGTGCACTACACTATCTGCAAATGATGGGACTGGAACCCTGTAAAGTGGTGTGTGTTACAGTTGTTATAGGAACAGAGAGTCAGTGCACAGCAATAAGAGCAGCCTGCATTCATCCCCTTGATTCAAAAAGTGGTTGTTGGGAAGGAGTTAATGACCTCTACTAAGCAACATGTTTCTGAGAGGAAAGCACTCCATTGACGCACATGTATCAGTCTCAATGCATTTTTTGGAGGAATACATTCGAATCTAGACCATAGATGGTGAATCGATTACTGGCTTCAGAAAAAGAATTGCAGCATATTCTTGGAGGGCAACAATAGATACTTAGATAGTTACAGGACATATTTTGGGACTCATAAGGTTAGGAAGGAAATGTATCATCTGTCCACATTATCACGCCCTTCCAGTTCACTTTTACATGAAAGACGAAAGAAAACCGATGTTCAGAATCGGAGGGGATTATTTGATCTCAGACTGAGAATTGGCTTGCCAAAGCAAACATGGCCTTAAGTGTGCTCGATAATCACAGGTGACGTGTGACCCAAGGCTGATGTTTAAAAGTGAGCAAATGTTTAACTGGAGGGAATTACTGTGCGTGTTACTACTAAGAACTGTGTCACGTATCAGGGTTGGGGTCAATTCCATTCCAATTCTCTTCAATGCTTTTCAATGGGTAACATTTTGAATTTCTGAATTTAAATGGAGTTGACCCCAACCCTGTCACTTATAGCTAGTCATCTATGGCTTTGAGACCTATTAATGCAATCCAAACATTTGAAACCACATTGATTTTAAATTTTATCAACGCCAATGACTAATGTAAATTATATAGTTTCCATTCTATTCATATGAACCTGATCGAATCAACCAAGATTATTCCACATTTTAGTATGTCTATTTTGAAAACCATGAACAACTTTTTCACAAGGGGTGAATCTGAAAAGCCTTTTCCTAGATTTCCCTTCTCAAAACATCAGAGGGAAGTTGGGCGCATTGGAGGAGAAGGAACCTTAGATCTTCTTCAATGCTCTCCTCACCTCCCTTTGATGGTTTGAGAAGGAATCTAGGAGAGAGGACACAAGGAATCTAGGAGAGAGGATACAAGGAATCTAGGAGAGAGGACATAAGGAATCAAGCAAAAGGCATTTGAGATTCATCCAAGGGTGTGCTGATGGGCACTTTTTCCTATAGGAAAGGAATGCTTGAAACAAAAATATCTGTCCAACCTTTGAAAAGGGTCTCCTGTGGTAAAGTCAGGAACACTGCTTGGGTTTCTTAAGTTTTGTAATATGTTTGAAGGTGCTCTTTGGCTCTTTTTTCAAAAGTCACCAGCTGCCACTGCTTTGGAGGGGTTCATGTCTACTTCTAATGTATAATATTCTTTTTAATGTAACTTATGTTTCTTCTGATTTCCCCTCCAGGCTAAGATATATTTCTCGTTCCCTGGAGAGCTTCTCATGAGAATGCTCAAAATGCTTATCCTTCCCCTCATCACATCCAGGTAAACATCTGTAATGTCAGCCTCTGTCCAGTAATATGGTTTTATATTTCATCAGCAGTAGCGGAATACAAATATTTGGTGTTCACTCACCACAAAAGATATTCAGCCTCAAAAGTGACTTTTTAAATGCTTTTGAGAAAAGTGCATAACTGGACAAGGGATGTTGAATGAACTGTAGAAAGTGCTGACTGCAGTGACCAATTTTGCTGTTGTTATCACACTACATTTTACATTTATCTTATCCAGAGCGACTTACAGGTAGTGAGGGCATACATTATTATTTTTTCATTTTTTATTTTTTTCATACTGGCCCCCCGTGGGAAACGAACCCACAACCCAGGTGTTGCAAACGCCATGCTCTACCAACTGAGCTACACCCAATATAAGTAGCAACCCCCTACAGACAGGCAATTATAATGATAAAAGATGACAAAACCAGACTTTTTGGAAACCAAATGTCAATAGATTCCATATTGTCTACATAACATGACAGGTTGTAGTTATATCACACCTGTCAGATAGTATAAGAAGTAGTACTTACAACAAACATTTGAAATTAGAATTAGATCTCGCTTAGGTCCACACTCTCTCCTGGTCATTCACCGTAGCTTCACTTAACCAGTCAGTAGAATGGAACCATATTTGAGTTCCAATTTAGGCACCTGAGCATTTATGGGGCCATTTGTATTATATATTTGCGTTATTTGATCCTATCTAATCCTCTCTCTCTCTTTTCCCTTTTACAGTTTAATGTCAGGCCTGTCGTCCATGGAGCCCAAAGCATGTTGTCGTATGGGTGTTCTCACTGTGACCTACTACCTGTGGACCACTTTCATTGCGGTGGTGGTGGGTATCCTGCTGGTGATCATCATCAAGCCCGGGGTGGGTACTGAGATGGACAGCAACAGGCTAGGAGGAGGGCCCGTCATGACTTCTGCTGATGCCTTGCTAGATCTCATCAGGTGAGTGACCAATGAAGATAAACCTGAAGCTCGACAAGCAATATCTACAAACAATCAATACTGTCTAGGGCAGGGGTATCAAATCAAATCAAATCAATTTTTATTGGTCACATGCGCCGAATACAACAGGTGCAGACATTACAATGAAATGCTTACTTACAGCCCTTA